>NC_086194.1:1269000-1585000 GCF_035770615.1 Melospiza melodia melodia
AGAAAACCCAGGATTTCCAACCCACCAATGTCTCATTTAATCATTTACTGTGGTGCCTTGATCCAGGGCAGCTCCATGTTGTTCCATGAGTTAAAGGATAACAAAATCCTTAATAATTCACAGAGGGCTGCAGGAAACTGCTGCTCCTGCCAGAAATGTGCTCGTGGCACAGCTACAGCTGCAAAATCTGGCTCTGGACAATTTGGAAACGACTCTTTCCATTGGAATTAGGGTTAGCACAAAAAATGTAATTCCCAGAGCAGCTGTGGCTGCCCCTGGATCCCTGGAAGTGTCCAAGACCAGGTTGGACAGGGCTTGGAGCAACCTGGGATAGTGGAGGTGTCCCTGCCCATGGCAGGATTGAAGCAGGATAATCCTGAGGGTCCCTTCAACCCAAACCATTCTGGAATTCCATGATTCTGATGCAATTTGGATTTTTGGAGATAGGGGTTATGGACAACAAAGCCCTTTTCCTACTTTATCTTCTCTAGGATTTTATTTCTGGGACACAGATGAGCTCTAAGATTTAAAACAGCGGGAGAAATTCCCCAAATGGGTGAATATAGGGTGCTGTGTGCTCTCAAAATTCCTTGGGTTTGGGCTTGGAAGGTGCTGAGTGAGCTCCTGGGCAGGAGGCAGCTTGGAATGGTCGGTTGATCCAGAGGTGACAGAGTCATCATGCACCGCTGGCTCCTGATGGGAATTCTTGGGGAGTTGTTAATTAATGCTGGTCTAGGCCTGAGCCTGGGAACTTGCAGGAATTAGTGATGACCAGGAGAAAGCTGTTGGGGGGAGGTGGGAAAGGATGAGGTTTGAATTCCTGCAGTAATTTTGGTTGGTCTGGTTTATGCTAGGACCAAATTCCAGAATCCCAGAAGGATTTAGGTGGGAAGGGACCCTCAGGATCATCCAGTGCCACCCCTGCCATGGCAGGGTCACCTTCCATTGTCCCAGGCTGCTCCAAGCCCCAGTGTCCAACCTGGCCTTGGACACTGCCAGGGATCCAGGGCAGCCACAGCTTCTCTGGGAATTCCATCCCAGCCAGGAATTCCCAATTCCCAATCTCCCATCCATCCCTGCCCTCTGGCACTGGGAGCCATTCCCTGTGTCCTGTCCCTCCATCCTTGTCCCCAGTCCCTCTCCAGCTCTCCTGGAGCCCCTCCAGGCCCTGCCAGGGGCTCTGAGCTCTCCCTGGAGCCTTCTCCAGTACTGGAAGGCTGCATCCAGGTGGATTTACATAAACAAATGCACTTTGAGCTTAAAACCCAGGATCTTTTGTAGCCTGGGACCACAGAAACAGCATCAAACCAGATTTTTGCCCTCAATTAACTTTGTAAGCTGAACTCTATTTTTTAAAAAATAAGAATTAAATGATAAAAGGACTTTGAGCTTGGTCATTAATAAGTCAGATAAAAAGCCTCAGCCCAAACCTCAGAGGAGGCTTAGTTTCAAGCTGGAGAAGTCTGAGGAATTGATTTTTTCAGGACAGAGCCAGGCAATAAAGACAGACCCAGAGTATGCATTTCTCTTTTCTCATCATGAAAAATTCTCCAGGTGAAAGAAAATGCTGCAGAACTGAGTTCAAACCCCCAAAATCCAAAATCCAATTCCTCCAACTCCATCTTCTCTTTCTTCCACAGGGCAAACCTGAAACGGTGCCGAGAGCCGGTTTTATCAAAGGCCCCGTGTTCAAAGGCGTCGCCTCGAGCCGCTTCTTGCCCAAAGGCACCAAAACCAAGGTTAACCTTGAGGAGCAGGGAAGACAAAAAGTGTCTTTCAGCTTTAGTTTAACCAAGAAAACTCTACCCAATCGATTCCTGGCTGCTCTGGGAAACGAGAAACAAAATGAAACTCCCACCCCTCCGGCGGTTCCCCTTCCAACCGATTTCAGCCCCAAAAATAAACTGGACCTGGGGGACACCGCCAGCTCAGCTGAGGAATCTTCACCTCCAAAGCCGAAGGTAGAATTGGGGAAGATTCATTTTAAAAAACATTTGCTGAATGTCACAGCAAAGCCACCCCTGGCTCCGGCAGCACCGGTAACGGAACCGGTGGCCTTGGCTGTGGATTTCCCCCCCACGCCGCCGCCGCCTCCTCCGCCCCCGCCGCCACCGCCGGCGTCACCGATGCCGGTTCCCGGAGCCACGGCCCCGCCGCCGCCGCCGGTGACGCCGATGCCGGCGCTGCTGCTGTCGCCGCCCGGCGAGGCCGAGGCCCCCGTGCCCAGGGAGCCGAGCCAGGCGCTGCCCTTGGAGCCGGACGCCAAGCGGGATCCGGCGTCGCGCGGCTCGGAGGAACGCGGGGCTCAACCCGCGCCCGAGCAGACGGAGATAACCCCGCCGAAGGAGGATTCCCATATTGGGAAAGAGGAGGAGGTTTCTGACAGCTCGAAGGGCGCGCCCATGTGCTCTCGGAGGCAGGGGGCCAAGAGGAAGTTCTCCCAGTCGGACGGCGCGCCGCAGGGCTCCGAGTCCGACGAGGATTCCGTGAGGACCTCCTCCAGCCAGCGGTCACACGAACAGAAGATCTCCAGCACGGAAAAGGAGAGAGACTCCAGACGGAGCTCCGCGTCGCTCCGCGGTGATGACCTGAGCAAGTCCTCGTCACGCTCCAGGTCGGACAGGGATGAGAAGTACTCGAGCTATTCCAAATCGGAGAGAGACTCGCGGTACTCGTCCTCCCGCTCCCGCTCGGACAGAGAGAGGAGGCGAAGCCGGTCTCATTCCCGTTCCCGCTCCGATCGCAGCTCCCGAACCAGCTCCTCCTACTCGAGGTCGGAGCGCTCGCATTACTACGACTCCGACCGCCGGTACCACCGGAGCTCCCCGTACCGGGAACGGTCGCGCTACTCCCGGTCGTACGCGGACAGCCGGGCGCGGGAGAGCTCGGACTCGGAGGATGAGTACAGGAGGACACATTCCAGGTCCAGCGACTCCCGGCGTACGTCCTCCCATTCCTCCTCCTCCTACAGAGACTCGAGATCCTCTTACTCCAAGTCGGACAGGGACAGCAAAGTGGAGTCGTCTCACGCCGACGTGGACAGGCGAGGGAGGTCGTCTTCGAAAGCGGATCGAGATTCCAAAAGGACTTCTGAAAGTGAAGTATCCAAAAGGTGCTCTCCCCTCGATGAACTGGGCTATCGGAAGGGGACATCCCATTCCAAGCCTGACAGTAATGTGAATTCCTCCCGCTATAAATCCACCCCTTCCAAGGCCCCCGCACCAAAGCCTGATAAATTTAAGAGTTCTTTCTGTTGTACAGAATCGATTGAAGAAATCAAGTCCAAGTCTAATTCTCTAGATTTAGAGACCTCTTGTGTAAAGAACAATGAGATCAGGGTGTCCAGTGTGAAAAAGTTGGAAAGGGAAAAGACGCTTTCTCCGTTAAATCAATTCAGTGATTCTCCCGCTTTGCCGAAGGCTGACGACTCCAGGGCGGGTTTGGCAAACTCTAAATCCGAGGAACTTGCAGCAAACGAAGGCCACGACAGTGTTAAGGAGCAAGAAACGTTCTTAAAGGCAAAGCACGATCCCTTAAGAACGTGTTTCCCCACGGAATCGAGCATGAATGGCTCCCCGGAGGGTCAGGACGAGGGTCTGGCAACCTCCAGTGCCTGCAAAGCAGAGGATGTCGCTGCATCCTCTGAGCACGGCCCGGGTCCCTCGGAAGCATCGCCTGCCGTCAAGACCAGCCCGTCATATCCGTTGCCATCCAATGGGTTTGAGAGCATGGCCGTGTCCCAAGAGCAAGGGCTGGATGATTCCCGGGTGCAGTCCAGCGAGTGCAACAGCCTGTTCCAGGAGGCGGAGGCTCCGGAGCCGCAGCAGCCAGAGGAGGCTGCCTCTGTCCCTGCCGTGAATGTAGATGCCACTAACACTGTCCTTAAGAAGCTGAATGAGGAGGTGACTCCGTGTGACAAAACCAAAGAACCTGTTTTTTGCTACATTTCCGATGATGCCACCCCTGGTTTGTACCACTCGGAAGTGGAAATCGAAGCGGAGCCTGCGGATTTGAAGGTGACATCTGAGACTTTCCTGGACGTGCAGGTGGAGCCGCAGACGGTGACGTGCGATTACGACAGCACAGAGGATTCCCATTCCAAGTCTGCTGGGGAGGATGAACACGGCCATCCTTCCCATAAAATCAGCCTGGCAGCAGAAAGCTCGAGCAGGGATTCCTCCCAGGATGGCTGTTCCCAGAAGCTCCAGTCGGATCATCCCGTGCCAGAAGAATGTGTCTCTTCCAAATGGGACGTGCCCCCGCCAGGTGTGTGCCAGGAGCCGCTTCAGCATTCGGAAGCTGAGGAGATGCTGGAGTTGGATGCTCAGCACGTTGATGTTGGCTCAGCAAAAGGCAAGTCGTCGTTCCAGAATGAACATTCCTACTATTCGGAAGTGCCGCTGGAGCACCGCGGCAGAGAGGTTGTGGAAGAAAGTGCTGTTTCCACCGAGGGAGCTGAGCTGGATGAGCTGAGGGTTCAGTGTCCCGGCGTATCGGCCGAGAGGGATGAGGGAAGCGAGCACTTGGTGGCCTCGGCTTTTCCAGACGCTTTGTATCCCTCCTCCGATGTCATTGTCACCGCAGAGGACACGGAGATGGTGACCCAAACCCCAACGTGCGACAGCAGCGGCAACGCCTCGGAATTCATTCCCGCTGGCCACGACGATTATTCCGACATGGGGGACAGTGACAGCGAGAGGGGGAGCGAGGACAGCGACACGGAGGACTCTGATTCCGACGATGGGACGCCGCCGAAGAAGCTCCAGTCGGTCGTGGTGGTTCCCAAGAACTCCACCATAGCCATGGAGGAGAGCAGCCCGGGCTCCTCCCGGAGCAACCGGCGCTTCTCCGACCACTGGGATGATGAGCGGCCTGAGCCCAGCAGGACCTACTATGAGGAGAGGTCAGAAAATATGGGGAGTAAAGGTGGTCCCCAGGTGGAGAGCAGGTGTTCTCCCAGAGGGATGGAGAAGAGTCTGGCAACCTCCACGGAGCTGAGCAGGAAGGAGCTGGAGGAGCTGCGGGCGGATCCGTGCCAGGCCCAGAGCGACGGCGTGGACAGCACGAGCCAGGCGGACCTGACGGCCGATTGCCACGGCAAAGCCGGCACGGAGGAGAGGATGGTGCTGCCGGACGTGGTGGCCATGGGGAGGCCCATGGGCCGGCCAGAGGAGCAGCCCTTCTGTGTCCCAGAGAGCTTGGAGAGCACCGACACATCCCGGCACCAGATGAGCTCTTCCAAGCCCGACAGTCGGCAGGGGCAGGGCGGGCTGAACCAGTCTGGCCTCGGAGACTACTCCAGGCTGGATGGTTTCCGTGCCCCGGAGGAGATGGGTGCAGCAGGCTGGGACTTCTCCCAGACGGAGAAGCCCAGCAGCACCTACCAGCAGCCAGACAGCAGCTTTGGGATGTACTCAGGCTACGTTTACCAGCCAGGACCAGGAGCCTATCCCAGCTCCCAGAGCTACTGGCAAGGCAACGGTTACTGGGATGCAAGGGCAGCCAGCAGAGGCTCCGTGGTCAGCTACGAACGCGGCCAAGGGCAGGTGCCGGATTCCCTCACGGAAGACCACGAGGAGTATGAAGAGGATGAGCGCTGGGATGAGGAGTGCAAGCCCCGCTTTCCCAGCCCCTCTGGAAAATCCCAGATGCCCGGGCAGAGGGAGAAGGGCTCAGTGCAGGCACACGAAATCAGCAGCAATTCCACCAAGGAGCCGGTGCCGGGCGGGGAGAAGAAGGACGAGGTGAAAGCTTTGGAGAAAAACGACGTGAAGGAACGAGGCCCACCAAAAAAGAGGCGGCCGGAGCTGGAGAGCGACTCGGAGAGCGATGGGGACTCTGGGGAGAAGAGGAAGGGGAAGCTGGAGGGGGAGCAGGTGGAGCCAGCGCCGCAGGATTCCTCCATGGTGGGCAGGTTGTGCATCATGGATGACTTCAGGGACCCCCAGCGCTGGAAGGAGTTTGCCAAGCAGGGGAAGATGCCCTGTTACTTCGACCTCATCGAGGAGAACGTCTACTTGACAGAGAGGTAACTGCTGCTCTATCCTTGTTTTAATTGGGATTTAGCTTCCGTTTGGTTCCAGGATGGTTGGGTTTTTATGGCCAAATTGGAGGGAGGGGCAGGGATGTTGCATTCCCCACATTTGGCAAAGCCACCCCAGGCTCTTTTCTCCTGAAGAGAATCGCCCAGTTTGCCCCAGACAGTCCCAAGAGCTGAGAAGAGTTGGAAAATGGGAGGATCAGAGGGAAAGATTGATTTATTTGTACCCTTTTTTATAGCTTTACCAGATCCTGCCTGTTTAATGTCCCCAAATGCCAGCTCGCTCCCTTTCTTTGGCACAGGGAATTCTGTCTGGGTGTGGAAAAGCTTTTGGACAAACAAGGCGCTTTTCCAAAGGCTTTGGTTACTTCCATGTCTTCATTTATCATCTCAGGGGAGCTCTGTAAAATTTAATGGCCATAATTTATTTTTTTTTCTTATAGTTTTTTTTTTGTCTTGTTGGAATCCACACTCCAGAGCATTCCCCAAATCCTTCATGGAAGCTACAATATGAATTAGTGGATGCCCTGCTTTTTGTCTAACTAATTTTCTCCTCTTTCTCACCCTCTCACTTGACAGCAAAGCAGAGGCTGAAATAACAAAATCCTCCAATTTGCCTTGTTAAAATATGGGTGTCCAGATAAACATAGACAGGGAGGAGAAAGGGAAAACAGCAAAATATCCTGGGAATTCTCTTTAAGGAATCACTTTTTGTCTGTCATCACAAAGTCATCACCAAGCCAAGCGTCCTTGGCTATTCCTGTCCCTAGGGTTATCAATCCGTACCTTGAGACATTTATTTTCCATTTTTTCCAAAAACCACTGGTCAGGAGTGAGGAGGAGTTTCTCCACCTGGCTGCTGTCTCACCTGCATTTCCATGCCTTGGCTTCCCAGGAAGAAGAACAAATCGCACCGGGACATCAAGCGGATGCTGTGCGAGTGTCCCCCGCTGTCCAAGGAGGAGCGGGCGCAGGGCGAGGTGGCCTGTGGGGAGGATTGTCTCAATCGCCTGCTCATGATCGAGTGGTGAGCTGGGGTCCATGCGTTGGCCTGGAGGTGTCCTGGGAATCCCTCAGATAAGCTGGGAATTCCTGGGAGGTGGCAGTGAAGTGTGGTGGTGTTCACGAGGGAAGAGGCGAGAATCTTGACTCCGTGTTTCAGAAGGCTGGTTTATTATTTTATGATATATATATATATTATATTAAAGCTGTACTAAAAGAATAGAAGAAAGGATTTCATCAGAAGGCTAGCAAGGAAAGGAAAGAATACTAATAAAATCTTGTGACTGACCAGAGAGTCTGAGCCAGCTGACTGTGATTGGCCATTAATTAAAAACAACCAACATGGACCAATCACAGATGCACCTGTTGGATTCCACAGCAGCAGGTAATTATTGGTTACATTTCATTCCTGAGGCTTCTCAGCTTCTCAGGAGAAGAAATCCTAAGGAAAGGATTTTTCACACAATGTGTTTGTGGCAGTGAAGTGTCTGTGCTGGCCTGGAGGGACCTTGGGAGCTGCCAGCAGAAGCTGTGGCTGCTCCATCCCTGGAAGGTTTCAGGGGTTGGATGGGGCTTGGAGCAGCCTGGGACAGTGGGAGGTGTCCCTGCTCATGGCAGGGGGTGGAATGAGATGATCCTCAGGGTCCCTTCCCACTCAAACCATTCCATGATTCCATGATTTAAATCTTTGGATGATCTGCAGGAGATCAGCCCTCACAAACTCCTGGATCTTGTTTCTCCAGAGCCTCCCCAGCCTATGGCTGGTGTCTCCTTCTCCTTCTGGAGAGGTTTGGGAGCTGGAGGCAGGGACAGGGTGCTTGGTGGGATTCCCTTCTGGCACAAGCATTGTGGAAGGACTGAAATTACCTGGCAGAATCCCAATTTTTGCTCGCACCTCATAAGCCACACGAAGGGCAGGGAATATCTTGAAGGAATAACCCCCAAAACAAGGGGAGAAGAGCCCAGTTCTCCCCACTGGGATGCCCTGATACAGAAATACAGCGGGATCAGCATTCCAAATGTTTTTATCTTTCCAGAAATAAACGATCTGCATTTGCACGCTGGCAGTCACGTGCTTGTGCTTTTTATAGCAAACCGCATTTGAAGGTTTCACACGGGATTTCTCGTGATTATTTGGGGTTTATTTCCCATCTGAGCCCTTCCTGTTGGGCGCTGTTTTCCTGCTGGGAATTGATTTGCTCCCTTATCTTCCCTCCCCTCAGCTCCTCCCGGTGTCCGAACGGTGACTACTGCTCCAACCGGCGCTTCCAGAAGAAGCAGCACGCGGATGTGGAGGTGATCCTGACTGAGAAGAAGGGCTGGGGGCTCAGAGCTGCCAAGGACCTGCCATCGTAAGCCTTCCCTCCTCCCACAGCCTGTTCCCACCCTTTTGCTCCCTCCTGAAGGGAAAGGGGCCTGTGGGGTCTGGATTTCCCTGCCAGGAGATGGGCTGAGGTTCTTCCACCTCATCCTTGTCCCTGATGGGTGTTCCTCTTCCTCTTTGGCATCTGCCCATCTGTTCTTTGATCTTCCACTCTGGTTCTGCTCTTCCTGGTTTCCCAACAGCCTTTCCATGGCTTATTCTTGGGATGAATCTGCCTCCCCTTTCTCTGTCCTTATTTCACTCCAGTTGTGTCCATCCTTCTCTTCCCATCTCTGCAAAACTTCTCTTCTGAGTCCTCCTCCTCTTCCTCCCTTTTGGACAATAAGAGGATCCAGAGGGGATCTTTCCTTCCATTGTTAATTCAGAATTGTAATTCCAAGAGCTGGGTTAGGTGAGGTGAAAGAAGAGAGGAGTGAGGACATTGAGATCTCCTGAGGCACAAGGGAGGATCAGGATGGGGGAGACCAAGATGAGGGAGAAGGGAGCAACCTGGAGTGTGTGGCTGGGCCAGGGCAGCTCAGGGTGGGATATTGGGAAAATTTCCTCCTGGAAAAGTGTTTTCCAGCCCAGAGCAGCTGTGGCTGCCCCTGGATCCCTGGCAGTGTCCAAGGCCAGGCTGGACAGGGTTGGGAGCACTCTGGGACAGTTGCTGGTGTCCCTGCCCATGGAATGGTGTTGGAATGGGATGAGCTCAAAGTTCCCTTCCCACCTAAGCCATCCTGTAATTCTGTGAATATATAGAATTTATAGAACAAACCCTGCTCCAAGGGGAGCTTCATCCTTCTGTCGCCTTCCCATGTGACAGCATAAAATCCCAAATTAATCAGAATTCCCTGAGATGAAAGCACATCATGATTGCTACACCGCCAGGATGGCCAGGCTGGGAGTTTTGTTCAGAGAATCCACCTGAACAGGGATTATTTTATGTTATTTGTGTGGGTTTTTTTTGCTAAGAAAATGGATGTTTTTCCCTCTTGCAGCAACACCTTTGTTTTGGAATACTGTGGGGAGGTGCTGGATCACAAGGAGTTCAAGGCTCGGGTGAAGGAATATGCCCGGAACAAGAACATCCACTATTATTTCATGGCCCTGAAGAATGATGAGGTGAGCAGTGGATTGCTGGCATGGGATTGCTTTGGGAAAGGCTGAATTTAGCTGTGTACAGCACCAGCTCCTTGGGATCCCATGGAATAATGTCCTGAATCCACTGGGAGTGTTTTCCTGAGGAAAGCAAACTTCAAGCCTCAGGATTTTCTAACCCATTGCTCAATTCCAACAAAATTCTAGCAGCTTAAATGAACCTCTTAGGGAAGGGAAAGTGTCTTTCCAAAGGAGAAGATGGAGCATGGCTCATTGTTCCATGGGAAAGAAGTTTGGGAAGATCTTCCGAGCCAAACTTGCCCTTTTTGGGTGCTCAAATGTAACAAAAAACCACATTTCCTTTCACATTAAACTCCATGAAATTGGGATATTTAAAGCTGGCAGAGTCCCTCTGTGCAGGATTGCCACTGGAATATTTATAAATGGGGTATCCTTAATTATTTATGGCTGCTTCAGCTCCAAGGGATGTGGAGCTGTTCTGTCTGCCTGAGAACAAGGGGGATAAATAGAAATTCCATCTCTTATTCTCCTTGTCTCTCCTGTCAGGACTTTTTGGGTCTGGGGAGCTTGAGAGAAAAGGAGCTAAAAATACTCAGAGTGGTTTTTCCTGGGTGTTTTTCCTCCTAAAATAAGGGTTTTTGAGATTGTTGTGTGATTTTAAGCGTCACAAAGGAGCATTTCCAGTCATAAAAGGAGTTTTTATTTCTGGGATCACTTTTCCCTTGGAGTATGAGGTGTGTGGGAGAAAATTCACTCTCCCAACCCCTCATGGCCGTATCAGAAACAAAGCCCAGGATCTGCACCCAGCTGGAGGACTCTGGAAAATGAGGAGCTGTGTACCTGAGTGCTCTTTTTTCGGGGATTTAATGTCCTGACAAACCCCAATCTCTACAGTAAAGATGGAGAATATCAAATAAACAGTGGGAAAGGAGATGATTCCCACAAGGGTTGTGTTTGCAGCTTTGTCCCATCCCAAGGAATGAACCTTTCCCTGCATTTCTTGTCCCTTTTCAGATCATCGATGCCACCCAGAAAGGGAACTGCTCCCGCTTCATGAACCACAGCTGTGAGCCAAACTGTGAGACCCAAAAGGTAAAATGCTGGGTCCAATCCAGCAGCTCCTCCCTCTGGGGAGCTCACAGTGAAACATCTTCCTTCTTTATTTTGGGGGTTTTTGTTGATGTTGTATCAGTGACGTGAAAACACCTGGATTTCAACCGGGCACTTGGCCTGGTTTTAAACTCCCCAGTGCTGTTCCTCCAAGGATTGGTGTGTTCAGGGAAAGCAGACCTGGAGCTGAGGCTGGAATAACTCCTGGTGTCCTTTTCTCCACAGTGGACTGTGAATGGGCAGCTGAGGGTTGGGTTTTTCACCACCAAGCTGGTCCCGTCGGGCTCGGAGCTGACGTTTGATTACCAGTTCCAGAGATATGGGTACGTCCCCTTCCCTTTCCTGGCCCAGGAATTCCTGCTCTTCCCCTCTCCCACTGCCACTGCTCCTGCTCCATCCCTTTCCCAGAGAATTCCCCTCCCTGCTTCTTCCCGTCTGGTTATTGATTAGACTTTGGGATATTCCTCCAGAATTCCTGTTCTTCCCTTCCCACTGCTGTTTTATGGCTTGGCAAGCTTTGAGGAGCTGTAAAACCCCCTGGATAACTCATCCCCTCTTCCTGGCCTAATCCAGGGCTGCAGGGAAAGCTCCAGCCTGGAATTGGGATCCCTTTGCTAAACCTCCATTGCTCTTTGGTGAAGTATAACTTGAGGAACATCCCTTCCTTTTCCTTTTGAATCCTTCTCCAGGCCTCCTCTGTAAGCAGGAATGAGTTTTTAGTTGCATTTTAAGATAATTCCTCATTCCTAGAAATTCCTGGAATTGAGCTTCCCTGCTTCTTACCCCTGCAGGGCCGCGTTCCTCCAGTGGGTTCCACATATTTAAAGTAAAATCCTACTATTTTCCCAAGAAATTGTGGAATGGAGTTTAAAATGGATGGTGTGTCAAGTGGGAACTACAGAGGCTTGGTAGAAATATTCCTTGGGAACTATATTAGTTGTATTTATTATATATATATATTGTATTTATTATTCATGGCTGAACATCCAAAACAAATTTTCCATGTGTATTTTGCTGCTCCCATGAATCCTGAGCTCATTCTTTATCCTGTTTTGAGCTCTCACATTCAATCTATGAGCTATAAAATGCTATGAAATGCAAGTTTTTCCTAATGTATGTATGATCCTGAGGCTAAATTCCTTAGGAAAATTAGGATATTGATGGCAATGTGGGATAAGAAGTTGTCAGCCCCATCAGCTCCACCTTTTCCTCTCTGATTCCTGGTTCTTGGCCTGTGGAGAGCCTGGAAGTGAGGCTGGGGATCATGGCAGCTGTGTTGGGAATAAAGCCTTTGTTTGAGTTTTCAGTGGCTCTTCCACGCAGAGCCATTCCCATTCCTGGCTTTGGTGGGTGCAGAGCTGGCTGTGGCTGGGGCTGGGCTGTTGCTGAACCTCCCTTTGTGTCCCCCCACAGCAAAGAGGCCCAGAAATGTTTCTGTGGCTCCTCCAACTGCCGGGGGTACCTGGGAGGGGAGAACAGGGTCAGCATCCGCGCGGCCGGGGGCAAGATGAAGAAGGAGCGATCCCGCAAAAAGGACTCGGTGAGTTTGGGGATTGAGCCTCTGGCATTGAGCACAGCCACTCCCCAGCACTGCCAAAACCACCCATGTCCCCAAGTGCCACATCCACATGGCTTTAATCCCTCCAGGAATGGGGATTCCACCACCACCAACCCTTTCCACTGAGGGATTTCCCCAATATCCGACCTGAGCTGCCTCTGGCCCAATTTGAGGCTGTTTCTTCTCATCCCAAGTGCCACTTCCATGTGGCTTTCTTTAAATCCCTCCAGGAATGGGCATTCCACCACCACCAGTCCTTTCCATGAAGGAATTTCCCCAATATCCAACCTGAGCTGCCTCTGGCCCAATTTGAGGCTGTTTCCTCTCATCCCAAGTGCCACTTCCACGTGGCTTTAAATCCCTCCAGGAATGGGCATTCCACCACCACCAGCCCTTTCCATTAAGGAATTTCCCCAATATCCAACCTGAGCCGCCTCTGGCACAGTTTGAGGCCATTTCCTCTCATCCCATCTCTGTTCCTTTGGGAGATGTTTACTCCTGATGACCTCATGGTTTTCAGTGTCATCAAAGGTTGGATTGATGATCTTGGAGGTCTTTTCCAACTCCAATGATTTTATTTCACAAGGTCCCTCAAGATTTGTGTTTTCTTGGATCTTCAGTTAAATCCAATTTCCTTTCTCCTGTTTTTTTAAAGTCCCACCAGAAACTGACTTTTCCAGGTTGAGCCTCTGCCATTGAGCCCAGGCACTCCCCAGCACTGCCAAAACCACCCATGTCCCCAAGTTACCACATCCCCATGGCTTTAATCCCTCCAGGAATGGGCATTCCACGACCACCAGCCCTTTCCATTAAGGAATTTCCCCAATATCCAACCTGAGCCGCCTCTGGCACAGTTTGAGGCCATTTCCTCTCATCCCATCTCTGTTCCTTTGGGAGATGTTTACTCCTGATGACCTCAAGGTTTTCAGTGTCATCAAAGGTTGGATTGATGATCTTGGAGGTCTTTTCCAACTCCAATGATTTTATTTCACAAGGTCCCTCAAGATTTATTGAGGGGATTTATTGATTTATTTATTTTCTTGGATCTTCAGTTAAATCCAATTTCCTTTCTCCTGGTTTTTTAAAGTCCCACCAGAGAGTGACTTTCCTAGGTCCAGTATTTGCTCATCCATGACTCCATGAATTTGATTTAAAAATGTGGGTTGCTTTCCATGATTTGTAAACAGTGATGAAAGATGAACAACATTGGCTTTGCCATATAAGGCATCACCTAAATTTGGCAGCTCCAAGGGCAGAGTTTCACCATTTCCAGGTTGGGAGGTGGAATTTTAGAGACAATGCATGGAATTGCAGGGAAGGGTTCATGCCATGTGGAAAAAGTGCAGAGAATCCAGAGCAAGAGGAATTTTTTTTGGGGTGAAATCTTCTGCAAGAACCTGCACAGGCTCTTCTTTAATTCCTACAAATTGTAATTATTCCATCCTTGAAGGGACAAACCTCTGTTCCTATGGAGAAGATTTATTCCTAATTCTTTGGGGAAGTTTAAAAATGCCAGTTTCATCTTAGTGTGCTGTATCAGAGAGTGAGGAGACCAGAAATAATTCTTAAATCATTTCTAGAGAGTGAGTAAGCCAAGAAATAATCCCTAAATCATTTATAGGGTGTTTTAAAACACTAATTAGTCCCTAAATGAGAGGATGATATTTCAGTGTCCTTGCGGAGAGGGACTCTCTGGTTGTAAGGATTATAAAGCTGTTATAGTTTATAATCCATTAATCATTACAAATTTATAAAGAATTTATACAACTCAGAATATAAATAATAAGTTTTACCTGCAATTAAAGATAATTTCTTAGCTTGTTTTCTGCATGAAAAAATAAACTCAGGGCCGGGAGGGTTTTGGTGCAACCACCTGGAATTTCCAGCAGAGCTGAAAGGTGGAAAATGGAAAATGAGGGGAAAGGGAGCTTGGAGTCAGGGAATTGCCTGGGCTGAGGCTGAGGGTGTTTTCTGTGGCTCTGCAGGTGGATGGGGAGCTGGAGGCGCTGCTGGAGAACGGGGAGGGGCTCTCTGATAAGAACCAGGTGCTGAGCCTGTCGCGGCTCATGGTGCGCATCGAAACGCTGGAGCAGAAACTCACCTGCCTCAAGCTCATCCAGGTGAGGAGGAGCGGCCTGGGAGGGGAGGGATCCACGGCCTGTTCCAGTGACATCCTCAGAGGAGCACGGGCAGTGTGGGAGGCAGGTCCTGCCCTTTCTGCTGCATCCCCAGCTCAGCTGAGCAGCTCCAGGATCCACTGTCCTTCAGTTCTGAGCTGTAGTGGTGGCAGTGGTCCTGCTGCTGGATCCCTGCTCCAACCCCAGCAGTTCCAGCCACTCAGATCTGCTTGGGCCTGCTCAGGTGCCGAGTTCTGGCTCTGCCATGGCTTTGAGCACGATCCCAGTGGAGCAGTTTTCCATGGTTTTGCCTGGAAGTGTCTGATGTTCCCACCTCTGGCCCTCCAGAACACGCACTCGCAGTCCTGCCTCAAGTCCTTCCTGGAGTGTCACGGCTTGTCCCTGCTCTGGATCTGGATGACGGAGCTGGGCGATGGCAGAGGGAGCACGGCCAACAACCTGAAGCTGCAGCTGGAGGTCAGTGATTCCCTGGCACTGGGAGCTCTCACGGGATCCTCGAGGTGGGAAAAGCCCTTTGAGATCGAGTCCAACCCTTCCCCAGCCCTGCTGAGGCCACCACTCACCCTTGTCCCCAAGTGCCACATCCACAGGGCCCTCAAATCCCACCAGGAACGGGGACTCCAGCCTGTGCCAGGGCTGGCCAGCCCTTTTTGGAGAAAAGGGTTTTGGCAGCTTTGCCGAATGCTCGGGATCACGAGGATTTTCTTTTCCTTCTTTTTTTTTCAAATACAAATCTGTGCCAAGTGTTCATGGAAAACAACCTCAGGTGCCTCAGAACTACAGGCCTGAAAGTTCTGCCCTCAGGCAGATCCTTAATAAACGGAAGGAATTTGCTCCTGTGGTTTTCCTTAGATTCCTGACATAGATTCCATGAGCCAGAACTTAAAGGTTGTTGCTGTTGTTGTTTATTCTGTGCTGAAGCCCAGGGAATTTGAGATCCTGACAGTCTGAAGTGGAGCTGGAATGTTTCAGTTTTCCATAAACAATTTGGGATTGGGTGCCCAAAGACTTCTGGAAGTTCAGGGTCATTGTGTCCAAGCTGTGCCCAATCCCCACCTTGTCCCCAGCCCAGAGCACTGAGTGCCACCTCCAGGTGTTCCTTGGACGCCTCCAGGAATGGGCACTCCAAACCTCCCTGAGCAGTCATTCCAATGTTTAACAACCCTTTCCATGAAAAAAACTTCCCAAAATCTATCACCCGTGACTGTCACTAGATAGAGGAGATCAGATATTTAAATTTTATATTTTGGGATATTGGGAAGGAATTCTTGGAAAGATTTCGATCAGTGGTTGAGAAAGAATTAATTCCTCCTGTGAGGGTGGTGAGGTCCAGATACAGGTTGCCCAGAGAGGTTGTGGACTTCCCATCCCTGGAAGTGTCCAAGGCCAGCTTGGACAGGGCTTGGAGCAACCTGGGATGGCAGAAGGTGCCACTGCCCATGGCAAGGAGAACTGAATGACCTTTAAGGTCATTTCCCACCCAAACCAGGATTTTATGATCACCTTGATATTCCAGAGTTAATTTTTCCTGAAAAAAGTGAATTATTCCAGCTCGGACACAGCTTTACATCCTGACATTGCCCTGCTTGTCCTTGCCCTCAGATCATGAAGACCCTGGAGCTGCTGCCCATCCCCACCAAGAACATGCTGGAGGAGAGCAAGGTGCTGCCCATCATCCAGCGCTGGGCTCAGACCAAGACGGCGGTGCCGCAGCTCAGCGAGGGCGACGGGTACTCCAGCGAGAACACGTCGCGGGCCCACACCCCCCTCAACACCCCCGAGCTCTCGGCCAAGCAGGGCGGCGAGGCCGACGCCGACACCCCCAAGAAGTTGGTGTTCCGCCGGCTGAAGATCATCAGCGAGAACAGCATGGACAGCGCCATCTCGGACACCACCAGCGAGCTGGAGGGGAAGGAGGGCAAGGAGGACCTGGACCAGCTGGAGGCTGCCCCAATGGAGGTGACAGAGGAGCAGCAGCAGCCGCAGCAGCAGCAGCAGCAGGAGATCAAAACCGCTGTGGAGGCGCCGGTGGAGAGCAGCAAATCCCAGCCTGCAGAGCTGGAGGCCGAGCCCGAGGCAGAGGTCAAGGAGAGCAATGGAGCGAAGCTGGAGGAGCCCATGGCCATGGAGACGCCATCACAGGATGAGGAGGAAGGAGTTTCTGACGTGGAGAGCGAGAGGAGCCAGGAGCAGACGGATAAAATCGTGGATGTGAGCGACTTGGCCACCAGGCTGCTCGACAGCTGGAAGGAGCTCAAGGTAAGAGGCAGCTCCGTGCAGCTCCAGCACCTGGAGCTAAGGAAAACGTGGATTTGGTGGTGGTGTGGTGCACATGGGGCTGCTTTGATGTCTTTTGGTCAATATTTGATAACTGACTGGCCTTTTCCACACAAAAAGTGCTTTCTGTATAAATCCTCTGGTGGCAGCTGCCCTGGGTGTGACCTGAGAAATGTCCAGGTGTTGGTGACACCAGCAGCTCGTTGGGTTTGGGCACACAAGGACACCTTGGTCATCCCCTTAGACTTCCAGGGAATGGGCAGCTCTGAGGGATTGAGATTCCTATGAGCTTTTTGGGTGGAAGTGGCCCACATCCCTCAATGTGGAAACAGATGGATGGACTGTCTGCTCCTGAATTCCATCCTCAGAGATGTTCATGGCTACTCCTAAATGGCCCAACTCTGGAAATGTCCAAGGTTGGACAGGGCTTGGAGCAGCCTGGGATAGTGGAAGGTGTCCCTGCCCATGACAGGGAGTGGAATTGGATGATCCTTAAGGTTCCCCTCGACCCAACCATTCTGGGATTCTCTGAGTTGAGTTATCCCAGCATCCCCAGCTTTTCCTGTCTTTTGAACCTCTGCTCTTGATCTGCACCGTGTGGAGCCTCCTGAGAAGGCTCTGTTGGCCCTGCCAAGTTCTCTCAAAGGCAGTGTTGGATCAGCCCCTGGGTGTTCCCAGTTGGAAGTGCCCAGATGTGGGTGTTATTTGGGACTTCAGTGGTTTCACTCCCATCAGGGTCTTCTGGAGCAGAAAACCTCTTCAAGAGAAGGGCTTGGTGGCTCCCTCTGTCCTCTGGAGTTGTGTCCCTATCCCATAGGTGGCCAAGGGGATCTGCAGCCACCACCAGCTTTTAGTGGGACGTAGGATGACATTCCAGCAATGGTTCTAAACTAAAAGAGGAAAGATTTAGATTAATGGTTAAGAAATAATTAATTCCTCTTGTGAGAGTGGGCAGGCCCTGGCACAGGTGCCCGGAGCAGCTGTGGCTGCCCCTGGATCCCTGGCAGTGCCCAAGGCTGGAGCTTGGAGCACCCTGGGATAGTGGGAGGTGTCCCTGCCTGTGGCAGGGGGTGGCACTGGATGTCCTTTAAGGTCCCTCCCCATCCAAACCATTCCATGGCTCTGTGGATCTCACTCCCCACCCAACACTTCAGCCATTCCTTGGGTCTCTTTAGATCTTTGGAAGCTCCTCATGGATCCGCTGCTCCTGCAGGATTTCATTCCATGTGTTATTTCATATTCCTTACATTCAAGGCCAGGAGGGCTGGGAGCGTCTTTAGTAAGCCCAAACCCAGAGATTCCTGAGGGTCCAGCAGGAATTGAAGACAATTTCAGCTTCTTGTGGGCTTGGTGGGACTTGGAGGCTCTTCTGCCCTTCTCTTAATCAACCCGCAGCCCTGCTTTAATTACTGGAAGTAGTTTGAAGCAAATTCATGTTTTCTAGTGCATCATGGAGCTAAGGAGTTTATTTACTCATTGACTTTAATAATGAGGATTGATTGCAAGAGGTTAATTAAAATAATGGGTGTTAATTGTGCAGCGGAACCAGCACAGGTGAAGGAGACCTCACCTTAAGCTTTGCTTGTGCCACTTCTGGAGCTGCAAACACCAGGGTTTAGAAGTGCAGAGATTCCCAGGAGAATTCAGGGACATTTTACCTCAGTCTGATGTTTTCAGGAGGATCAGATACTCCTGAACATGCACAGAGTTTGGGCACAATCATTTGTGACAGAAGTCTTAGGTGGGAAGGAGTGGGGTAAGACACATTTCTGTAGAGAGGCTGGATTGTGGTTTGGTGCTTTCCTTCCTTTTCTCCAAGTGCATCTGATCATTTACCAGATTTGAATTTGCAGAGTCTTGGTGTGGTTTTCCTCTCAAAGTGACACCATCAGGTTGAATTTGTGGTTCAGTTGGGAAAAGTCCTTTTCCATTGTTAAGGTTGGAAAAGACCTCCAAGATCAAGTCCAACCTGTTTTAAAGTAAAAGTTAAGTCAGGCCTTAGTCCTGCTCTGCTTTGGAGCCTTGTTTTGGGTATCCAGACTAAGTTTCTCCTTTGTGTTCCCTTCCACACTCATGTACACAGAACAGCACAGAGAAAATGATAAAATATTAGTAAAACGTGTGAAATTTCACAAAACTCCCCCAAAACGTTGGTTTAAGACCAGATTTGATCTGATGGTGTCGTTTTATCCCCAGGATTTGTGTTTTCTTTGGAGCTTGGAGAAGCTCAGCTTGGGAATCTGCAGAGTTTTGTTGAAGTTGTGGTGGGACCACGGAGTCCTGACACATTCCCATATTTTACATGTGGATTCTCATCCTCTCTGTGTATTTATTAATGAACCTCAGGTCGTGGTCTGATTGTAGGGATGGGGTTGGATCTCATGAGCTTGGAGTAATCCCAGCAAATCCACCCCATAAAAGCAGGATTGTGACACGGGGCTGTGACAATTCATTTCTCTCCCACATAACAATTGTAGGGAAACTGGGAGCTGGGAATTTATCCTGTCCTGGACTTTTTCATGGCTCCAGGAGTTAACTGCCTCTGTCCAACTCTCCCCTCATTAGGTGCCACCAAAGCCCACCCCGGATGTCTAAAAGACAAATCCAAGCTGGAAGGGGGACGGATAACTCACCCCCAGGTGCCTTTCCCAGCACGTCCAAGCTCTGGAAAAGCCGGGGTTTTGGCGTGGTGGAGCCCCTTGGCGCTGTCTGGGGGGCGGGAGGGTCGGAAACGTGGTGACTTTAGCGCTGTCCTCTCCAGCCTTGCTGACGACCCCCTTGTAATTTCCACCGTTTCCATCCAGCTTCTCCGGGCAGCCAGAGCTGACCAAGGGGCTCCTTTTCTCCAACTCCGTGCGGAAGAAGGGAGAGGACATAGCGCCAAGAGCCGGGAAGATGGTTGGGAAGCTGGCTGATGCATGAGCAGTGTGATAGGTGAAAGGAGGACAGAGGTGGTTAACTCGGGGATGCCGACGTTATTTTGGTGCGTCCATTGCCGGCAATGGACGTCGCTCCGGGGAAACCCCAGCTCCTGGCCTGAAAGGATTAAGTGAGCTTGATTTTTTTCTCTACCTCTACACACAGGACTTGTGAGTCCTTCCCGGGCTGGCTGAGGGGTGCTGGCCACGGCCGCACCCCTGGCACGACACACACCCACTCGCATTCCCAATGTGGGATGAGTTTTCAGCCCGGGCTCGTGGGCGCCGTTCCCGCTCTCCGAGGAAGCGCTGCATGGCTTCTCCCGGGCTGAAAACTCCCTCCCAGTGCCACAACACCCAGCAAGGCACAGGTGTGGTGCTTCCACGTGGTTCTCCCAGGTGGATTGTGCTCAGGTAAGGCTCTGTGGGCTGATCCGTGTGGAGAGGCCATGCTGGAGGTGACACGTGGTGTGATGGACGGCAGAACTCTTGGAATCATCAGAACACGCCATAGGGACAAGCTTGGGAAGCTCTTCCCAACGTCCTCTTGGGGGCTGAGGTTGATAGCTGAGTTGAGGGACAGAGAGGATGTTTTGGTGCCACTCTGCCTCATGTGGGACCGAGCTTTGGGAGTCTTCCCCCACCCCAGAGGAGGCTCTCACCTTCCAGGAAAGGGTTGTGGCTCTGAGGATCCATAGGTCCTTTCCTTGTGACTTGCAGAAGATCTTGGTTTTAGGAAATATCTTTTGTTAGAGCCAGTCTTGGGTTTGAAAGGTTTCATTTGGATACTTCTGGCCTTGTGAGCGTTTGCGGTGACTTGGAGCTCAAGGCTGAATCCTCACCCTGACCTGGGCCAAAGTGGATTTTTTTTTGCCCTTAATAATCATGGAATCAGGGAATTGGTGAGGTTGGAAAAGCCTTCAGAGATGATTGAGTCCAACCATCCTCTAGCACTACCAAGGCCACCCCTGCTCCCTGTCCCCAAGTGCCACATCCACAGGGATTTTAAATCCCTCCATGGATGGAAACTCCCCCCTGCCCTACGCAGCCTGTTCACTGCTGGACAACCCTTTCCATAAGGAATTTCCCCAGTATCCCACCTGAACCTCCCCAGGAGGCCGTTTCACCCTGAATGGGGCATCTTGGGTGACCAAAGGCAGCTGAGCTTCCATCTTCCCCTGGGATGATCTTTCCAAGTCTCCTCTGATTTATCCTGGTGAAGCCCCCTGAAGCTGCTCTGGCCTGTCCCTTTCCCAGTGAAGCCATCCTGGGGTGCCTGGCTCTGGCTCCAGCACGCACATCCTGTGCTTTAATCAGGAATTTTATAATTTCTTATAACTTAGAGCAAGGAATAGCTGGGGAAAACAATAGGATTGGGGAGCGGCCAGGCCGTGGTTTGCTGTGGGATCTTCTGGCCTTCACGCAGGGATTTCATGGTGTTGGTCCAAAGAAAACACAAATCCTGGGGATAAAACGACACCATCAGATCAAATTTGGTCTTAAACCAACATTTTGGGGGAGTTTTGTGAAATTTCACACATTTTATTAATATTTTATCGTTTTCTCTGTGCTGTTCTGTGTACATGAGTGAGGAAGGGAACACAGCTGTTCCTAAGGAGAAACTCAGTCTGGATACCCAAAACAAGTCTCCAAAGCAGAGCAGGACTAAGAGGAGAGAGGAAGGGAGGGAAGAGGATCCAGCCTGGTAGGGGATGGATTTGGTCGTGTTCTTCCTTCAACAAATCAACAGAAGTTCATAGAATCATAGGATAAACTCATGGAATCATTAAGGCTGGAAAAGACCTCCGAGGTCATCAAGTCCAACTGTTAGTTCAGGAATGACTGGCAGCTTTGAGGGACATAATTTTGTAGAAGGTTCCATCAAGGCACAATCTGCATTTCCCACTGCAGAACCCTTTGAGCCGTGACTCCATCCTGCAGCTCTTCCCTTTCCCAAGCCAAGGCTGGCTCGTGCCCGAGGCTGGACAGCCTAAATGCCATTTTTTCCCCCTCTTTTGTGTCGAGCAGACTCGTGTCACTTTTCCTCCTGCCTTTAATTTTGCGTGCGGTGCCTTCAAAGCCGTGCCGGGCGCTCGGGAGCCATTTGGAGCCCGTTAGCAGCGGCCGCGTTGATGGAGGAACCCTGCAGCTCCCGTTTCCAAAAATAAAACTGCCTTTTCTTGGGAGCTTCCCCAGCCTGCTCTGACCACCATCTGCTTCTCATGGAGCAATTTGGACAAATCCCTTCGTTTGTTCCTGGTTCAAAGCTTTTTGCTGCCTCCATCTTCCCACACGGGGTGGATGCTGGAGGCTCCATTGAGCGGGGCTGGAGTTTCTCTCCACCAGCACGGAGCTCACTCCCTGCTCATCCTCACCTTGGATTTTGGGCTTCCTGCACGTTAGGGCTGGCCAGGTTGTTGGGCTGGATCCTGGAGTGGGCACCCCCAATGTCCTGGGGAAGTTAGAGCAAGGCATGGCAGTGTGACAGTGCCAGGATTATCCCCTCACTCCAGGTGCTCCTTATCCTCCTTCTCTTCCCACTGAGCCTTTTCCCAGTGGTTTCCATTCCCCATCCTGCTCTTAACTGGGAGAGATCTTTTTTAGGAGCTGGGGACTTGGTGTAGTTTAGCTCTTCCCAACATTTGCGTTGTCCTTCTGAACATCCATGATTTTCATCCATGATCCCATTCCTTGGTGTCTCCTCATTCCCCCTGGACATCCATGATGTTCATCCATGATCCCATTCCTTGGTGGCTCCTCATTCCTCTCTGGACATCCATGGTGTTCATCCATGATCCCATTCCTTGGTGGCTCCTCATTCCTCTCTGGACATCCATGATTTTCATCCATGATCCCATTCCTTGGTGGCTCCTCATTCCTCTCTGGACATCCACGGTGTTCATCCATGATCCCATTCCTTGGTGGCTCCTCATTCCCCCTGGACATCCATGATGTTCATCCATGATCCCATTCCTTGGTGGCTCCTCATTCCTCTCTGGACATCCATGATGTTCATCCATGATCCCATTCCTTGGTGGCTCCTCATTCCCCCTGGGAACAGCCAGATTTAGAGGGATTTTTTGGACGTGCTGCTCTGAAAATGAACATTTTTAGTAGTTTAACATGGGAAATAAAAAAATCCTGGCAAAACCCATTGGTGGCAGGTGATTTTGGGGCTTCAGAGCCTGCCCCTGTGGTCACCTCCATCCCACACAAGGTAGGGAGAGGCAAAGTCTTCCCTGCCATCCATAGCTGTGGAATTCTGTAGGAAAATGAAATTAAATCCATAGATGATGGCTGGATGGGGCTTGGAGCACCCTGGCCTGGTGGGAGGTTCCCTGCACGTGGTAGGGGTTGGAACTGGATGAGCTCCAAGGTCCTTCCAGCCCAAACCATTCCATGATTCCATGATTCCATTATATGGATTACATCATTTATAAATATATAAATCCTATATAATTATGGGTTTATCCTGCATCCCTCCTCACTCCAAACAGGCAGCTGCTGTTTCTTTACATTTACTCTGAAAAAACTGGATTTGGAGTACTGTAACCCATAGCAAACACATAAATAAATTTAAAAAACTTTATTTGAAGGGCATTTTTTGGGAATTTCAATGCCTCTCTTTTTTGTAGATGCTTCAAACTCCATGTGGTGTGTTTGAACTCCACAGAAAAGCAAAAATCTCTTTAAAAACCTAAAAATCTTGGCCCAAATCCCTTTTTTTTTTTAGCCAGCAGCAGCACTTTTGAAGTGGTTTTGCCTTATGGACAAACCACAGCAGGGTTTCTTCTCCTTCCCTTTTTTTTTTTGCTAAAGGAAATTCTCATTTTTAGCCCATCCAGTGCTGGGGGTGAGCACGTTGCTAATGAGCCCCCTGAGCCATTAATTAATTCCCAAACAGCTTTAAAAACTCAAGGAGTTTAAATAAAAGAGGATATTCTGTAAAAGCTGAGAGTCAAGGCAAGGTAAACTCCACATTTCTGAGCATGTGGAAGCTTTAAATTCCCAGCTGGAGCAGCCTTCACCCCCAGGAAATGTCACATCCATCTTTTTTCCCACTCTGCCTCATCCAAATGAAAGGATATTTTAGGGAAGGTGCTCTGGGAAAGCTGGAATGTCAGCCCAGCTCCCCAAAACAATTTATTTGTGTTAAACTGAGCATCTCCTTCATGATTTAATGGGATTTTTTTTGGGGATGCAGCTGCTGCTCCAGCAGGGATGCTTCATCAGGCACAATCCAGCTGGTTCATCACATCCTGCTGGAAATAACTGGGAATTCTTGGGAATTCTGTATTCCTTCAGGAAGGGAACAGAGCAAGGGCTTGATAGAAGCTGGAATTAAACAAAAATGAGCTTTTTTCCCCAACCTTCCAGCACTTGGACAGTCAGGAATGCTGTAAAACCTCTGTAGGATCATGAGCATCGCAGAGGTAAAACGGGATTTGCTCTGGGAATGCCAGAATATTCCAATTAAAAATACAATGGAGCATGGAAAGGTGCTGATAGAGCTCATTTCTTACTTGGGGGGACGCACAGTTGGTTCCAGTGACATGGGAGAGGCAAAGACATTGTGCTAAACCTGGACTTCAGGGAGGTTCTGCTCCTGATTCCCAGCTCTTCTTCCCTCTTCTTCCACGATGCCATCTCCAGCTGGAGTTGTCAAGATTTTGGGATCATCCAGTGCCACCCCTGCCATGGCAGGGACACCTCCCACTGTCCCAGGGTGCTCCAGCCTGGCCTTGGGCACTGCCAGGGATGCAGGGGCAGCCACAGCTGCTCTGGGAATCCCATCCCAGCCAGGAATTCCCCATTCCCAATCTCCCATCCATCCCTGCCCTCTGGCACTGGGAGCCATTCCCTGTGTCCTGTCCCTCCATCCTTGTCCCCAGTCCCTCTCCAGCTCTCCTGGAGCCCCTCCAGGCCCTGCCAGGGGCTCTGAGCTCTCCCTGGAGCTGCTCCTCTCCAGATGAACATTCCCAGCTCTCCAGCCTGGCTCCAGCCCTGCAGCAGCTCCGGGGCCTCCTCTGGACGTTTCCAGCAGCTCCAGGTCTCCCTGTGCTGAGGGAGGAGCTGGATGAGCAGAGGTTTGGGGTTTGGGGTTTGGGGTTTGCTCCTGCTGCTGAAGGTGTGGTGGCTGCTGGGTCTGATCTCAGCAGCTTCAGCAGCTCCTTGCTCAGAGGGGTCACTCAGAGCTGCTCCTGCTCATCCCCCCGGGGCTGCTCCCCCATCAAACATCAGAGCTTGGGAACACCATGGAAATGGGACCCTGTTGGGAACACCATGGAAATGGGACCCTGTTGGGAACACCATGGAAATGGGACCCTGTTGGGAGCTGGGAGCAGCCCAGGGGTGGTCCCTGAGCAGGGGGAGCAGGTGTTGGCCACCAGAGCCAGGATCACAGAGCCATGGAACGTCTCCAGGCTGATGGGACCTGTTGGGATCACCCAGCCCAACTCCTGCTCCTTGCTGGGTCATCTCAAGCTGCCTTGGAGAGCAGGACAGGGACAGCAGGAGCTGCTGCTGGGACACTCTTCTGCCACCTTGGAAGGTGTAGGGCCCTACAGCTCTTTGCCCAAAATTCCACTTGAAACCCATCAAAAATCAAACACTGAGCAGAGGAAATATATGGAAAGCACCACAAAAACCCCCAGAACTTTCCTTCAAGAGACCCTTTTCTGGTGGTTTATTGTAAATGTATGGGATTTATGGGGTTCTTGGCTGTTTGGGGTGGTTTTGGGAGCAGCTGGAATTGTGACCCTGCTGGTGGCTTTTCCACAGGAGGTCTATCGCATCCCGAAGAAGAGCCAAGCAGAAAAGGAAAGCAGTGGTAAGTTCCTCACCTTGTTCCATGTTTTCCTCTTCTCCCATGAAACTGCTTCATTTTCCCAGCTGGGAATGTCAGGGGATGTTCTGCCTCCATAGCTCCAACTCCTGGGAAGCAGCTCCTGGGAATGGGGAGGAAAATCTGAGCTGTGGGTGGGGAGAGATGGGGCCTGAGGGTGACATGGAGCAACCTGGAATTAAAATTATGGAATTGGTGAGCTTGGAAAAGCCCTCCCAAGTCTGAGTCCTACCATCCCCCAGCACTGCCAAGGCCATCTCCTCCACGTGGCTTTAAAATCCCTTCAGGATTGAGGACTCCACCCTTGCCCTGTCCCTTTTCCATGAGAAATATTCCCAATATCCAACCTGAACCTCCCCTGGCACTGCTTGAGGCGGTTTCTAAGAGAGGGGGGAGCCCTTAACACCCAAATGACAAAATTCCCTCCCTTTTTTCCCTGTTTTCCCAGCAGCTGACCGTGGCAGAGACCCAGGGGGGCTCCGGGATCAGACCCCCACTCCCAAGAACCCCGCGCTGAGCCGGGAGCGCGAGGCGGAGCGGCAGAGCCAGAGCAAGGAGAGGAAGAGGCGCCGAGATTCCCTGTCCCCCCCGTCCTCAGCCTACGAGAGGGGCACAAAGAGGCCAGAGGACAGGCAAGTGCTGGCAGGGAGCTGCCACATTCCAGGCGTCTGCCACGTTCCTGGGTAAAACATCCAGGGAAAGCGGGTCTGGGGGTCTCTGGAGTCACCCAGGAAGGGGATGGGGGTTTTCTCCTGGAGGAATCCTGGGGGTGAGGTTCAGCCCTGGTGGGAGTTGGGTGGTTCTTGGTGTTGGTGGCTTCTTCTCTGGGATAACTGCACCTCCATCCTCAGGTGTGGTTTGGGGATGAGGTGGGAAATGAGGGGAGCTGTGCCAGCTGCTGCACACAAATTAGGGATCGTGGAATGGTTTGGGTTGGAAGGACCTTAGAGCCCATCCAGTCCCACCCCATGGCTTGGGGACACCTTCCACTGTCCCAGGCTGCTCCAAGCCCTGTCCAGCCTGGCCTTGGGCATTTCCAGGGATGGGGAATCCAGAAATTCCAGGAGGCAGCCCTCCTAATGCAGCCTGGATCCTTCAAAACCCATTCCCTTCTCCTGCTCCACCTCTTCCCAATGTGCTGGGAGTTGTTCTGAACTTGGAGCAATCCCTGCCTGTACAGGAGGGAGCAGTGCCCAAACCAGGGTTTCTAACTCCAAAACTTCCTTGGCTGAGTGGCTATTCCCTAAAAATCCCTGTAAGGACAGCAGTCCAGATCCCAGCAGGCTGTTCCAGGTCTGCCTTTCCTTGGGAATGGTGGCATCACTGCCACGGCTGAGCATGCAAATTCTAATGAGGAGAAGGAAAATATTCCATGTCCTGCAGTTCAGAGAGCCTGGAGATCGTGTTAAAGGCAGCAGAAATGCCACGGAATTTCCTTTAGAGAAGTCACTTCTCTGTTGTCCCTCTCAAAGCCACTCCATAATTAGGGAACAATTGGTGCCGAGTCAGCCAGACGAGGAAACCTCGCACTGAGCTGGACTGGGAAAGTTGGAAACATCTGGATGAGAAGTACAGATGTAAATCTATCCCTCTGTAACGAGGCTGGAAACATCCCCAGGAAGTAAAACCTGGATTTTTGGGGTTGTTTTAAACAGAACAAGCGTTTTTTGGGTGAGCAGCTGCTGCTCTGGCTCTTCCCCCTGTGCCGTGTCCGTGTTGGTGAAGGACCAAATTCCTTCTCTGGGAATGTTCTCCCCACTCTGAGCATCCCTCTTTGTTATTCAAGGGATTTAGTATTTTGATTTAAAATAATCAAATAGATGGAGAAAGGAATGCTAAACCCTCGGTTTCCTTCTTCCCACTCCCTCCATGGCAGCTGCTTCTCCTCCAAACTCTCCAGGCAGTGCCAGGAAAGACTTTAATTAGGGAAATCAAACTCCTCCCAGCAATGAGGTTCCCATTAAGGGATCCTGCAGCTCCTCTGGGAATGCCTGGAAACAGCTCCAGCGGATCTGTTGGTAGCAATGTGCTTTTGATATGTAAATGGATCCCAGGAACACAGAATATATGGAGAATATCCTGGATGCTTTGCAGAATCCATTATATTAAGGCTGCAAAGCATTTTTCCTTGTAATCCCTGTTTTACCGCACTCATAACGTCTGGAAATATCCACCTTTGATCTGAAATTTTCCTTGGTTGGGCTTTGATCAAAGTCCTTAGGCTTTTTTTTTTTTTTCCCTCCTCCTTTAATTCCCTGGAAAAATCCCTCCAGCTGCTGCACGTTTTGGGATGAAAACTCTTAAGGAATTAAAAAAACCCATCCACACCATTATTTTCTGAAGCTGAAGCTGCGGTCTGGGAGCAAGCAGAATTCCAAACAGGAATGTGCTGCTTGTGATTCCCTTGTTCTTGGCCGTGTCTGCAGCTCCCATGTGGGGGTTCTGGACTGGAAGGGTGGAATTCCCACCCCAGCACTGGAATTTGGGGGGGAAGGTGCTGCCTTGTGAGTTGCTCCTGTTTGGGAGCCTCTTCCAAATTCCTTGTTTGTCCTGCTCGGGGAAAACATGGCAGAGTGTTTCCAGCAGGGCCTGTTTGGGTTACCCTGCAGATTGTGCCTTTCCTTGGCTTCTCTTGGAGATGTTCCCTTGCTCTCCAGGTATCCCAGAGCAGTTCCTCCAGACAGCTTCTGTGGCATCCTTGCATCTCCATCAGCACCAGGCTGATGTTGGCCAGTCCACTGGGATTGCTTATACTCTGCCCTGGCTCCCTGTGGATGAGCAGGTGTTCCTCTTGAGTTGGTCAAACAGCTGGAAAAAGGGAATGTTTTTAGGAATCCGTGCTGTTGTTGGGCATTCCAGGTTTCCCTTTTGTCCCTTTTGCTGCTGGGATCAGTGGGTGTTCCTCTTGAGTTGGTCAAACAGCTGGAGAAAGGGGAATGTTTTCAGGAATCCGTGCTGTTGTTGGGCATTCCAGGTGTGGGTGTTCCTCTTGAGTTGGTCAAACAGCTGGAGAAAGGGGAATGTTTTCAGGAATCCGTGCTGTTGTTGGGCATTCCAGGTTTCCCGCTGTCCCTTTGCTGCTGGAGCCCCGGGCCCGCAGCTTCCTGAGGCCTCACAGGTGCTTTCCCCGCTCCCTCTCCCCAGGTATGACACCCCAGCATCTTCCAAGAAGAAGGTGCGGCCCAAGGACCGCAACAAGCTGTCCACGGAGGAGCGCCGGAAGCTCTTCGAGCAGGAGGTGGCCCAGCGGGAAGCCCAGAAACAGCAGCAGCAGCTCCAGAACCTGGGAATGACCTCTCCTCTTCCCTACGACTCCATGGGCTACGGAACCCCCCACCACAGCTTCATGGGGTACCCACCAGGGTACCCCATGCAGGCCTACGTGGACCCCAGCAACCCCAACGCCGGCAAGGTGCTGCTGCCCACGCCCAGCATGGACTCCATGTGCTCCCCGGCGGGGTACCCCGAGCACTCCCAGACTTTGGTGGGGCACGCGGTGGAGCCGGCGCTGAGCACGGCGCAGCCGGTGCCCGTGGTGCAGCACGTGGCCGCCGCCGCCATGGAGGTGACG
This sequence comes from Melospiza melodia melodia, assembly GCF_035770615.1. Taxonomy (NCBI): domain Eukaryota; kingdom Metazoa; phylum Chordata; class Aves; order Passeriformes; family Passerellidae; genus Melospiza; species Melospiza melodia. The sequence goes on from NC_086194.1 coordinate 1,297,945, forward strand.
GCGCCGCAGTACGTGGGGGCGCAGGGCGACGCCGCCGCCGCGGTGCCCCAGGAGCCCAACGTGGCCGTGCTGCCCGTGGCCGCGGCCGGGGCGGTGCAGAGCCAGAGCTACGGCTCCGTGTGGGAGTCCAGCCAGCAGCCCCCCGTGGCCGTGCAGCAGCCCTACTCCCCGGCCCAGTCCCAGCCTGCCATCTACTACCAGGGCCAGACCTGCCAGACCGTGTATGGGGTCACCTCACCCTACTCGCAGACCACCCCGCCCATCGTGCAGGTAATTCCAGCTGGGAACACCCACGGAACCAGGGCAGCCAGCTGGGGAACACTGGAGTTACTGTAGGAATGTTGGAGGGCGGGATGGTGGGATGGATGGAGAGCAGAGATCTCTGCAGCCAGGGCTGGGAATTTGGGTTTATTGCAGAGGGCCTGGGTGCAGGGCCCTGCTGGGATTTGGGGTTCATTGCACAGGGCCTGGGTGCAGGGCCCTGCTGGGATTTGGGGTTTATTGCACAGGGCCTGGGTGCAGGGCCCTGCTGGGAGCTGCCAGCCACAGCTGGAGCAGGACTGAGAGGAGAGGGGAGAGAGGATGAGAGGGTGAGAGAGTAAAAGGGTAAGAGAGCGAGGTTCCCGTTACAATACCATAAATCTTCTACGGTGTTGAATATTCTAATTCTCACTAACCAATCTAGTACAAGATACAAATCCTACAGCATTCACATACAGCCTATAAGAATCACTACATTACCACACTGTGTTATATTTCAAACCCTAAAAACTCCTCTTTGGGCCCCTTCTGCCGAGCTAGTGGGGTCTGCTCTGCCCCTTGGAGCTGTCTGCAGGCAGAGGGTATTGTTCCATCAAAAGGGGATCACCTTCAGCTGGCCACACCATTGTTTCCCAGTTGTTCAGTAACTGAGGGATCTCAAAGCTTTCATTTCAGTCTCACTTACAGTTTCCATATTCTCAAAATCTTTTGCCAGACCATCATATTTATAAGGCTTTCCTGTTTCATCTTCCCCAGCAAGTTACTCACTGTAACTTCTGTGCTTCTCTTGGAGCATCTTCTTAGCTCTTCCCAGGGAGCTTCCTACCCAGGAGTAGAAGGAAAGCACATTCCAGGGTATTTTCCATCTACAAATGGTATAAATTAGAGAATCATGGAATTCTGGAATGGGGATGGTTGGAAGGAACCTTAAAGAGTGTCCAGTGCCATGGCAGGGACACCTTCTGTTATCCCAGATTGCTCCAGGCCCTGTTCAGCCTGGGCTTGGACATTCCAAGGGATGGGAGATACTGAGAACTTCCAGGGATGGAGATACTGAGAGCATCCAGGGATGGAGATAGTGAGAACATCCAGGGATGGAGATACTGAGAACATCCAGGGATGGAGATACTGAGAACATCCAGGGATGGAGATACTGAGAACATCCAGGGATGGGGGATACCTGAGAACATCCAGGAATGGAGATACTGAGAACATCCAGGGATGGAGATACTGAGAACATCCAGGGATGGGGGATACCTGAGAACATCCAGGAATGGAGATACTGAGAGCATCCAGGGATGGGAGATACTGAGAACATCCAGGGATGGGAGATACTGAGAGCATCCAGGGATGGGAGATACTGAGAGCATCCAGGGATGGAGATACCGAGAACATCCAGGAATGGGAGATAGTGAGAACATCCAGGGATGGGAGATACTGAGAATATCCAGGAATGGGAGATACCTGAGAATATCCAGGGATGGAGATAGTGAGAACATCCAGGGATGGAAATAGTGAGAACATCCAGGGATGTGAGATACTGAGAACATCCAGGGATGGGGGACATTGAACACATCCAGGAATGGGGGATACTGAGAATATCCAGGGATTGGGGATGCTGAGAACATTCTGGGATGGGGGGATATTGAACACATCCAGAGATTGGGGATACTGAGAACATGCAGGGATTGGAGACGTTGAGCACATCCAGGGGTGATGATTCCACAGTTGTTGGGCCCAATCAGGAATTTGCAGCTTGCAGGAGTATTTTGGTTTTTTGACTGTTGAATGGAGATTTGTGGATAAAAGCTGAGTAAAACACGGATGTGGGATCTCAACTTCCACTGGCTTTTAAAAGTAGAGTCTGGAGCTACCAGAATGAATGATATTACAAAAATCTGAGGATAATATTGGGAAGGAATTCCTGGCTGTGAGGGTGAGGAGGGGCTGGGCTGGGATTCCCAGAGCAGCTGTGGCTGCCCCTGGATCCCTGGAGGTGTCCAAGGCCAGGCAGGGACACCTGGCCTGGTGGAAGCTGCACTCCTGCAGTGAAGGTTTTTTTGGGAACAGCAGCTGATTGTGATTCCCTGTTGCAGAGCTATGCCCAGCCAGGTCTGCAGTACATCCAGGGCCAGCAGATCTACACGGCTCACCCACAGGGAGTCATCGTGCAGCCCCCCACAGCCGTCACCACCATCGTGGCGGCCGGGCAGCCCCAGCCCATCCAGCAGGTGAGCATCCAGAGGGATGGGGAGGTGTTTTCCTGTGGCATAAAGAGCTGCCAGGGCACCTTTTGTGAGCCCTCACAACTTTAACTTCGTCCCTTCCGTGCTGTCTGCAGCCAGAGCTGGTGGTCACCAACAACCTCCTGGATCTGCCTCCGCCTTCCCCTCCCAAACCCAAAACCATCGTCCTCCCTCCCAACTGGAAAACAGCCCGGGATCCTGAGGGAAAGATCTACTACTACCACGTGGTCACCAGGTGGGTGTGTGTGACAGTGGTCACAGGGGTCTTCAGGTGAGGGACGAGACGACAATGTTGACTCCATGTTCAGAAGGCTTGATTTATTATTTTATGGTATATATATACATTACATTATAACTAACTAAATAGAATAGAAGGAAAGGTTTCCTCTCAGAAGGCTGGCTAAGATTAGAATGGAAAGGAATGATAACAAAAAGCAGCTCTCTCAGACTCAGTCCGAGATAGCTCGGCCTTGATTGGCCATTAATGTTTATAATTAAACATCCAAGATGGCCCAATCACAGATGCCCCTGCTGCATTCCACAGCAGCAGATAATCAATGTTTACACTTTGTTCCTGAGGCCTCTCAGCTTCTCAGAAGGGAGAAAATCCCAAGAAAGGGTTTTTAGTGCAAAGGTGTCTGCGACAGGTGTGGGCATCACTGTCCCCAGGTGCCACATCCGCAGGGCTGGGATGGGCCCTGCACCCTGTCCAGGACAGCCCTTTCCTTGGAGGAGCTTTCCCAATATCCAACCTGAACATCCCCTGGCACAACTTGAGGCCGTTCCCTCTTGTCCTGTTCTTTGTTTTTTGGGAGAAGAGCCCAGCTCCCATCTCGAAGAAACACAATTTTCCCAATGTTTTTCCTACACCTTTCCCATCAGTTTTGGAAAGAACCAGGTTTTGGATCAATCCCTATGAATTTACCTGAAATTAAAATGAGTTTTGAGCTTCTAAAAAGGTATTTTTAAAAATTTCCAACCTCCATGGGAGGTGTGGATGAGGATCCACCTCCGAAAGGATAAGCAGGAATATTTCCCTCCATATCCATTTCCTGCTGTCAGTTGTTGCTCCTGGCACACATTTCCCTGCATCCATAAATCTTTTCCTTCTCCCTCCTGGATTCCTCCCTGCTCCAGCAGAGCAGGAGACCTTCAAACACCTGGAATTGAAACCAGTGGAGCAGGAATTGGTGAATTGTGTTGTTTGGAAGTTTGGGATGAGATGAGGAGACCCAAGGAGGCTGAACCTTCCCTGGGCTCTCTGCTGGGATGTTCCCACCCTTTCCATGCTGGGAATTCCATCCTGGTGGTGAACATCCTTGATCCCACAGTGTCACCATGCAGAAAACGGTGTGGATTTCCTTTCTTCAGTTCTTCCTGCTTGTTTTTAACCTTCTCCAACTTAGAAACCTTCAAATCAAGAGCAGTGCTGTGAATTCCACGTGTCAGGAGTTCTGATGGAATCTGGATGTCCCAGCTGATGGGACAACCCACGAGCAGGTCCCAGTTTCCCTCAGGAGGTGACAGTGGTGTGTTTCCCTCCCTGCAGACAAACCCAGTGGGATCCCCCAACGTGGGACAGCCCCGGGGACGACGCCAGCCTGGAGCACGAGGCCGAGATGGACCTGGGCACCCCCACGTACGACGAGAACCCCATGAAGGTGAGGGGCACAAATCTTGGGCACACACCATGGAGCTCCTCACTGTGGGGCTGGGAGGTGCCAGGGGCACAGAAGTGACCCCGGATCCTTTGGAGTGGCTCTGTTGGCCACGCTCAGGTTGGTTCTGGTGTTGAATGGACACTGGACTTCCCTGAAGTTCTGCCCTGGATTCCAACCTCTGTGTGGAGCTGGCCAGAAAAGTGGGAATGAGGGGGAGTAACATTGAGAAAGGACAAAATAAGGGTGTAGCTCAGGAGCCTTTCCCACCCCTTTCTGATTCCTTAACAAGCTGGAGAAAATCCATGGAAAGAGAGGAGTCAATTCTCCTGCTGCTCCATTGCTCCCACGTTCCCGGGGTTTTCCTGGAGGTGCTGTCCATCCTGCAGCTCCCAGGGACACCCCACGTGGCTGCTGTTGCCTCTCCACGTGCTGCCAGGATGCCAAGGGTTAATCCCATTCCCAGCCAGGAATCCTGGCGAGTTCACTCCGATGAAATTACAAATATTTATCTCCCTGGAAAAAAGTTAATTGGAAAATGAGCTCAGAGCTGGCACTCCCTGCTCAGCCAAGGGGCTGTTGCTTCCACAGAGGAATCCAGGGAAGCCTTTTCAAGGATTTTTATCCTTGGATCAGTGTCACATTTATCCCATGATATTCTGGGATCTTGGGGTTGCAAGTATTGTTGAAGGATATTGGGATTGAGCAAGAAAATGTTAATTGGAGGCTCCATAGGGAGATTTGAAGCTGGAATAGGTGGGAAATGCATCCCTGTGGAGGGATGAGCTGAAGTTCAGTGGTGGAGAGCAGCTTGGAGATGTTTGGGAGCATCCCTGGGGTGGGAATGAGGTGCTGGGGAGAACATTGGGCTCTTGTGAGCAGGGAAATCGATCAGTGCTGGTGCTTTTCTGCTTGGGAGTTGTTCTCCCATGGAGTTCTGAGGGTCTCGGTGCTGCCTGCACAGCAGAGGGAGCAGCAGGGGAAGGTGCTTCCATAGATGTGGGCTTTTATCCCAGAAATTGGGGTAAATATGAGGCAAGGGCTGAGGTGACCATCCAAGGGCTTCACCTCAGGCTGGACATGAACTGGCTGCTCCTTCAGGTTTTGTTGCATACTCCAAACCTGAATTTCCCTGAATCCCTCATTCCTAAACGAGCCGTGGCTCTGGCTGACCTCAGGCTGGGGTGGTTCCTGCTCACTCCAGAGCTTTAATTCCTTTCTTCTGGGCCAGGGTGGCCGGAAGGTCGGGTTTTTGCTGGCACTGAACTCCCGTGGTCGCAGCTCCTGCCTCCAACGCTCCCACCCTGAAATTACAGCCACATTCCTTGGATCTTTTACCCTCCTCCCCACCCCACACCTTTCCCAGATGGATTAAACCCACCCAGGAGGGATTAAACCCGCTGGCACCGTGTCTGACAGCTGCTGCTGCTATTCCCAGTGTTCCTGGGCTGTGGGGGAGGATTTTGATGGAAAGGCACAAGAGGAGTGAGAAGCCAGGATCGCTGTTCCGTTTAAAGCACACTTGAAATCCCGGTTTTCCCTTGGAAAATGGCTTTCCTGAGGGAGTGGCCCTGCAGGAAGCCAGGCAGGCCGGATGCTGAAGGTTTTGCATCCTTTTAGATGGAAAAAGTTTGGATTTGGGATGAGTTTGTCCCTTCCCATTGGTTCTCCATGGGAAGGTTGGTGTCAGAGGAGCAGATCCCAGCTGCTGGAAAAGAGAACTCCAGGTTTTCCCAAGTGTTTGGCTTTTTGCTCCCATCCCAGGCTGGTTTTCCCCCCATCTTTGTGGCCTCTCCATTCCCATCTCCCCCAGAGGCTGGAAAACAGGGACAGCACCATTCTGGGGATTTTCCTGTGTTAGTTTTCCTGGCAGCCTTAGGGTTATGGGATTTCACTTCGGAGGGATGAGGGAGGAAGGCCTTGATATGGAGGTTTTGATATTAAAATAAATTTAAAATGGAGTTTTAGCCTGAAATTAGGAAGAATTCCCCAAGGAGGAATGGGCACCTTGGCACAAGGAGGAGCTTGGAAACTGAGTTTTCATTTCTCCTCCTCATCCTTCCCTGCCAACTTTTGACACCAATTTTTGCCCTCATCCCATGTGGAGAGGGGTTGGATGGGGAAGGGTTTGGGGACAGAGAAGGGTTTGGAGATGGAGAAGGGATTGGTGGAAAAGGGTTTGGTGGAGAAGGGTTTGGGTGGAGGAGAAAGATTTTGGGGTGCAGAAGGGATTGGTGGAGAAAGGTTTGGGTGGAGGAGAAGGGATTGCTGGAGAAGGGTTTGGGGATGGAGAAGGGTTTGGTGGAGAAGGGTTTGGGGATGAAGAAGGGATTGCTGATGGAGAAGGATCCATCATGTAGAAGGGATTGAGGGTGGAGAAGGGTTTGGAGTAGAAAAAGGTTTGGTGATGGAGAAGGATTTTGGGGTGAAGAAGGGATTGGTTATGGAGAAGAATTTAGTGACTGAGAAGAATTTAATGATAGAAAAGGGATTGGTAATGGAGAGGGAATTTGGGGATGGAGAATGATTTGGTGGGGAAGGGTTTGGGGATAGAGTAGGATCTGGGAGTGGAGAAGGATTTGGGGCAGTTTGGTTTGGGGATGACAAAGAGTTTGGGAATGAAAAAGGATTTGGGAATGACGAGGGGTTCGGGAAGGGTTTGGGAATGACGAGGAGTTTGAGAAGGGTTTGGGAATCATGAGGGATTTGAGAAGGGTTTGGAAATCGTGAGGGGTTCAGGAATGGGGAAGGGTTTGGGAATGATGAGGGGTTTGGGAATGGGGAAGGGTTTCAGAAGGGTTTGGGAGCGACAAGGAGTTCAGGAAGGGTTTGGGAACAGTGGGGCTCGGGAATGATGAGAGATTTGGGAATGACAAAGGGTTTGGGAATAATGAGGTATTTGGGAAGGGTTTGGGAATGATGAAGGGTTTGAAAAGGGTTTGGGAATGACCAGGGGTTTGGGAATGACAAAGGGTTTGGGAATGGCAGGGCTCGGGAATGAGGAGGCTTTGGGAATGAGGAGGGGCTCGGGAATGAGGAGGGGTTCAGGAAAGGTTTGGGAATGAGGAGGGTTTGGGAATGAGGAGGGTTTGGGAATGAGGAAGCTTTGGGAATGAGGGGGCTTTGGGAATGAGGAGGGTTTGGGAATGAGGAGGGTTTGGGAATGAGGAGGGGCTCGGGAATGAGGAGGGGTTCAGGAAAGGTTTGGGAATGAGGAGGCTTTGGGAATGAGGAGGGGCTCGGGAATGAGGAGTGTTTGGGAATGAGGAGGCTTTGGGAATGAGGAGGCTTTGGGAATGAGGAGGCTTTGGGAGTGGCTTTGCCGATGGAGCTCTGCAGCCATCCCGGGCCATCTGCTCCCCATTCTCCGCCTTTTGAAGTGGCGGCCGAGCCTGGGGCTGGAGCAGGAGCTTTGATGTCCCTGCTCCGGCCAAGCCCCGGCCATAAAACCTCCCTGGCACGGCTGATTTACACCCTGTCCCTGTGCTCCCGGGTTTTGCAGCTCTGCCCCACAGCCAGGCACATTTTTAGGGATTGAAAGGGATTTTTTCCTGCTTTTTTTCAGTGTCAAATACTTTTAAAAAGTGGGATTTTTTAAATTAAAAGAAATATTGGGACATCGTCAAAGAGCAGGAGGAGAAGGGAAACCTCCCCCAGCTTTCCAAACCTTTAACAAATCCTTTTGTTCTCCCTGTCCTTACAATCCAAGTTGGGATGACCTGGATCCCAGACCTCTCCCAGAAAATGCTGCTGGTGCAGGGATGCTGCTTTTCCCTCCTCAGGCTCCAGGGAGATGGAAGAGTTTGGGATGGGAGCGTGTGGGAGGTGGGTGTGGATCCAGAGTGAAGGGATGGGCTCTGGGATGCAGCTGGAGTGGATTCTACTCCTTTAGTAAATCAGGGATCAGTACTCAGGGAAGCAGCCAGAAATTCCTAGAAAATTCCCTTTATCTTGACTGTAGCTAAAGATAATCCGTGTGAATGCTTGTGGGGCGCCCCAGCCCTCCCAGCAAATTCCTGAAGGAAAATCCACCACCACAGAACTTATTCCCACTGTGGACCAGCCTGGTTTCCCCAGGACACGCTCCTGCTCTTTTTCCAGCTTTTTTTCCAAAGAAAACAAGAACAAGGAGTGGTCCCCGTGCCTCCCAGGCCAGGAGTGTGCTGGGAATTGTGCCAGGATTGGGCTGGGAAATGTGTTGGGACCGAGCTGGGGAGTGGCAGGAGCAGGGCTGGGACTGTGCTGGGATCAGACTGGAAATTGTGTCTGGACTGGGGCGAGGAGCCTGCTGGCATTGGGATGGGGAGCTCACTGGGATTGGGCTGGGAATGCCTGCCTTGGGGTGTGGAGCGTGCCAGGACTGGGCTGGGAAACTCACCAGGAATGAGCTGGGAAGTGTGCCTGGACCAGACTGGGATTGGGCTGGGAAGTTCACTGGGATGAACTGGGAAAGTCACCTGAAAGTTCACCAGGATTGAAGTGGGGAATGCACCAGGGCTGTGTGGGGAAGTTTGCTGGATAAGGCTGGGAAGAGCACCAGGAGAGGGCAGGGAAGTTCTTGAGGCCAGGCTGGGAAATCCCTGGTTTGGGGTGGGAGCGTGGTGGCATTTGTCTGGGAATTGTACCTGGATCAGCCTGGGAAACAGGCTTGGAAGGGTGTTGGGAATGGGCTGAGGAGAGCACTGGAATGGGCCTGGAAACTCCTCAGAACTGGGCTGAGAAGCTCGTTGGGATCAGGCTGGGAAGATCTGGATTGGACTGGGGGGAGTGCTGGCATTGGGCTGGGAATGTCCCTGGGAATGGGCTGGGAATGTCCCTGGGAATGGGCTGGAAGCTGTGCTGCCCACCAGGCTGTGGGACAGGAGCGCTGTCCCCAAGGCAGGACCAGGGAATCATTTCCATCCCTGTGCTCCTCTCCAGTCTTCCAAGAAGCCCAAGACGGCCGAGGCTGACACGTCCAGCGAGCTGGCCAAGAAGAGCAAGGAGGTGTTCAGGAAAGAGGTGAGGGATGGGATGGGATAATGGGATGGGATGGGGTGGGATGGGATGGGATGGGATGGGATGGGATAATGGGATGGGGTGGGATGGGGTGGGATGGGGTGGTGGCAGCAGGGAGTGGATCCAGCACTCTGTGTGTGTCCCACAGATGTCCCAGTTCATCGTGCAGTGCCTGAATCCCTACAGAAAACCCGACTGCAAGGTGGGCCGGATCACCACCACCGAGGACTTCAAACACCTGGCACGCAAGGTGGGAATGTGGGAATGTGGGGGGACACGGAGGGTGCAGGGACATGGGACACAAGGACTTGGGAACACGAGGAGTACGGGAACGTGGGGACATGGATACTGAGACACAGGGACCTGGTCACACACGGAGCACGGGGACAAAGGATGTGGAGACATGGAGGGTAGCGGGACATGGGGACGTGGGACATGGGAGCATGGACATGGGAACATGGGGACACAGGAATGTGGGGACATGGGGACAGTGGGTATGGGGACATGGGGACGTGGGACATGGGAGCATGGACATGGGAACATGGGGACACAGGAATGTGGGGACATGGGGACAGTGGGTATGGGGACATGGGGACGTGGGACATGGGAGCATGGACATGGGAACATGGGGACACAGGAATGTGGGGACATGGGGACAGTGGGTACAGGGAACATGGGGATGTGGGGTTTGGGAACATGGACACAGGAACATGGGGACACAGGAATGTGGGGACATGGGGACAGTGGGTATGGGGACATGGAATGTGGGACATGGGAGCGTGGGGACATGGGGATGCTGAAACATGAGGACACAGGGACATGAAGATGTGGGTCCCTGGGGACACATGGAGGATAAGGGATATAGGAACACAGGGAAATAGGGTTTGAGGAGTTGGGAACAGGAGGGGTGGGGGAGCTTGGGAATACAGAGACAAGGAGGATGTGGGACATGGGAACATGGAGGGTACAGGAACATGGGGACACAGGGATAAAGGGACATGGGGACACTGGGACACTGAGATGTAGGAACACGGTGCAGGAACGTAGGGACACAAGGACATGGGAAGTACAGGACACAGGGATTTGGGGACACAGGGATGTGTGGGACGTGAGGACATGGGAGGTGCAGGGACAATGGGGTATGGGGACATGGGGACCAAGGGATGGCCCAGGAAATGGGATTGTGTCATTCCAACTGCCTCCAGCTCCTTGGAGGATGAGGGAAGGGAAGGAGAAATGGTGGAGGGATATTGGGAGAACAGTAGGAAATATTTAGGGAGTATTTGGGGAATAACAGGAGAGGTTTGGGAAATAATGTGACAGCATCTGAGGGAATATTTGGTATATAACAGGGAATAATTGGGGAATAATAGGGAATACTGGATAAATAATGTGGAGGAATAATAGGAAATATTTAGGGAATATTTGGGGAATAATAGCAAATTGAATATTAGGAATTATTTGGGGAATATTTGGGAAGTAATGTAAAAATAATTTACGGAGTAATAGGAAGTATTTGGGGAAGAACAGGAAATATTTGGGGAGTCATAGGAAAGTAGCTTGGAAAGAACAGCAGATATTGGGAGAACAATAGTAAATATTTAGGGAATATTTGGGGAATATTTGAGGAATATTTGAGGAATATTTGGGGAATAAGAGGAAAGATTTGGGCAATAATATTTTGGGAATATTTGGGGAATATTTCAGGAATATTTGGGGAATATTATAACAATGGCTTGGGCAATATCTGGAAGTAACGGAATATTTGAGGAATAATAGGAAAATAGCTTGGGGAATGTTTGGAAAATAACAGCAGATATTTGGGGAACACTACCAAATATTTCAGGAATATTTAGGGAATATTTGAGGAATATTTGGGGAATAATATAACAATGGCTTGGGTAATATCTGGAAATAACAGGGAATATTTGGGGAATAATAGGAAAATAGTTTGGGAATGTTTAGAAAATAACAGCAGATATTGAAGGAACAATCCCAAATAATCAGGGAATATTTCAGGAATATTTGAGGAATATTTGGGGAACATTTGGGGAATAATATAACAATGGCTTGGGCAATATCTGGAAGTAATGGAATATTTAGGGAATATTTGGGAAATATTTGGGAGATACTTGGGGAGTATTTTGGGGAATATTTGAGGACTATTTGAGGACTATTTGAGGACTATTGGGGAATATTTGGGGAACAATATAGTAATAGCTTGGGCAGTATCTGGAAATAAGAGGGGGAATATTTGTGGAATAATAAGAAAATAGCTTGGGAATGCTTGGAAAATAACAGCAGATATTGAGGGAACAATGCCAAATGTTTAGAGAATATTTTGGGAATAGTATGACAGTGGCTCAGGGAATATTTGGGAATAAGAGGAGGCATCTGGAAGTGCCCTGGGGAGTGGCCAGGCCGGGGCTGGGTGGGAATATTGCAGGCTGACTCCAGCATTCCCCCAGCTGACCCACGGGGTGATGAACAAGGAGCTCAAGTACTGCAAGAACCCCGAGGACCTGGAGTGCAACGAGAACGTCAAACACAAAACCAAGGAGTACATCAAGAAGTACATGCAGAAATTCGGGATCCTCTACAAGCCCAAAGAGGACACGGAGCTGGAATAGCCCCTGGAATAACCCCCGGCCCCCGCTGCCGCTGGGGTTCGCCCTCCCGAGCCACCAACCTGTGAATTTATTATTATTATATTATTATTATTATTATTATTATGACGATGGATTTTTGGTTTTTTAAGGAAAACAAACTTGGTTCCCGTCGCTGAGCACGAGCTGGGCTTTCCCAAGCCTGCTTTTGCTGCTGCAGGCTTTGCCAAGCCCGGCTCTGGCGGCGCTGCTCCCAAGCTCTGTATTATATTTTAACGTATATGTGAATATATTGATAATAATTTGCTTTTTTCCCTGTTGCTTTCAGCCCCAAACATCCCAATCCCACGGGAATGTTTGGCAGGAGACTTTGGGGGGTTATTCCCGGATTTTTAATTTTTTTTCTTTTTTTTTTGGTTGTTTCCTTGGTTTTTCCTTTTGGTTCTGCGAGGTTTCCTCCGTTTCCCTGTAAATACTGCGGATTTCTGGCCATGTTGATAAGATTGATTTTACTGCTTCGAGCATTTTACTTTATCCAATTTTTACGGAACTTTTTATGTAAAAAAAAAAAGGAGCAAAAAAAGAGAAAAAAATAAAAAATCAAAAGAAAAACAAAACAAAACAAAACCACAACAAACAAACCCCAAAATCGACGCTGGGCAGGGCCACAAGGGGGACCTGGCTTGGGATGTCCCCTCTCCCTTGGGGACCTCCTGTCACCCTCAGCATTCCCGGGAATCTGGACCCCCTGGGAAGGGAAGTTTGGGGTGACCTGGGAGCATTTTGGGGTTAGAAATGGCTTTTTCTGTCCCCAGTGCCACCTGCCTTGGGGTCTTTGGGGTGTCCCCTCCTCCTCCTCGGGCTGGTCTGGATGGCCCTCCTCCTCCTCGGGCTGGTCTGGATGGGTGTGGGACACACGGACAGCCTGGGACACGTCCTGGTGACACACGTGCATGCCCAAGGACACACGGACACCTGAGGGGTCCCATCCTTGGGCCATGGCCCTGGGGACATAGGGGACACCTGGGGACACCCAGCCCCGACACCTGAGCACTCACATCACAGGGATGCAGGGACACGTCTTGGGGACAAAGGGACACCTGGGGAACATTCTGGGGACTCATGGTCAGCTGGGGACACTTGGGAGACCCCAGGCGGGCACATTCCAGGGACAAACAGACACCTGAAGGGACACCTGGGAATACCTGGACACCTGAAGGGACACATCCCAGGGACACGTGGACACTTGGGGACACTGGGGACAAGCAGGCACCTTGTGACACTCAGGACACATCCCTGGAACACGCATGGACACACAGACACCTGAGGACACAAACCCTGGTGGCACCCAGTGACACGTTTAATGCCCCCACCCAGGCACCAGCCACGGCAAGTCCCCATCCCACCCACCAGAATCCCTACAAAAGTACAAAACCCACGTAAAAAAATTCCCCAGGAATCCATCGGGAAGCGGGAGCACCGCCGGGAGCAGCCGGTGTCGCCGCAGAGGGGGTGTCACACGGCGGAGGGGATGTCCCCCGGTGTCCCCCCGGTGTCACACGGCAGAGGGGATGTCCCCCGGTGTCACACGGCGGAGGTGATGTCCCCCGGTGTCCCCGCGGGGCCGGGGCCGCGCCGGTCGCTGCCGGGCGCTCCCAGCTCCAGCAGCCGCTCCAGCTCTCCCGGCTCCTCCTGGCGCCGCGGGGACCCCGGCAGCGGGGAGGGACCCTCGGGGGGCGCTGCGGGCAGGGACGGGGTCAGCGCCCCGGAATCACCCCGGGACCGACGGAGCGACGGGCGGGGGCGGCTCCCGACCCGCTTGGGAAGTGTGGGAACCCCCGACCCATCCAGGTGCTCCCCGATCCCACTGGGGGCTTCCCGACCTCATCCAGGCGCTCCCTAATCCCATTTAAGGGCTTCCCTTCCCCACCGCTTTGGGTGCTCCCCAGCCCCAGCCCGTGCTCCCCGACCCCTTCCAGGTGTTCCCCAATCCCATTTAGGGGCTCCCCGACCTCATCCAGGTGCTCGGTGATCCCATCCCATCCCACCCCACTCCATCCCCATCCTCATCCCATCCACCCCAAAATTCTCAGGTGCCCCCAAACCCTGACCCTCCCCAGGGCTGGGTATCCCCAAACCCCCAAATGTCCCCCAAACACCTTCGGGGCTGGGTGTCCCCAAACCATTGGACGTCCCCCCAAACCCCCCCCAGGGCTGGGTGTCCCCAGATCCCCCCGGGGCCGGCCGTCCTCCAGTCCCCCAAGACCTGGGTGTCCCCAAACCCGCGGGTGTTCTCCCAAACCCCCTCAGGGCCGAGTGTCCCCACAACCCCCTAGATTTGGGTGTCCCCAAACTGGCGAGTGTCCCCCCAAACCCCCCCAGATCGGGGTGTCCCCACACCCCCAGGCCCGGCTGTCCCCACACCCGCGGGCCCGGGGCGCTCACGGGGCTGAGGCGGCTCCAGGCCGGCGCTCTCCGGGCAGACTCCGCCGTCCCCCCGCAGCTTCTCCGCGTCCGCCGCCACCGCCGCGTCCCCCGCGTCCCGCGCCTTGTCCAGCTGCCGCTTCTTCCTGCAGGTGTCCCAGCTGCGGGGACACCGGGGGACACCGGGGCTCACCGGGGGTCCCCAAACCGCCCCGGCTCCCCGGCACCCCTCACTCACCACTTGAAGGCCACGTAGGCCACGAGCCCCACGACGAGGCCGGCCAGGAGGGCGCAGTACAGCGGGATGATGTCCCCGGGGGGCTCGGGGGGAGCCCCCGACACCGGCGGCGTCACTCGGGGGGTCCTCGGCACCGGCGGGGTCCCCTCAGCGAGCGGCGCCGTGGCCTCCTCGTCTGTGGGAAGGGAGTGAGGACATGGCGGCCCTGCCTCAGTGTCCCTCTGGAGAGGGACGGGGGAGGCGAGAGGGGAGAGAGCCCCGGGTATGGGGGGGACAACTGAGGCACGGTGAGGGGGAGTGAGGGGGAAACTGAGGCACGGTGAGGGGGAAAAGGGGAAACTGAGGCACAGTGAGGGGGAATGAGGGAAAAAGGGAAACTGAGGCACAGTGAGGGGGAATGAGGGGGAAACTGAGGCACAGTGAAGGGAAATGAGGGGGAAACTGAGGCACAGTGAAGGGAAATTACGGGAAACTGAGGCACAGGGAGGGGGAATGAGGAGGAAAAGGGAAGCCGAGGCACAGTGAGGGGAAATGAGGGGGAAACTGAGGCATAGTAAGGGGGAATGAGGGGGAAACTGAGGCACAGTGAGGGGGGAAAGGAGAAACAGAGGCACAAAAAAGGGATGAGGTGAAAAAAGGGAAACTGAGGCACAAAAAGGGACATGAGGGACAAAAGGGGATACTGAGGCACAAAAGAAGGAACGGGATAAAATGGGGGAAACAGAGCACAAAAAGGGGAAATGAGGAACAAAAGGGGAAACTGAGGCACAAGGGAATGAGGTAAAATGGGGGAAACTGAGGCAGAAATAGGGAATGAGGTAAAAAAAGGGAAACTGAGGCACAACACAAGGAAACTAAAGTAGGACATGGGGAAATTGAGGCCTAAAAGGGGAAACTGAGGCAGGACAGGAGGAAACTGGGGAACGATGTGGGGAAACTGAGGCACAATGTAAGGAAAATGAAGCAGGACGGGAGACACAAAAGGGGACAGTGAGAGAAACAAGGGGAAACTGAGGCACAGTGTGGGGAAATCAAGGAATGACACGAGGAGAGAGGCACGGTGAGGGGAAACTGAGGCACAACCTGAGGCATAATATGGGGAAATGAAGGAACCACATGAGGAACCACAAGGGGAAACTGAGGGACAAAAGGGAAACTGAGGCACAAAAAGGGGAAGTTATCAAGCAACATGGGGAAACTGAGGCATGAAAGGGAAACTGATGTACGAAATGATGAAATTAGCGAGCAACACAGGGAAACTGAAGCACAAAAAGGTGAAACTGAAGAGCCACAAGGGGAAACTGAGGCACAGAAGGGGAAATAGCGAGTAACGTGGGGAAACTAAGGCACAAAGGGGAAACTGAGGCACGAAAAGGGGAAATTAGGGAGCAACGGGGGAAACTGAGGGACAAAAGGGAAACTGAGGCACAAAAGGGGAAATTAGGGAGCAACGGGGGAAACTGAGGGACAAAAGAGAAACTGGAGCACAAAAAGGGAAAATTGAGCAGCAACATGGGGAAACTGAGGCACAAAAAGGAGAAATTAAGGAGCAACGGGGGAAACTGAGGCACAAAAGGGAAACGGGCACAAAAAGAGGAAATCAGGAGCAACGTGGGGAAACTGAGGGACAAAAAGAGGAAAATGAGGAACCACAAGGGGAAACTGAGGCACATAAAGGGGAAATTAAGGAACCACGAGGGGGAAATTAAGGAGCAACTCGGGGAAACTGGGGCATAAAAGGGAAACTGAGGCACAGAGGGGGAAATTGGGGAGCAACTCGGGGAGACTGAGGCACAAAAGGGAAACTGAGGCACACAAGGGAAACTGAGGCACGCAGGGGACCCTGGCCAGCCCTCCCGGTGCCCCCCGGTGCCGGTGCCACTCACGGCTGCAGGGCGGGCAGGGCGGGCACGGCTCCTCCGGCTCCTCCTCCGCGGGGCTCCGCGCTGCGGGGTTGGAGCATTTTGGGGGTTTTCGGGGTCGTTTTTTTTGGGGGTGTTTGTGGCTTCGGGGTGGTTTTGGGGTACTCACTGCGGGCGCAGGGTGGGCAGCGGCTGTCGCAGGGCTCGGGGACACCGCGGGGACACGGCGGGCACCCCCCGGCCCCCCCCGGCACCTGCGGGCACAGCGGTCCTGCCTCAGTTTCCCCTCGATCCGATTCCCACTGGGACCCCCCCCCCCCAGCCATGGGAAAGGGGTTTGGAGGGGGGGGGATTGAGAGCAGTAAAAATAAATAATGAGGAAGGGAGAGGAATAAAAGCGGGGAATCAAACGGGAAGGGTAAAAAAGGAAATAAATAGTAAATAAAAGTGAGATAAAAGGCGTTGGAATGGAAAGGAATGGAGAGAAATCAGCAAAATAAAAGGAGGAGGAAGGAAGGGGAAAGCTGAACTGAATTAAAGTGGAAGGAAGGAAAAGAACGTGAAATGAAGGGAAATAAAGGAAAAGTAAAGAAAAAAAAGAAAAATAAAGGAAAATAAAGAAAAATATAAGAAAATAAAGGAAAGGAAAGGAAAGGAAAGGAAAGGAAAGGAAAGGAAAGGAAAGGAAAGGAAAGGAAAGGAAAGGAAAGGAAAGGAAAGGAAAGGAAAATAAAGAAAAATATAAGAAAATAAAGGAAAGGAAAGTAAAGGAAAGTAAAGGAGAGTAAAGGAAAATACAGGAAAATAAAGGAAAATAAAGGAAAATAAAGGAAAATAATAAAGAAAATAAGGAAAGGAAAATAGGATAAGATGAAACAAACCAGGGAAAATTAAAAAGGAAAATAAAAAAATAAAAGAGGAAAATAAAATGAGATTCAAAAAAAAGAGAATGAAATAAAAGAGGAAAATTAAAAAAAAAATAAAGAAAAAATAAAAAAGGATGATAAAAATAAAATTATCAAAAGGAAAATAAAAAGAAAGCAAAACAGGAAAATAAAAGAAAATAAAGGAAAAAAAGGAGGAAAATGGAATAAAATGAAGGAAAAGGAACTGAACCGAAATGACCCAAATTTGACCGAACCAACCCCAAAAAACTTCAACAAAAGCCACGGAGCGAAGTGACCCGGAGCGCCCCGGGGCAGCGGGAGACCCGGCCCGTCCCATCCCGCTCCCACCCCGGTCCCGTTCCCCGCCCGCACCGGGCTCAGCAGCAGCAGCAGCAGCGGCACCGGGAGCGGCCGCATCGCCGGCACCGGCCCGGGACCCGCTCCGGGCCGGGCCGAACCGGGGCCGGACTGCTCCGAGCCGCTCCGAACCGCTTCGGCCCCGGCCGGCACCGCTCGGCCTCGCTTCGGCCCCGCTCCGTCCCTGCTCTGTCTCGTTCGGTCCCGTTGGGCTCCGCTGGGTCCCGGTTCGGCTCCGTTCGGCCCCGCTGGGTCCCGGCTCAGCCCCGTTCGGTCCCGGTTCGGCTCCGTTCGGCCCCGCTGGGTTCCGGCTCGGCCCCGTTCGGGCTCGGTTCGGTTCCCTTCGGTCCCGGTTCGGCTCCGTTCGGCCCCGCTCGCCTCCTCTCGGCCGCCCCGTCGCGCCTGGGCCGGGCTGGGCGTGGCTCCCCCGGGCAGGGCCGGGCGGGGCGCGCTCCCATTGGCCGTTCGTCGCTTGAGGGGCGTGGCCAGGCTCGGAGCCCCGCCCCTCGCAGCTCTGGTGGTCGCGGGTTCGAGTCCCGCCCAGCGGGATGGGTCCAGCTTGGACCGGGCCGGTCCGAGCTGGGACGGACGGCACCGGAGGGACCGCGTCACCCACTCCTCCCGCCACCTCCCCACGGCGCTTCCCCGCGGGAATAAGCGCCTGGAAGCGGGAGAAGCTGATTTATTGAGCCCCGGTGTGGGTGCAGCATCCTGGAGTGGGTGGAGGGACGTGGAGTGGGTGCAGGGTGGGAATGGGTGCAGGGTGGGAATGGGTGCAGGGTGTGGGAATGGGTGCAGTGGGAATGGGTGCAGGGTGCGGGAATGGGTGCAGGGTGCGGGAATGGGTGCAGGGTGCGGGAATGGGTGCAGGGTGTGGGAATGGGTGCAGTGGGAATGGGTGTAGGGTGGGAATGGGTGGAGTGGGAATGGGTGCAGGGTGTGGGAATGGGTGTAGGGTGGGAATGGGTGCAGTGGGAATGGGTGCAGGGTGTGGGAATGGGTGCAGTGGGAATGGGTGTAGGGTGGGAATGGGTGTAGGGTGGGAATGGGTGTAGGGTGGGAACGGGTGCAGTGGGAATGGGTGCAGGGTGTGGGAATGGGTGCAGGGTGGGAATGGATGCAGGAATGGGTACAAGGACTGGGTGCAACACCCCTTGTGTGTGCAGGACCCCGTTGTGGCTCTGTGACCCCAGTGTGGGTGCACAGAGTGACTCGGAGCGGCTGCAGGGTCTCGCTGTGGGTGCAGAGCCTCGGTCCCGGGTGGGTGCAGGTGCCCGGGTGGGTGCAGGGTCTGGGTGCGGCTGCATCCCCCGCCATCTCCTCTCGCTCCTCTCACCAGCCGCGCACGGGGCGCCAGAGCTCCACCACCTTGCCGGCAGCGTGCACGAAGTACACGGGGTGCATGGCGGCCGTGGCACAGGCCTGCGGCAGAGGGGACACCGAGCTGTGATGTGGCACGGCGCTGGCACGGGAGGGGACACGCGGGGGTGACGCTCACGTGGAACGGGATGAGCGCCAAGGTGCTCCCCAGCGGGAATCGCTCGAAATCCAGCCGCCCGTCCGCGGCCTCCACCAGCCCGTGCTCCTGGGTCAGCCCCACCAGCCTGCGGGGACGCGGGGCCGTCACGGGTGTCACCGCCCGGCCCCGCCGTGCCCCCGCTCCCCGCGGGCGTCACCTGAGCTGGGGGTGGCCCTCGATGGCCGCGCAGCCCGCGGGTCCCTGCTCGCGGCCGTGCAGGCTCAGGGCGGCCCAGCCGCAGTCCAGCAGCAGCTGCCCGCGGTGCGGGTAGTGCCCGATGACCCTGCTGAGCACACGGATCGCCACCTCCTCGGGCCGGCACGAGCCCAGCTGCGTCTGCTGCAGGTCTGCGGGGCACACGGGCTCAGCCCGGCCGTGTCCCAC
Source organism: Melospiza melodia melodia (assembly GCF_035770615.1). NCBI lineage: Eukaryota > Metazoa > Chordata > Aves > Passeriformes > Passerellidae > Melospiza > Melospiza melodia. The sequence goes on from NC_086194.1 coordinate 1,317,385, forward strand.
CCGCGGGGGTCCCTCCCGGTCCCCTTTGCTCACCGTAGAAGAGGTAATTGCCCGGGTGCACCTCGGTGAGCTGCGACATCTCCGGCACCGGGTGGCTGCAGGACGGCGTGGAGCCGATGGTGGCCTGGGGACACGGGATCCCCGCCTGCCGCAGCCTGGGGGGACACACGGGGGGCACCCTCTGGGCGATCGGGGTGCGGGATGTCACCCCCGGGTCACCAGAGGTGGGTCCTGCACCTCTGGGTGCCCCGAACACTCAAGGGAGCCATCCAGATGTGGCACAGCCTCCCCGCAGCGTGCCCGGCAGGACTCAAGATGCGACCAGGACACATCCAGATGTGCCCAGGTGCCAGCCAGATGTGCCCGTGAGCCCCCTCAAAGACTCAGGGCCGGTGGGCATCCCTCCAGATCCCCCCAGATGTGGCAGAGGCCCCTCCAGATGTGCCCAACCATGCCCAGATGTGCCAGAGATCCACCCGTTTGAGCTGGACACCCCCCCAGATGTTTTAAAACACTCCCAGATGCGTCTGAGAACCCCAGATGTGCTGGAGACCCCTCCAGGTGGTTCTGGGAGCCCCCAGATGTGCCTGGGATCCCCTCAGCTGTGCCAGGCCGTCCCCAGATGTGCCAGAAGTGCCCCCCAGATGTGCCAGGACACCCCCAGTGGTGCCTGGGACCCCTTCCAGATATTTCTGGACCCCCAGATGAGTTGGAACCAGCCCCAGGTGCGCTCAGATTTTGGGGAGGGGATGGGATCTGGGCTTTCCCCGCCACCAGCCGGTGCCACCCCGGGCCGGTGGCCCCCGGGCCGTGTCCCCAGGTGGGCACATGGCTGTCCCCGGCGTGGCGGGGGTGGAGGTTCCTCCCCCTTTTCCCAGCAGGGCCCGTCCGGCCGCGATTCCCCGCAGGATGCGGGCCCCCGCCGGGATGAAAGGGCGGCGGGCGGGAGGGAGGGGACAGTGCCCCGGGTCACAGCCACATCAAAGGGCAGCGGCGCCGCCACCACCCCCGGTGCCCCCCGGGCGGGCTTCGAGGGCCCCTTTATGGGGGTGATTCGCATTTACAGCCGACAGCCGCGCCTTGGCAAGGGGACAGCGGCCGCCTTGACCCTTCCTGTCCCCAAATCCCCAAATCCCCAAACCCCCAAATCCCCAAATCCCCACATCCCCAAATCCCCAAACCCCCAAATCCCCAAATCCCCAAATCCCCAAATCCCCACATCCCCAAATCCCCACATCCCCAAATCCCCAAACCCCCAAACCCCCAAATCCCCGCTCGTCCCGGCCACTCACGCGGTGACGAACTCCAGCACGGCGGCCGTGGTGTCCCTGGCGACGGCCTGGATGGCCGCGATGTCGCGACAGCCGTAGGTGTTCCCGCAGTGCGCGTAGACCCCCACGAGTGTCACCAGCTCCGGGGAGCCCTGGGCGATGGCCCGGGCCAGCGACAGCGCCTCGGGATCCGTGGGGCGAATCCCGGCTGGGAGGGGACACGGTGTGACGGGGGGCTGGGGACACGGGTGAGGGGACAGCGGGACGTGGCCCCCACGGAGCGTCCTGGCAGTGGGAATGTGGGGATGGGGCTGGGGAGTGCCTTGGGGGGGCTTTGGGGCCCTTTCTGCTGCACCAGGTGTGGTGGGAAAAATGGCTTTGGAGGGGCTGAGATGCTCCATCGTGGTTGGGATGGAGGATCTGGGGCCTTGGAGGGACACGGGGATCCCTTCTCATGGAACATCCTTAAATAAAAATTTTGGGGGGCATTAGAGGTTTTGATGGAGGATCTGGGGGCTTGGAGGAACATGGGGATTCCTTCTCACGGAGCATCCTTAAATAACGATTTTGGGAGGGTTTAGATGCTCCATCGTGGTTGGGATGGAGGATCTGGGGGCTTGGAGGAACATGGGGATTCCTTCTCATGGAACATCCATAAATAACGATTTTGGGAGGGTTTAGATGCTCCATCGTGGTTGGGATGGAGGATCTGGGGCCTTGGAGGGACATGGGGATCCCTTCGCGTGGAACACCCTTAAACAACGATTTTGGGAGGGTTTAGATGTTCCATCGTGGTCGGCATGGAGGATTTGGGGGGTTTGGAGGGACATGAAGATTCCTTCCCATGGAACATCCTTAAATAACAATTTTGGGGGGCATTAGAGGTTTTGATGGAGGATCTGGGGGCTTGGAGGAACATGGGGGTTCCTTCTCACGGAGCATCCTTAAATAATGATTTTGGGAGGGTTTAGATGCTCCATCATGTTTTTGATGGAGAATTTGGGGGCTTGGAGGGACATGGGGATCCCTCCCTATGGAACACCCTTAAATAACGATTTCAGGGGGTTTAGATGCTCCATTGTGGTTGGGATGGAGAATTTGAGGGCTTGAAGGGAGATGGGGATCTATCCCTATGGAGCACCCTTAAATAACGATTTTGGGAGGCCGAGATGCTCCATCGTGGTTGGGAAGGAGGATCCGGTGGCTTGAAGGGACACGGGGATTCCTTCTCATGCAGCATCCTTAAATAACGATTTTGGGGGGGCTGAGATTCTCCATCGTGGTTGGGATGGAGGATTTGGGGGCTTGGAAGGACATGAAGATCCCTCCCTATAGAACACCCTCAAATAATGATTTTGAGCGGGTTTAGATGCTCCATCATGGCTTGGAGTGACACAAGACATCCCCCCTGAGGAACACCCTTGATCAACGACTTTTAGGTGGCTTCAACGCCCCATCCTGGTTGAGATGCCGGATCTGGGGGCGCTCAGAGCACCCCACCCCAGGGGCCAGCACACGATATCCCCTCCCTGCACCCCAGATGGGATTCGGGGCTCACCTACCCCGGGCATTGCCGCAGTCCAGCTTGAGCCAGACCAGCCAGCGCTTCCCTGCGGGCAGGGGGTTCTGCAGCAGCATCTCCAGGCCCTGGGGGCTGTCCAGGAGCACCTGGAACCGCTGCAGGCGCTGGGCCAGCGCCGAGCACTCGGCCAGGCGCCAGCGCGGCACCGGGAACGCGTACAGGATGTCATCGAAGCCCCCGGCCGCGAAGAAACGCGCCTCGGCCAGCGTGGACACCACGATGCCACGGCGGGAGCCGCCCGTCGCCAGCTCCGCGCCCTCCCTGCCGGCCGGGGAGTGAGCGGGAGCAGGAGCAGGAGCAGGAGCAGGAGCAGGAGCAGGAGGAGGAGGAAATGATGGGAATGGAGGGAAATGCTGGGTGATAAGGGTTGGGGGATACTGGGAGGATGTGGGATACTGGGAAAGAAGATGAGGGGATACTGGGAGTGAGGATAAGGGGATACTGGGAGGACTGGGGGATACTGGAAGGAAGGATGGGGGATACTGGGAGGGGGGATGGGGCATACTGGGAGGGGGGATGAGGAGATACTGGGAATGAGGATGGGGGATACTGGGAGTGAGGATAGTGAGGTACTGGGAGCTAGGGTGAGGGGATACTGGGAGGATGGGGGCATACTGTGAGTGAAGTTGGGGGGATACTGGGAGTGAGGATAGCGAGATACTGGGAGTGAGGATGGCGGATACTGGGAGGGAGGATGGGGGATACTGGGAGGGAGGATAAGGGGATATGGGGTGGGGGGATGAGGGGATACTGGGAGTGAGGATGGGGCATACTGGGAGGGGGGATGAGGAGATACTGGGAGTGAGGATGGTGGATACTGGGAGTGAGGATAGTGAGGTACTGGGAGTTAGGGTGAGGGGATACTGGGAGAGATACTGGGGGGATACTGGGAGACACGATGGGGGGATACTGGGTGTGAGGATAAGGGGATACTGGGAGTGAGATAGGGGGATACTGGGAGTTAGGGTGAAAGGATACTGGGAGGATGAGGGGATACTGGGAAAGAAGATGAGGGGATACTGGGAGTGAGGATAAGGGGATACTGGGAGGGACGGTGGGTGGATACTGGGAGGACTGGGGGATACTGGGAGGAAGGATGGGGGATACTGGGAGTGAGGATAAGGGGATACTGGGAGTGAGGATAGTGAGGTACTGGGAGTTAGGGTGAGGGGATACTGGGAGGGATACTGGGGGGATACTGGGAGACACGCTGGGGGGATACTGGGTGCGAGGATAAGGGGATACTGGGATTTAGGGTGAAAGGATACTGGGAGGATGAGGGGATACTGGGAGTGAAGATGGGGTGATACTGGGAGTGAGGATGGGGGCATACTGGGAGGATGGGAGGATACTGGAAAGGAGGATGGAGGGATACTGGGATGGAGGGTAGGGGGATACTGGGAGGACTGGGGGATACTGGGAGGAAGGATGGGGGGATACTGGGAATGAGGATAGCGAGATACTGGGAGGGAGGATGGAGGGATACTGGGAAGGAAGGTGGGATACTGGGAGGGAGGACAGTGAGACACTGGGGCTGAGGGTGGGGGGATACTGGGAGACAGGATGAGGGGACACTGGGAGGAAGGCTGGGGGGATACTGGGAGGATGGGGATGATGAGAGGGAGGATGAGGAGGCTCCTGGAAGGATACTGGGGGAGAAGTTGGGGGCAAGGGAGAGGATGGGGGATACTGGGAGGATGGGAGGATACTGGAAAGGAGGATGGAGGGATACTGGGATGGAGGGTGGGGGGATACTGGGAGGATGGTGGGGGTTACTGGGAGGGTGGTGGGGGGATACTGGGAGGGTGGTGGGGGGATACTGGGATGATGGTGGGGGGATACTGGGAGGATGGTGGGGGGATACTGGGAGGATGGTGGGGGGATACTGGGAGGGTGGGTGGGGAAACACCCGGGGGAAGGTGGGGCTGATGGGGGGGTGCTGGGGGGATTCTGGGGGGGCTCCTGAGGGAGGCTGAGGGGCGCTAAGGGGGACACCGGGAGGGATGTGTGGGATCCATGGAGGGAAGTTGAGGAATGCTGAGGGGGGATTTGGGGAACGCTGCAGGGATTCTGTGGGGGAAAGCAGGGAGGATGCTGGGGGTGAAGCTGTGGGAATGCTGGGGAAAACTGGGGCAGGACTGGGACGCGCTGGGTGCGAAGGTGGGGTGTCCTGAGGGGAAGATGGGGAGACACTGGGAGGGACACTGGGAGGGTGCTGGACAAACTGGGGGATACTGGGGTGGGATGGTGATGGGGACAGTGGGAGATACGGGCATGACGGGGAGGATGAGGAGATGCTGGGGGAAAACTGGATGAAGGCTGAGGGGAGCCAGAGGGATGGGGGGCATTCAGGGGAGACCCCGGGGGGCTCCTGGGGATGCTGGGGTGGCACTCAGAGTGGTTTGGGGGGCTCTGGGTGGCACTCACAGGGTGTTGGGGGGCTCTGGGGGGCACTCACAGGGTTTTGGGGGGCTCTGGGTGGCACTCACAGGGTTTGGGGGGCTCTGGGGGGGCACTCATAGGGTTTTGGGGGGCTCTGGGGGGTGGCACTCACAGGGTTTTGGGGGGTCTGGGGTGGCACTCACAGGGTGTTGGGGGGCTCTGGGTGGCACTCACAGTGGTTTGGGGGCTCTGGGTGGCACTCACAGGGTTTTGGGGCTCTCGGGGGTGGCACTCACAGGGTGTTGGGGGGCTCTGGGTGGCACTCACAGGGTTTTGGGGGCTCTGGGTGGCACTCACAGGGTGTTGGGGGGGCACTCACAGGGTTTTGGGGCTCTGGGGGGGCACTCACAGGGTTTGGGGGCTCTGGGTGGCACTCACAGGGTGTTGGGGGGCTCTGGGGGGCACTCACAGGGTTTGGGGGCTCTGGGGGGCACTCACAGGGTTTTGGGGGGCTCTGGGGGGGCACTCACAGGGTTTGGGGGGCTCTGGGTGGCACTCACAGGGTTTTGGGGGGCTCTCGGGGGGGCACTCACAGGGTTTTGGGGGGCTCTGGGGGGCACTCACAGGGTTTTGGGGCTCCGGGGGGGCACTCACAGGGTTTTGGGGGGCTCTGGGGTGGCACTCACAGGGTTTGGGGGGCTCTGGGGTGGCACTCACAGGGTGTTGGGGCTCTGGGTGGCACTCACAGGGTGTTGGGGGGCTCTGGGTGGCACTCACAGGGTTTGGGGGGCTCTGGGGTGGCACTCACAGGGTTTTGGGGCTCTGGGGGGCACTCACAGGGTTTTGGGGGGCTCTGGGGGGCACTCACAGGGTGTTGGGGCTCTGGGTGGCACTCACAGGGTTTGGGGGGCTCTGGGGGGCACTCACAGGGTTTTGGGGGGGCACTCACAGGGTTTTGGGGGGGCACTCACAGGGTTTTGGGGGCTCTGGGGGGGCACTCACAGGGTTTTGGGGGGGCACTCACAGGGTGTTGGGGGGCTCTGGGGGGGCACTCACAGGGTTTTGGGGGGGCACTCACAGGGTTTTGGGGCTCTCGGGGGTGGCACTCACAGGGTTTTGTGCGTTTTCACGTGCGGCCGCAGGCGCAGCCCCAGCTCCCGGCAGCGCTCCCGCATCCTCTCGGCGTTCCCGCGCAGCGTGGCCAGGTCCAGGGTCAGCGCCGGGGTGGGCAACTGCTCCAGGGGGGCTCCGAGCCACGAGCTGGGGGTGTGGGGATGTGGGGAGGGGCGGGAGAGCCCGCTGTGAGCCCCCAGCCCAATGTAAACCCACCCTGCACCCTCAGAACCTGCTGTGAGCCCCCAGCCCAATCTAACCCACCCTGCTCCCTCAGAACCTGCTGTGAGCCCCAACCTGAACCCACCCTGCACCCTCAGAACCTGGTGTGAGCCCCCAGCCCAATGTAAACCCAGCCTGCACCCTCAGAACCTGCTGTGAGCCCCCAGCCCGATCTAACCCACCCTGCACCCTCAGAACCTGCTGTGAACCCCTCTAACCTAAACCCAAACCCACCCTGCACCCTCAGAACCTGCTGTGAGCCCCCAGCCCAACCTGAACCCAAACCCACCCTGCACCCTCAGAACCTGCTGTGAGCCCCTCTAACCTGAACCCACCCTGCACCCTCAGAACCCGCTGTGAGCCCCCACCCCAACCTGAACCCACCCTGCACCCTCAGAACCTGCTGTGAGCCCCAATCCAAACCCACCCTGCTCCCTCAGAACCTGCTGTGAGCCCCCACCCCAATCTGTGAGCCCCCGCCCCAATCTAACCCACCCTGCACCCTCAGAACCTGCTGTGAGCCCCCAGCCCAATCCAAACCCACCCTGCTCCCTCAGAACCCGCTGTGAACCCCCACCCCAATCTGTGAGCCCCCGCCCCAATCTAACCCACCCTGCACCCTCAGAACCTGCTGTGAGCCCCCAGCCCAACCTGAACCCACCCTGCACCCTCAGAAACCCCCGTGCCCACCTTGCACCTGCCTAAAACCACCCTGCGTCCCCAGGGGAGGGTGCTGGGGGTCCCTGTTCCCAGGTGGGGGCTGTGGGATCCCCCAGGGATGTGGGCCTGGGGGGATTTTGGGTGGGGATGGTGCTGGGGCAGCTCCAGGGTGTCCCTTCCTCCTTGGGGGTTTCCTGGAGTCAGGTGGATGCTGGGACTGGGGTTTGGGAGAGTGGGAAACGGAGCGGTGGGAACACCTGGGACAGCTGGGACACCTGGGACAAGGACACCTGGGTCACCTTGGAGAGAGATACTGGAAGCAGGGATACCTGGGACTGGGATCTATGGAACAGGGAGGGACACCTGGGACTGGGACACCTGGGACTGGGACACCCGGGATTGGGAAATATGGGACTGGGACACCTGGGACTGGGACACCTGGGACTGGGACACCCGGGATTGGGAAATATGGGACTGGGACACCTGGGACTGGGACACCTGGGACTGGGACACCCGGGATTGGGAAATATGGGACTGGGACACCTGGTAATGGGTGGTCTGGGATGGGGACACGGGGCAGAGGGACACCTGGGGCTGAGACACCCGGGAAAGGGACACTTTGGGGGCGCTCCTTGGGACAGGATGCCCGGAGCTGGGTCACCCGGGATGGAGCCAAAATCCGGGATCAGGGACACCAATCCCACCTCCATCGGGACGGGAACCCTCCAGCAGCGTGTCCCCCCCACCCCGGTGTCACCTGCCCCGCGCGTGTCCCCCCCATCCCGGTGTCACCTGCCCCGCGCGTGTGTCCCCCCCATCCCGGTGTCACCTGCCCCGCGCGTGTGTCCCCCCCATCCCGGTGTCACCTGCCCCGCTCGTGTGTCCCCCCCATCCCGGTGTCACCTGCCCCGCTCGTGTGTCCCCCCCATCCTGGTGTCACCTGCCCCCGCGTGTCCCCTCCCGGCCGGCCCTGCCCACCTGTCCGTGTGTCCGTCCATGGCTCCGTCCCGCTGTCCCGGCGGTGCCGCGGTGTCCCCGCGGGTGCCCTGGGTCCCACGTGACGCGGTGGCACGGCCGGCGGAGCGGGGACAAGGGTCACTGCCAGCGAGGGGCCTCGCGGGGGTGGCGGGGCCAGCCCGGGACGCGCTCGGAGCCGCGGCCAGCCCGGGACGCGCCGCCAGCTCCGGATGCCGAGAGACAAAGGCGGAGCGGGGCGGGGGCGGCGGGACCCCCGGGCTGGGGACACTCGGGGGCTGCTGGGGACCCACTGCCCTGCCCGGGACACGGGGGACACGGCTGGTGCCGCTGAGAGCCCCCCAAACTCATGACATGTGTGGGGAGCTGCTGAGAGCCCCCTCTAAACTCCTGACACATGTGTGGGGAGCTGCTGAGAGCCCCCCAAACTTATGACACACGTGGGGAGCTGCTGAGACCCCCCTAAAGTTATGACAGGTGTGGGGAGCTGCTGGGATCCCCCAAACTTGTAACATGGGGCTGCACAACTGCTGAGACCCATCCACACTCATGACACACATATGGGGAGATGCTGAGACCCCCTAAACTTGTGACACGTGTGGGGACCTCATGAGACCCCCCCCCTAAACTCATGACACGTGTGGAGAGCTGCTGAGACCCCCCCCCTAAACCTGTGACACGTTTGGGGACATGCTGAGATCCCTCCTAAACTTGTGACACATGTGGGGAGCTGCTGAGACCCCCCCCCAAACTTATGACACGTGTGGGGACCTGCTGAGACCCCCCAAACTCGTGACATGGGGCTGCAAAACTGCTGAGAGCCATCCACACTCATGACGTGTGTGTAGAGCTGCTGAGACCTTCCAAACTCATGACATGGGGGTGCACAGATGCTGAGACCCCCCCCAACTTGTCACACTCACGTACAGCTGCTGCTGGGGACCCCCACAATCGTGACAGGTGTCTGAACAGCCACTGAGATCCCCCAAACTGGTCACACGTGTGTGTGGAGCTGCTGAGACCCCCTAAAATTGTGGCAGGTGGGTACAGAGCGGCTGAGACCCCCTAAAATTGTGGCAGGTGGGTACAGAGCTGCTGAGACCCCCTAAAATTGCGGCAGGTGGGTACAGAGCTGCTGAGACCCCTCCCAACTTGTGACATGGAGGTTCACAGGTGCTGAGACCCCCTGTTTGTCACTCCTGCCTACAGAGCACCCGAGACCCCCCCCAGACTCATGACATGGACTCCAGGGTTGCTGAGACCCCTCACACCCACCTCACGTGTGTGTGCAGCTGCTGAGCCCCCCTGCCCATAACAGGTGGGCACAGAGCTGCAGAGCCCTGCCCCCCTGGTGACACGAGTGTCCCCATGTCCCACAGCCTGTGCAGGACGCCGGAGTGGGGGGACACTGGGGGACACACACAGGAGGGGTTGTGTCCCCACCTTGGGGCAGCCACGGGCCTCACACCTTGGTTTCTCACAGATATATTATTATTATTAATTATTATTATTATTATTAATAATAACAATTCTTTTTCTGTAAAACTTCTAAAAATTGATAGAAATAAAAAATAAGGGGTGGGGGGGACACCCACAGGCTGCCGGCTCCTGGCCAGCGGGCACAGTGTGGGGGAGGCTGTGCCACCCCCCTTGCCAGCGAGGGGTCCCCAGCTCCCGCTGTCCCCACCGCCTGTGACAACGGGGGAGGCGTCCCCCCAAAATCCAGGGGGGCCGGACACCCCAGCGGGGCTGGATAAGGCCACGGATGGCGGGCAGGACGGGGCTCCACGGGCCCCCCTCGGTGCCCGGGGGTCCCCCAGTCCGTGTGGGGGGCACGGGGCCCCCCAAAGGTGGGTGATGGGTGGGTGGTGGGTGCCAGCCTAGGCCCTGCCCTCGGCGGGGTTGTATTCCGTCTCTCCGGCCGACACCTGGGAGATTCGCCGCGTGGAGCGCCACAGCCGCCGGTGGAACTGGCCCGGCCGCACCTGGGGACAGGGGCAGCGCCGTTCCCATCCCCACATCCTTGATCCATCCCCTTCCACAGCCCCATGCCATCCCAAGGTCTTCATCGCCTTCGCCTTCTCCATCCCATCCCATCCCATCCCATCCCATCCCATCCCATCCCATCCCATCCCATCCCATCCCATCCCATCCCATCCCATCCCATCCCATCCCATCCCATCCCATCCCATCCCATCCCATCCCATCATCCTCATCCCCTTCTCCATCCCCATCCTATCCTAAAGATCCTCATCTTCTCCATCTCCATCCCATCCCCTTCCCCATCCCCATCCTCATTCTCTTCATCCCCATGCCATCCCAATATCCTCATCCCCTTCTCCATTCCCATCCCATTCCAATGTCCTCATCGCCTTCTCCATCTCATCCCATCCCAGATCCTCATCCCCTTCTCCATTCCCATCCCAGCCCATGATTTTCATCCCCTTCTCATTCCAATATCCTCATCCCCTTCTCCACCCTCCTCCTCATCCCCTTCTCCATCCCATCCCATCCCAAGATCCTCACCCTCTTCTCCATCCCCATCCCATTCCAAGGTCCTCATCCCCTTCTCCATCCCCATCTCCTCGCAGTTTCTCATCCCATTCTTCCTCCCCATTCCTTCCCAGATACTCATCTGCTTCTCCATCCCATCCTCTTCTCCTTCCCCATTTACATCCTCATCTTCCAGGTCCTCATCCTCTTCTCCATCCCAATCCCCTTCCCAATGGTTTTATCCAACCCCATCTTCATCCCCTTCTCTATCACCATCTCCTTCCAGACTCTCATCCTCTTCTCCATCCCCATCCCCATCCCCATCCCACCTCCACCCCTATCCTTATCCCACATCCCCTTCCCCACCCCACCCCAGTTCCCCTCAGCTCTGGAGAGGACACACTGATGTCCCCACCCAGGGGACACCCAGGGGACACTGAGCCACGTCCCTGTCCCACCCAGCCCTGGCTGGGGTCCCGCTCACCTCCGCGGGCTGCCCAGCGCCCACCACGATGAGTTTTCCATCCTCCAGCCCCACCAGGATGTGGCTCTTCTCCTTGGTGACGGACACGCTGCGCACGGGCACCCGCATGGGCACGGGGGGCACGGCCGCCCTCAGGCTGGGGACATGAGCCATGGCGTGGGACATGAGGCACGGCATGGGACACAAGCCATGGTGTGGGACACGAGCCATGGAATGGGACATGAGGCACGTCATGGGACACAAACCATGGCATGGGACACGAGCCATGGCATGGGACATGAGGCACAGCATGGGACACAAGCCATGGCGTGGGACACGAGCCATGGCATGGGACACGAGGCATGGCATGGGACACAAACTATGTCGTAGGACACGAGCCATGGCACAAGACACCATGGCATGGGACACCATGGCACGTGACACCACGGTAAGGGACATCACGACATGGGACATCATGGAATGGGACACAAACCATGGCATGGGACACAAACCAAGGCATGGGACACAAACCATGGCATGGACATCATGGCATGGGACACAAACCATGGCATAGGACACAAACCATGGCATGGACATCATGGCATGGGACACCATGGCATGGGACACAAACCATGGCACAGACATCATGACATGGGACACAAACCATGGCATGGGACACAAACCATGGCACGGGACACAAACCATGGCATGGGACACCACGGCATGGGACACCACGGCATGGGACACCACGGCATGGGACACAAACCATGGCACGGGACACTCTGAGGGCGTGCTGGGGACAGGACAGGGCACAGCCATCGCTCACCTCTGGAGCTCACGGATCTCCAGGCCGCACTCCAAGGTCCCCAGCACCACGAAGTCCTCGGTCAGGCACACGGCTGTCACCTCCCGGTCCAGCGGGACGGAGGACAGGAGCTTCCCGTTCACCGAGTACAGGTGCAGCGCGAACCTCTCCTGCAAGGAGCACACGGGGACCGTGGGGCGGTGCTGGTGGCCGGGAGGGGACCATGGGGACACCTGGACGTACCTTGGAGCAGGAGGGCTGCCCCACGGAGGTTTGGGCCACCACCTGTCCCTCGGGCCCCACAGCCAGGTGGGACAGGACGGCGGGGGGACAGCTCTCGCCGGGCGGCCGCAGGGAGCGGATGAAGAGACCCCGGCGCACGGTGTGGGTGATGATGGTGCCGTCCTGGGGGAGGAAGGGGACACAGGGTGACAATGGTGGTGGTGGCACTGCCTATCCCACACCCATCCTACAGTGTCACCAGCTCACCTTGGAGCCGGACACGGCCATGTCCAGCTCGGTGCTGATGGCCACACACGTCACCTCGGCGTCGTGGCCGTACAGCACCTGGACGGGTTTGGGAGCCAAGCCGCTGGAAAAGCCACCCTGGTGATGGGGACACAGGGACATCAGTGACCTGCTGACAGTGCCCAGCACGAGCTTCCCCTGCTCCTCGAGCCCTTACCTGCTGTAGGACCTGCCACACCATGCAGGTGGTGTCCCGTGAGCCAGAAATGAGGTAGATGCCACACAGGTCAAGCGACAGGCAGGTGACAACATCTGTGACAGCCAGAGGGACACCATGAAGTGTCGGTCCCCTCCCACCACGCTCAGCCCCTGACTCCATGGGATGGCACCATGATGTGTTTTTGGATGTGGAATTGCTGCCAAACCCATTCCAAGATGTATTTTGGGGTGTGGATGCTGCTGCTCCTCACCCCGCTCCAGCTCTGTGGTTGGAACCTGAATTGTCCCCAGGAGATGGAGACACTGGGAGATGCCCCTCATGGTGTCACCTGCTTCCCACCATGGCCCTACAACCCCATCAGGGCATCATCAGATCATCATCATCATCATCATTACCACCATGGGAGGACGACGTACCTATGTGCCGGGTGATGTGCCCCACCACCTTGCCTTTGGCCAGCGAGGTGACACGGAGGCTGTTGTCCCAGTGTCCCCCGCTGAAGAGCAGCTTCCCATCAGGGGACACGGCCAGCGTGCGCGAGCTCAGGTCGGCCCCGGGGGCGAAGGGGCCCTGCAGGAACCGCTGGGTCCTGTGGGGAGGACGTGGGATGGTGGTGGTGGTGGATTGGTGGCACCTCCAGGGACCATCCCTGGGGACCCCGTGCCCCAGTGGCTCACTTGGCGTTGGTGACAGTGGGGTCTTTGGTGAAGCTGAAGTAGTTGGAGATGTTCTTGTCGTAGGGCAGCCAGTTATGGGTCCCCAACAAGCCGTTGGCACTCACGGTGACCTGGGCAGAGGGGCAGGGGAGGTGACATCATTCTCACTGCCAGGATCCTCTCTGGTTTGGTGCTGGGCCCCCACTGGACCAGCAAAACGTCCCCATGCCTCAGTTTCCCCACGCCTCAGTTTCCCCACACTCACCAGGATGTCGGGGGATCCCTGAGTGATGAAGGAATGTGCCTGGTTCTTGGGGACCACGGCCTGCACCAGGGCCACCCCATCGCTGATGCCCTGCGGGGACACAGCAGCTGCTGGGCACCCTGCTGGCCACCCCACCCCTCCCAGGGCTGCCCCGGGGGTGTCCTCACCTCCACAAAGAAGGACTTGAGCTGGCCCAGGTTCTCGAAGACGTTGGGGGAGCGGGTGTCGAGGGTGGCCAGCCTGCGGGCGGCGCTCTCCGCCGACAGTCGGGCGGGGTGCGGCTCCTGGGGGCGCAGGGCACCCGTCAGAAGTGGGGAGACTCCGCAAAAGGGGCCGGTTTTGGGGGCTGGGGGTCTGAGCTACCTTGAGCAGCTGGCAAGGCGTCTGCCCAAAGTTGCTGATGATGCCCTCCAGAGCCTTGCGCTGCGTCTCGTCGGTGATGGCGTCCAGGTCCACAGCCCCTGTGGGTGGGGATGGTCATGGTCACGGGGACACACCCCCGGCAGTGTCCCCCTCCCTCTGCCCCTCAGCTCACCCTCGTAGGTGCAGTAGTAGAAGACGTTGAGGGCCTCCACGGCGGCAGGGCCGCGCTGCTTGTACCCAAAAATGAGGTCGATCCACTCGTGGAGGTGGGCGGAGACATATTCCGACTCCTGTCCAAGGATGGGGGGTCAGGGTGGGGTGGGAATGGCCCTGGACACCCCCAGGGCTGGAGGGGCTCCCCATCTCACCAGGGCTTTGCGGTGCTGCTGGATGAAGTCCTCGCGGGAGCGCGCCCACCGCGGCAGCACCACGTCCCCAACCTTCTCATTGGAGAGCTGGAGGCAGCCCAGGTCAAAGCCTGCGGGCAGGATGAGGATGGTGAGGGACAGACACAGACCCCGCTGTGCTCCCCTGGTGGTGACAATGGTGTCCCTTACCGTTCTGGTTCTCCAGGAACTCTGGGAAGTAGAAGAACTCTGGGATGAGCTCCTTGACATCCACCGGGTTCTCCATGCGGGCTTGCCACGCCGCCGGCACCGAGTGGAACTGCCGGTCCGAGCAGTCAAACCTGGAGGCACAGCACACCTGGCTGCAGCCTGGCTGTGCCCACGATGATGTCCCCTCTGCAGGACCCACCTGCCAGGTGCCCACCTGCCGCTCTGCAGCTGGATGTGGAGCGTGGTGAAGGGCTCGGTGCGGATCAGGTAGTGCATGACCCCGGCGGCGTTGGAGTAGTGAGTGCCGTAGTGGAACTTGTCCACCGTGCCCGTGGGGTCCTCAAAGCTCTCGTACCTGCAGGCCAGGTGGGATGGGGTTCACCAGGAGCTGGCCAGGTGCTCCCTGCACCCCCCACCCGTGGTTTGTGGGGTACTCACTTCTCCTTGACGTCGCGGGCGTGCCGCTCGTTGGCCACGCCGATGGGCTTGGACAGGTCCCGGAACACGGCCGGGTTGGTGAGGTCCAGGGTCTCCGAGACATAATCCCGCAGGATCCAGGGGAACTGGGTGGGGGCGGGAGGTGGGTGAGGTGTGGGGGCACCGGGTCAGGGTGGGGACAGGGGGGGACACAGGGGCTCACCACGGGGTACTGGGACAGGTCGTTGTAGGTGCGCCCTGCGATGGTGTTCAGCTGCATGAGGTACTCGAAGTTGGAGATCTCCCGCAGGACCCATTTCTGGAGAGAAGGGAGAGGGAGGAGATGGGCTTGGGGGGAGAGGAGACAGGGCAGACACCCCCCACCACATGGCAGCGCCTGTCCCTTGGCTATCCCTGGTCCCAAAGTTGTCCCCAGTCTTATGGCCATCACTAGTCCAGCAGTTGTCCCAGAACTGTGGCCACGTCCACCCCACGGCCATCCCTGGTGCTACAGTCACCTCTGGTCCAATGGACACCCCCATCCCACAGCCATCCCCTGTTCCATGGCCATCCCATGTGCCAGAGTTGTCCTTTGTCCCATGATTGTCCTCACCCCATTGCCAACCCAGGTCCCATGGCCACTCCCAACAGCCATCCTTCATCCTCTGTCCATGTCCATGCCCATCCCTGGTCCCATAGGCATCCCCACGCTGTCACCCTCCCTTTTCCACCTGGGAAGGGGACACACAGAACATGGACAGGTGTAGTGGGGCTGGTACCTGTGTGAGCCCCGAGGCTTTGAGCAGCTCCTGGGGGGACCGGCTGCCGAAGTAGGTCTGGTTGGGGGGCCGCAGGCCAAGGATGCTGGAATACACCTTGTTCCTCACCTGGAGGGGACAGAAGGAGCTGCCGGAGCTCGGGCAGAGCCGTGGCCCTGGGAGGGAGCTGGGAGGGGATGAGGGGGTCCCCACCTTCTTTCTGAAGTTGAGGAAGTAGTTGGCCTGGTCGATGAAGAAGAGCTCGAGGGCGGAGCGGCGCAGGTTGTAGCGGCGCAGGTGGACCTCGCGCAGGTGGGACAAGGGGCGCTTGAAGTCGTAGCCGATCCCTGCCGAGGGTGGGGGCACGCAGAGCCCCCCAGGGGTCACCATCCCGCCATTCCCGAGGCAGGGATGGGGCTGGGTGGGGGTTCCTCACACCCCTCAAGGAGTTACCTCCCTCCGTCTCCTCCTTCTCGCTGCTGCCGTCGTAGAAATAAACGTGCTGGGTTGTCACCTCCAGGCGCCCAGGGACCACGGCCACCGTCGTGATGAGCTCGCAGTCCTCCGACACCACCAGCTTCTCCCGCTGGCTCTGCTCCTTGGGCTCAGCCCTGATGGCACAGCGGGGTGAGGACACTCTGGTGACACTCCCAGCCAGCCCGGGTCAGCCCGTGCTGCGGCAGGGGTGGGGTCACTCACTGGTTGTCCAGGACAGGGAGGTCCTCCTCGGCCAGCTGGTCATCCTCCAGCTCGCTCACCTTGGCCTCCTTGGCCATGGCGAGCGGGAGGGACTCGGCGGGGTTCTGGAGGTGGTCAGCTCCTGAAATGAGGAGGGGTCAGCAGGACCCTGAGCTGGGAGCAACTTCTGTGAAGTGCCCCCAAATTCAGCACTGTCCATGCCATCTCCCAGCCCAACCCCACCAGTGACATCCTTGCCCGTGGCACGGGAGGACCCACGGGTGCCCCAGTGCCACCACCTCACCCAGATTGTCCCGCAGGGCGCTGGCCTCCAAGTGTTGGTCGAAATTGAGGTTGGGCACCAGCTTCAGCCTCATCCTGGAGTAGGTCTCGGCACTCGACAGCTTCCAGCGAACCTCGGGTGGGTTCCTGGGGAACAGCTGGGGGTGAGGCACCCTGGGGACCCCCCGGCTGTGCCACCCCTCCCTGGGGACAGGGCGGGCACTCACCGGTCGGCCCAGGCGGAGCGGGGCGAGGTGAGCAGGCGGCACAAGGAGCGCCACTGCTTGAGCACGGTGCTGTGCTGGTTGTTGGCCTGCTTGAGGACGTTGGCGTGCCGCGCGTTCTCCGCCTTGCAGCGCTTGGCCGCCGGCTCCAGCACCAGCTCCTGCCAGGGGGCACCAGGGGGAGGTGACAACAGGGCTGGGGATTGGGGACATCCATAGGGTGACGTCCTCAAGGTAAGGAGAACATCGCCAGGATGATGTGGTTGGGATGAGGTGTGTGTCCCTGGGATGAGATCCCCAGGATGAGGAGCACGTCCCAGGGATAATGTGCCTGGAATGAGGAGCACATGCCTAGCACATTGTCCTCCCCAGTGTCCCCAGGAGGAGAAACACTTCCTGAAGGCAATGTCCCCATGGGGTGAAGAGCTCAACCCCAGGATTAATACCCCAGGGAGAGGAGCACATTCCTAGAATGACATCCCCGGGGTGAGGAACACATTCCCTGCATGCCATCCTTGGGGTGAGGAGCCTGTCCCCAGGATAAGGAACACATCCCCTGGATGACACCCTTGGAGTGAGGAGCATGTGTCCAGGATAAAGAACACATCCCCTGGATGACATCCCTAGGGTGAGGAGAATGGCCCCAGGCTGAGAAGAACCCAGAAAGACATCCTAGGGGTGAGGAGCCTGTCTCCAGGCTAAGGAGAACCCAGAAAGACATCCTTGGAGTGAGGAGCCTGTCCCCAGCATAAGGAGCACATCCCCTGGATGACATCCTTGGAGTGAGGAGCATGTCCCTAGGCTGAGGAGCACCCAGAGTGACACCCCAGGGGTGAGCAGGGTGTCCCCAGGATAAAGAGAACCCCCCAGGGTGACATCTTGGGGACGAGGAGGTGGCAGCACCTGGAACAACTTGCGGCTGGCCGCCTTCTCCTGCTCCCGGCGCTGCGAGCTGCTCATCATGGCATCGTAACAGGCGTTCCAGAAATTGGACATCAGGTCGTGGCTCCTGGCAAACGTGTCCATCTCAAACTGGGCCATGGTGGGCTGCACCTGCACGGGCAGAGAGGCATCCCCAGGGCTTGGCACCCACCACCCCTCATCCAGGCAACCCCGCAGCGACCATCCCGCCCCACGGCACCCACGTGCTTCTCGATGAAGCCCCGCCACTCCGGGGTGGTGCAGAAGAGCTGGAAGTCCTCGTAGAAGGTGGGGCTGCCGTTGGTGGGGGGCAGCGAGGGCAGGAACTGCTGCAGCTGCAGGGTCTCGTAGCACTGATCCATCAGCGTGCGGATGATGGGCACCAGCCAGGAGAAGGCCTCCGACCTGGAGTCCAGGGAGCGCCGCAGGGGCGTCTCCAGCTTGCCCAGCAGGTAACAGGCCTCGTCCCTGCGCGGGGCCGACGTGGTCTGCAGGAGGCTGTGCAGCTTCACGTAGGCCAGGGAGTGCAGCTGGGGGGACAGGGCGACAGGGGACGTCAGGCAGGGCCACCTCTTGCTTCTTTTCAATAGAAGCAAATTTCTTAAAAGAAGGGAGGTCTTAAGAGTTGAAGCCGTAATTAGAGGTAAATCGCTGTCCTAGGGGAAGATTTGTTCCACTTCCTCATTCATTTTCAGTAACGTGGAAGAGTTAGTAAAGTGTTTTAAGTGTACTGCACGTTATGCCAGTTTATATATTCATTTGTTTTGCGCCTCTCAAGTAACATGATGAAGGCTAACCCAATTTATTATGACAAACTACGCAGGTAATTGGAACTACATTTAGATCAAATCTATTACTCCATTAAACCTGCATTTAAAACGAGCAGCAAATGGACTTCGTGGGGTGTTCAATGTAGCAGAGAGGGGTGCCCAGGGAGGGTGACCCACCTGGGGGTCCTGCAGCAGGATGTACCCCACGAGCACCCGCAGCCCCGTCTGCGCCATCTCCTTCAGCTCCGAGGTGCCGTTGGCCAGGTGGTGCCACACGCCCAGCTTGTCCAGCAGGCTGCTGACCCCCTCGTAGATCTGGGGGGACACCGTGAGCCCCCAGCCCGGGCAGGAACCCCGGCCCTGCTGAGCCAGCAGCCCCACCACCCAGCCCTGCTCGGATTCGGGTTTGGGTTCACGATTTGGTTAGAACACAACTTGTGACAAACCGGGTTTGGCATGAGGTTGGGGCTCAGGATTTATGGTCAGGGGTCAGATTTAGCGGTATAGGGTTGGAGTTGGGATTCAGCTTTAGGACAGAGGTATAGCAGTAAGGTTTAGGATTAGCATGTAGGAAGTACAGTTAGATCACAGGCTGTGAGTTAAGGTTAGGGTTTAGGTTTACAGAAAGAATTAGGGTTAAGATTAGAATTAAGGGTTGGGCTTTATCACAAAGATGTGGAGTTAAGGTTTAGGATCATGATTTAGGAGGAACAGTTAAATTTAGAATTAGGGGTTAGGATTAAGGTTTAAGGATTAGGATTGGGGTATAATTTACGATTACAAATAAGGCAGAGGTTATTTCCTAAAATTAGGATTAGGCTTTGAATTAAATCAATTAAATTGAGGCTGAGGTTATTTCCCAAGGTTGGGATTAGGCTTTGATTTCAATTTGGGAATAAGCCTGTCCCTAAACCAGGACAGGTTATGTTCAAGTTCTGCAGGTGGGGCCGGTTTTAGGGCCAGGGCTGACATTAGGGATTAGCAGAGGAATCCCTGCTCACTCCCATCCACCTTCTCGCTCCACAGGGCCTGGTTGTTGTGTCCCTCGGAGAAGAGGAAATCCTGGAGCAGCCGCAGCAGCTTCAGGGCGTTGTGGGTGAGCCCGGGCAGCGCGGCCGGGCCCGACTCCTTCAGGTCGGTCAGCGCCGACTCCAGCATCATCTCCAGCAGGCTGTGGGACAGCAGCAGCAGCTCCAGAGGGTGCCCTTCCCTCGGGATCCACCCCGGGACGCGGGCGGGCCTCACCTGCGCTTGATCTCGTCCGGGGGCCGCACCAGCTCGCAGGCCGTGCCCAGCTTGGTGAGCACGGAGAAGACCTGGCCCCGCTCCCTCCAGGCCGCCTCGTCCCAGCCCTCCACCCCGCGCCACGTCACCGAGAAGATGATGTTGGTCAGGAGGTTGCACAGCTCCTCCTCGGGGGTTTGCTGCCAGCGGAGAGCGAGGTGAGAGGCGCCCGCAGCGCCCCGGGAAGGTGGGGACGAGGGTTTGGGGCTCACCTGGGGGTTGCTGGTGTTGGAGACGTTGTCGCTGGGCAGCACGTCCTGGTAGCTGCTCTCGTCCAGGACGTTGGACAGGCTGGAGCTCTTGCGCGCTCGCATTCCCGGGAAGGGCTTGAAGCTCTCCAGGGGTGAGGGGGTGCCGGGGCCACTGGCCGGGGTCTGGGTGCCGCTCTCGGCCGTGGCCATGGAGCTGGTGCTGGCCAGGTCCAGCCCCAGGTCGAAGGGCGACGTGGAGAAGGGGGACAGCGGGTGGTAGACGCCGTCGAAGGCGGGACCGTCGCCGGGGTTGGAGGACGAGCGGCTGGCCCGGTCCGAGGAGTCGAAGGACTTGAAGTTGTAGGAGTGGAAGGACTTGGTGCGGCCGCTCGGGGAGATGGAGAGGTCAGAGAAGCCCTCAGAGAGCTCCTGGTCCGAGGCCTCGTATCCCAGCGGGAGGAAGACATCGAGCTCCTGGAGCTCGGCGGGTGGCGGGCTCGTCCCCGAGGGCTCGGAGAGGCGCAGCAGCTCCGGGCAGCCCGCGGGGCTCAGGCTGGGCTGGCGGCACTCGTACGACTCCTTCACGTAGAGCTTGGTGAGCGTGTCCTGCCAGCCCGCCAGCCTGGCCAGCTGCTTCACCAGGTCCTGCTGCGCATAGATCAGGTGGAAGAGCTGCAGGAGAAGGAAAAGGAGATGGAAAATTAAGGACGTGGGATGCTTCTGCCCCAGCTCTTCCTCTCCCAGAACAGGAGCGCCCCAGATCCTCCAAAACCATCACGGGGTGCTGGAGCTGCACCATTTCCATGCTGGCAGATCTGTGTCACCGCCATCCCCACGGCAACCATTTTTGGGCACAGCTGGGTGTCCAAGGAGCTCAGCCCTGGGGTGACACCTCTGTCCCCTCTCCCAGAAACAGCAGCACCCCAGATCCTCCAAAACCATCACGGGGTGCTGGATATGCACCATTTCCATGCTGGCTGATCTGTGCCACCACCATCCCCATGGCCACCGTTTCTGTGTACAGCTGGGTGTCCAGGGAGCTCAGCCCCGGGGTGACACCTCTGTCCCCTCCCTCTGTGTCCTGCCCCGCTCACCTTGCGGCAGATGTCGAGTCGGATGCTCAGCTCAGCCCGGTGGGACAGGTACACCACGGCCACCAGGTCCTTGTAGTTGGGAGGGTCTGTGGACAAGGAGAGTCAGCACAGTGGTGGGACACTTCCTGCTGTCCCCAAAAGCCACCAAGCCCAGCCGAGCCTCGTGGGAAGCCACCAGCAATGACACCATGGCTGGGATGGTGGCCTGGTTTGTCTGGCACACGGTACCTGCCCCCAGGACCTGCTCCGAGAGGCAGCGGAAGAGCAGCATGGAGCCGGGAATGTCGCTGAGGTAGGAGATGAGCCCGTGGTACCCGATGTCCTTCAGCTTCAGGCGGCTCTTGCTGCGCTCGGGGACCTTCTCGTACTTCAGCATCTTGTAGAGGACCTGGTGGGACAGCGACAGGAGGCCACCTGGCTGTGACATCCCTGCTGGGGGCAGCAGGAGGTGGCGCTGGGGACCTGCCCTACCTTGAAGACCCTTTCCCTCACTTCATCCGAGAACCTCTTCTGCACCAGCAGGGAGAAGAGCAGCTCCACGTGGCCCGGCTCGAAGAGGAAGGCGAAGAGCTGCTCCTGGGCTGGGGAGCCCTTCAGCAGGCTGTGGATCACCTCCAGCGCCCCACACACCTGCAGGGCACCGGGATGGTTGTCCACTGCCCTCCGAGTGTCCCACTGGGATCTCAGTGCCTTCTCCCCATCCCATGATTCGCTGAGGGCTGTGGGGACCATGGCGTGGCCGGTGACACACCTGCTGCTCATCCTGTGCCCCTGCCAGGTAGTTCAGCAAGCTCTGCATCTCCTCCCCGGAGAAGCTCCTGCAGAAGAAATCCTTCACCAGGCTGAAAAGGGATGTCTGCACCGTCCTGATGTCATCGGTGGCCGCGGTCTTCTCCCTGGAGGTGTTGATCAACAGACATGCGTGGGGATGTGTCCCTTGTCACCAACCACCCACTGCCAGCATCGTCCCAAATCCCAACACAAAGCCTGAGGAGCTCCAGGGATCTTCTGCCACCCCACACATTTGGGTGTGCTTGTTGCAGAAGCCACCACACTCTTGGTGGCTGCTGGGGGTGGATTTTGGAGCTGGGATGGGACATGGAAGGTCCTGAACCCACCACAATGCTCTCACTCTGGTAGGAGAGACGTTATCCCACAAAAGTGGTGTTTAGCCAAACCACAGCTCCCAGGGGTGAAGCCCACCCTCAATCCCACCCTGTCAGCATTCCAGGATTCCAGCCCCGTGGGGCAGCTGACCCGTAGTAGATCCGGATGGAGTCCAGGATGAACTGCACCCCGTACTTCTTGCGGATGCGCTGCTTGTGGTCCTTGACCACGCTGGCCAGGTACTGGATGTGACCTGCAGGGAGAAGGTGTCAGGGTCCCATGGGTGGGATGGGTGTCAGGATCCCATCCCGTGGGATGGACATTCCCAGGCGGTCCCTGCTCCCACCTAAGCGCACGGCGAAGTCGCTGTTGCTCCAGATGCGGAAATCAAAGAGCAGGTGTTGGTAGAGGAGGTGCAGCAGGAACCCGCTGCCCTCGGAGGCCACCTGCTCCATGAGGATCTGCGAGGCCACCAGGGTGCTCATGTCCAGCAGCGTGCCAGGGACCTGTCACGGGTGACAGGGGACACTTCCAGCCCCTTGGGAATGGCAGGGACGGTGGGACGGGGTTTTGGGAGCCTCCCAGACCTTGTGCAGCAGCGCTCCGATGATGGCCGGCCCGTGGCACTGCACCAGGCTCTCCTGGTTCACGGCGTGGTTCCGCAGGAAGTTCTTCACCAGCAGCAGGAAGGCGGCCACGCTGTTCCTCTCCAGCCTGCTCTCTGCAGGGCACCAGGAGCTGTGAGCCCCAGGCCCCCCCGAACCCAAACTGCCTGGAGATCCCAGCTGCTGTGTCTCCAAACTTTTCACCCTGTTCTCCTGCTTTCTCCAGATTTAAGACGATGGAAGTCTCTGCTGCTTTCAGCTTGGGAATGAGCAGCTGGATGTCAGGAGAAAGCACGTTCCACCCACGCCAAAGGTTCCTGGAGCCACCCTCACCATCCCAGAACTGTTTGTTTGTGACTAACTGAGTCATAACAATATCCCAAGGGGTTCTTCCATTACCCTGTAACTCCTGGAGCCTCAGGCAAGACCTGTCCTGCCCGTGGTGGACACCTGCCAGGTCCAGGAACCCCTCTGCAGTCACCTCCAGCCACCCCAGCAGGACAGCTCCTGCTTCCCACCCCCTGAACTCCTCACCTGAGGACTTTCCCAGTGGGATGAGCATGCCCGGGGCGTTCCTGGAGGACGTCAGCTCCGGCCCCACCAGGTCGTTGGTCTCCTGCTCATCCTCAGGCTCCTCTGTCTTGGACACCACCTGCTCGAGCAGGGGCAGGAGCACCCCCATCCCACCCACGCAGTTGACCACGTCCTGGGGGAGGGAAGGAGAGGCTTTGCTGGGTGGTGACACCAGTGTGGAGGAGGAGGAGGAAGTCCATGGCAGCTGGGGTCCCCAAAAGTCACCCGTTCCCCTGCGCCACCCACAGTGTCCACCCTGGATGATGAGGACCCATGGGACAGATGGGTCACGGTGGACACAATACCACAGGGAGAGTCCCTGCAGGGTCCAGGGGACCTGTGGGGGTCCTGCCCTGGGACAGTGCCCCAGGAGGGACACCCTCCCTCCAGGCCATGGGGTGGACAGGTCACCCTGTGCCCTGCCTACCTTGATGTCCCAGTTGACCACCTTGTGTCCCGTCAGCCTCCCGTCCAAGCTGTGGCTGGGGGAGAGGTCCAGGCAGATGTTGTTCCTGCAGGCCTGGAAAAGAACACCAGGGGAGCATCCTTATGCTCCTGGACACGTCCCTGGTGGCACAGGGTCCACCAGCGCTGTCCCTGTCCCCAGGGGGGTGGGACACCTCAACTCACCTGGGGGGTGTAGTACAGCAAGAGTTTACTGCTGAGCTCCACCAGGTCCCCTTCCAGTGTGAACGGGGATGTGACATTTGGTCCTGGAGGAGAGGGCTGGGGTGAGCTGGGACGTGGTGGAGGAGACCCCGGTCACCACCAGCACCCAGGGGACATCCTGCATGCGCCACCCTGACACACCTGCACAGAAGAGAGCCTTGACCTGGGCTTGCTGCAGAGCCTCACAGAAGATGGCCACGGAGCCCAGGTGGCCCTCCAGCGAGGTGGGGCTGCCCCACTCCGTGTCCTGGCTTCCCGCTGCCGTGGTGGCCACCACCCCCTCCGTGGGCAGCTGGGTGGGGGTCCAGGAGTGGGGACCGAGGGTGGCAGGGACGGACTGGGAGCGCCCCAGCACGGGGTGTTGGGTGAAGACCAGCTCTGGCCCGTGGGGTGCCGGAGGGTGGCTGGCAGCGGCGGCGGCCGTCGTGGTGGTCCGGTGGCCAGCAGAGCCGATGCAGCAGGAGGTGAAGGACTGTGAGGGAGAAGGGGTCACACGCAGCCCCCAGGGAGGCCATGCTGAAGGGTCTGGGGGGTGCTGGGAGGATCGCCCACCTCGTGGAGGGAGGGGAAGCGGAGCTGTGCCGTTTTCCGCAGCTGTCCGTCGGCGTAGATGCTGACGATGTTCTGGCCGAAGGGCCGGCGGCCGGCAACGTGGACAATGTCAACGCAGTGCTGGGGGGACAGAGAGGGACATCAGGGCGTTGTGGTGTCCCTGATGGGGACAGGGACGGGGATGGGGATGATCCTCACCCAAGCAGAGTCATTGAAGGCAACCTCGGGCAGTGCCACTGTCATGTAATCCTTCTTGGTGCACACGGCCACCACCAGCACGCCGCCCGCGGTGAAGAACGCCTCGAAGCCCGTCCCGCCCGCCGTGAAGAAGCTGGTGGAGAAAACCATGGAGAAAACCACGGTGGGGACGGTGCTGCTGCCCCTCCCCACCCTCCCCTCTCCCCCTCCAGCGAGCATCACCTGTAGAGCTGCCTCCTCTTCGGCCTCGCTGGCGGCTCCGGCTCCTCCTCGCTCAGGCACAGCCAGGCGTGGAAGGCGAAGGCGCCGCCGGGCCACTTCTGGATGGTGGGCACCATGATGCCAGCCATGCCGGGGCTCAGGTCGAAGCTCTGCAGCGCCCGGGGAGGCCCCTCGCCCCTGGCCATGCCGGACAGCGCCCGGATGACCGGAGCCACGTAGGGATGCGGCCCCCGGCCCCGCTCGCGCCGCAGCAGCCGCAGGAGCTGCCGCAGCTCCCCGGGCCGGATGGAGAGGCTGCCCAGGGAGCGCAGCAGCTCCAGCAGGTTTTGGGAGCAGGCGCTGGGAAGAGCTGGCTCGGTGGCCAGGGCGGCCAGCAGGGAGCCCACCATGCCCGCCTTGACGCAGGTGAGGCGGCTGGGCAGGGAGGCCTCGCAGAGGCGCCGCAGCCACGCCGACAGGAACTGCTGGAGATCCCGGCACTCCAGCGCCGGCAGCCACGCCAGCAGGATCAGCAGGGGCTGCTCGTTGCGGATGGGAAGCACTGGGAAGGAGCTGTGGTCGCCCTCCACTGCCTGCAGGGACACAAGAAGGGGTTGGTGCAGCTCCAGTGCTTGGAGAGGGATGGATCCATCGCAGGCAGAGACCTTGCGTAGGCCCTTGCACATCCAGAATCTTGGAGACTCCCATGCAGCCAGAGTTTGACGACCCCAGACATCAAGGGGTCTCATGGATTAAAGACCTTGGAGACCCTGGTGCATCAAGTATGTCAGAGACCTTTATGCAACAATCCTTTTGGAGATCCAGTGCATGAAGAATTCTGGAGACTCCATGCATCAAGAATCTTATGTACCCCCATGCACCAAGGATCTTGGAGATCCTCATGGATTAGGGTCTTGGAGACTCCCATGCATTAATAGTTTTGGAGATACTGCACATCCAGAATTTTGGGGGACCCCAAGCATCAAGGATCTTGGAGACCTCCGTGTATCAAGGATCTTGGAGATCCTCATGCACCAAGCATTCTGAGGATTCTTGTGCATCCAGAATCTTGGAGCATTAAGAATCTCTGTGCCTGAAGTGCCTTGGAGGCCTCCACGAAACAAGGATCTCAGAGACCCTCATGCATGAAGCACCTTGGAGACCCTCCTGTGTCCAGCAGTACCAGAGTGAGCAGCTCCACATCCAACAGGGCTCAAAACTCCCAAACCCAAGCACAACTCCGAGTGAAAGATGGACCCAGGACCCGTTGGGAGCAAGCTGCTGAGAAACCAGCAGAGTGGAGAGGATGGGGGGCTCAGAATGGGGCTGAGATCCACCCAGTGCCGACAGCTTTGCCCAGGATTCAGGAAAAGTGGGAATGCTCACCATGTTGAGGAGCTCCTGGAGCAGATGCTGGGTGGGCTGGCCCTGGCTCCTCAGCACCTCGTAGAGGTGGGTGTAGCCAATGCGCTCCTTGAACACCTCCTGGAGGCACAGGGACAGTGCCAGCTGTCACCTGGGGCTGAGCCACCTCAGCCCGGGTGAAAACACCCAAATCCCTCTGGTTTTGTGGTGTCCTCCTCAGGGGAGGTCCCCTGCCCACCTTGGCCGAGGGCGAGTTGCTCATGATGGCCGTGAGCACCCTGAGGGCGTGGACAGCGATGGTGTCGGAGCTGCTGGCACTGACCTGCGGGGACACGGGAATGGGGACGTGGGGATGAGGGGACACAGCCCACCAGGGGTGGTGGTTGGGTCATGGGTACCTGCTGGGACGTGGGGATGAGGGGACACAGCCCACCAGGGGCGGTGGTTGGGTCATGGGTACCTGCTGGGACATGGGAATGAGGGGACACAGCCCACCAGGGGTGGTGGTTGGGTCATGGGTACCTGCTGGGACGTGGGAATGAGGGGACACAGCCCACCAGGGGTGGTGGTTGGGTCATGGGTACCTGCTGGGACATGGGAATGAGGGGACACAGCCCACCAGGGGTGGTGGTTGGGTCATGGGTACCTGCTGGAGTCCATCCCCATTCCGTGTGGGAATCTCGTCCTGGGCTTCACCCGCCTCCTGCGAGCTGCCGAGGTAGAGCTGTGGGACACGGGTGGGCATGGGACACTGGGAGGGGCTCTGGAGGTTCCCCACCCCAGGGATGTGTCCCAGCATCATTCAGATCCAGAAATGGTGAGGATGGAGATGGAGATGAAGATGGAGGTGCCCAACCCCGGGGTCCCCAAAAGGGACAGATCACTCTGTCCCATGGTCAGTCAGAGCTGGGAAGGGCGAGGATGGAGATGAAGGTGGCAAACCCTGGTGTCACCAAATGTCAGTCCCTGGATCATTTAAAGAGGAAAGGGGAAAGGAAAGGGAAAGGAAAGGGAAGGGAAAGGAAAGGGTGAGGATGGCGATGAATGTATCCAAAGTTGGTGTCACCCTATCTCAGGTTTGTTTAGCATCAGAAAGGTGACAAGGACGAAAATGAGGATAGGGATGATGATGGAGATGGAGATGGAGATGAGGACAAGGATGAGGATGAGGAACAGGGGATGGGGATGAGGACACTGCGGTGCCACCCCATACCTTGCTGTTCTGGAGCAGGCGGATGATGTGCTCGAAGCAGTTGTTGCTGAGGAACACGGCCTGGAGCACCGGCCGGTCCTGGCAGCTCAGCATGGCCGGGATGGCATCTACAGACACACACACACAGACAGACAGACAGCCAGCCTGTCTCAGCCCCATCCCACCCCACATCCCCACACCCCACATCCCGCTCCCCACCTACCCAGCATGAGCACGCGCAGGGCGATGAGGCCGCCGGGCGGCGCGGGCAGGTGGGAGTTGAGCACCCTGAAGAAGCCGTCCAGGAGGCTCCGCAGGGACACGGGGCCGGCGCCGGGGCTGGAGCCGTGCAGGACGTGCACCGCCGCCACCACGGAGCGCAGCGTCACCTCCAGCAGCGCCGGCGACGCCGCGGCCCCGCCGCCACCGCGCTGCAGAACCCCCAGGAGAACGTCCAGAGCCGCGGGCGTGATGGCCTGGAGCGCGTTGGGCTGCGGGGATGGGAACGGGGGGAATTGTGTCACCCGTGGCACTGAGCCCTGCACTGAGCCCTGCACTGAGCCCGTTGTTTACTGAGCCCAGACCCCCAGCGCTGCAGATTTTACCCCGGGGGTGTGAATTGTTTTAAAGCCAATTTTGAAGTCATTGATTGAATTGATTTTTGGTTGCTGCGGAAGTTAAAACTGATTTTGGGTCCAAATATTTATATTATATTATATCATATCATATCATATCATATTATATTATATTATATTATATTATATTATATTATATTATATTATATTATATTATATTATATTATATTATATTATATTATATTATATTATATTATATTATATTATATTATATTATATTATATTATATTATATTATATTATATTATATTATATTATATTATATTATATTATATTATATTATATTATATTCCAAGGAGTTTCCAGCCCAGAGCTGAACTGGACTAGAAGCAGCAGCTTCAGCTTAAAATCTTCCCATTACTTAATTATTTAATTAATTTTGACAGTTTAATGTGATAGTCCAGGAAAATAATTTACTTCAGTAATTTATTTATTATATTTAAGTATTTAATAATTAAGTTTAAATGAAGTTTAAGTATTATAAAGTTATAAATATATTTATAACTTTAGTTTTTAATACATTTAAGTTTTAAAATAACTTCATTTAATACTTTAACTATTCAATAATTTAATTATTTAACTTAATTATTTAAATTTTTTGGTTTATTTTATTATTTCTTTTATTTCATTAACAGTATTATTTTATTTAATTTTTTAGTTTTATTTTATTATTTTATTTGTTCTACTTCATTCTTTAATTCCTAATTTAATAAGTGTTTAAAATAATTTTATTTCATTTTAAATTATTTTGTCTTGTTTCATTATTTTGTTTTATTTTATTTTATTTTATTTTATTTTATTTTATTTTATTATTTAACACTTTAGTTGTATTTAAATTTTAACTATTTTGTCTTGTTTTATTATTTTGCTTTATTTTATTTAATTATTTATTTTAATACTTTAATTTTATTTAATTTTAAATTATTTTGTCTTGTTTTATTATTTTGTTTTATTTTATTTTATTTATTGTAATACTTCAATTTAATTCTTCAATTTAATTACTTAATTTAACATTTCTGAAATCTGAATCTTTAATCTCTGAATGTTTAATTTACTTCTTCAATTTAATTACTTAATTTACGTTTCTGAGCTGATCCCACCAAATTTAGGGATGGAATATTAAACAGGATTTTTAAAAGCTTTGGAAAATTCAATGGTTTAATTCCAGCCTTGGAATGAACAAAACTTTGGGGTTTATGCCTGGAATGAGGAGCTGCCAAGGGTACCTTGGATCCGGAGAGGATGGCTCCAAAAAGATGGATAATCCGGAGCTGGATTGTTTCTGGGAGCTGCTTCCCGCCTTGGAAACTCTCTGTGAGGATGAGGAGGGAAGGATTTCATCACAGGAGCAAACAGCAAAACAAAAAAACCCCAAAACCACACAGAAAAAGGTCCTTTTCTAGCCAAAAATAGGGAAAAATCCTTTTTTCACCCCAAAAAACAGAGAAAAATCCCTTTCCTACCCAAATCCACCCCATGGGGGTGCTGGACCCTGCTGCTGATGGAGAGGATGAGGATGCTCCGCGTTTTCCAGCTCTGGTTGTGCCAGGGACGGGGTTTTGGCCCCAAAAAAGGGGATTTCTGCCCACCTCAGGTTCAGCTGGGGGTTTATGGCACGGAGTTCTGGGGGATTTTTGCAACGGTGCTGCCTCTAAACGGGGATTTTTGGGGCTTCCCTGATAAAAATCCCCCTTTGTGTTGATTTCTGCGGGTTCTGCAGGTGCTGCTGGGCTTAACTCCTGCTCTGGGATCCTGCTCCTCTTGCCAGGACACGGGAGCAGGTACGGGATCCCAAATTTCTGGGGCAGGTGTAGGATAACCTGGAACAGCATCCTATATTTGCCTTGGAATCCTATAATAGTCCTGGGATAGGTACAGGATAATCTGGAGCAGGTGTGGGATCCCATGTCTGTGGGATAATACAGGATAACCTGAACAGGTGTGGGATCTCATATTTGTGGGATAATACAGGATAACCTGAACAGGTGTGGGATCCCAGATTTGTGGGATAATGCAGGATAACCTGAACAGGTGTGAGATCCCATATTTGTGGGATAATACAGGATAACCTGGAGCAGATATGAGATACCCTATCTGTGGGATAAGTGCAGGACAACCAGGGATCCCAGATTTGTGGGATAACACAGGATAACCTGGGGCAGGTGTGGCATTCCATATCTGTGGGATAATACAGGATAACCTGGAGCAGATATGAGATCCCCTATCTGTGGGATAAGCACAGGATAACCTGGAGCAGGTGTGGGATCCCAGATTTGTGGGATAATACAGGATAACCAGCAGATATTGGACCCCATATCTGTGGGATAAGCACAGGACAACCTGGAGCAGGTGTGGGATAATACAGAATAACCTGGAGCAGGCATGGAATCCCAGATTTGTGGGATAAGCACAGGACAACCTGGAGCAGATATGGGATCCTTTAAGGTCCTTGGATCAATACCTACCTCTGAATACAACATCCCTCCATGGATTCTATAAATATTCCCTGATCCCACCCCCCCCATCCCTGGACACTCTCCCTATTTAGGGATCCCACACCAACCCTCCCCATTCCCAAATCCCAATTTTACCTTGGAAAAAGGCACCGAACTCGGGGGGCAGCGGGGCGGGGGCGAACTTGTATTTGCTCTTCTCCTTGGCACTGATGGATTCCCTGGAAAGGGAGAGGGGTGAGGGGGGGATCCAGGACTGGGGAGGGATTTTGGGATGCAGGGGGGTCCCTCACCCGCTCAGCTGCCGCCGCCAGGTCTGGTAGGGGTCGAGGAAGCACTCGCAGAGGTGCAGGGCGTGCAGCATCCCGTTCTCCAGCTGTGCCCGGCTCTCCAGCTGTGCCCCATTTTCTGGCCGTGTTCCCTTCTCCAGCTGTGTCCTCTTCTCCATCTGTGCCCCATTTTCCAGCTGTGCCCCATTTCCATGGCTCTCCAGCTGTGTCCCATTTACTGGCTGTGTCCCCTTTTCCAGCTGTGCCCCATTTTCCAGCTGTGCCCGGCTCTGCTCGTCCCCCGGGAGGCTCCGCAGCTGCCGGGAAAGCCAAGCTTTAATCCCTGACACACTCCAAAAATGGGATGAGCTTTTTGGGGGAGGAAATTCCGCTTTGTGGGGAGAATGAGATCATCAATCAATCAATCAATCAATCAATCAATCAATCAATATACCAATCAGAGACCAGAGCAGCACAAGCTGGGATGTGCTGACCAATCAGCAGCCAGATTCACACAACCTGTACGGCTGCTGACCAATCAGAACCCAGAGCTGCACTGACCAATCAGCACCTGTCACTGCAAGGCTCTTGGCCAATCAGCACCAGCTGCGGAACATGAACCAATCAAATTACAGAGCAACACAACCTGTACAGCTTTCAACCAATCAACATTAAGAATGATAGAAGCCACGGATTCATGGACCAATCGCCAACCAGAATAACATAACCTAGAGACCTGCTGACCAATCGGAACTCAGTCACACAGCCTGTGGACTCACTCACCAATCAAATCCCAGCACCATAACCTGTAGAGCTCCTGACCAATCAGAGCCCAGACTCACAGAATGCGTGGACTCAGTGACCAATGAGTGCTGAGCTCCTCCCCAGCCAGTCAGGCCCTGCCCATTCCCATTCCCAGGCCTGTTCCCAGTCCTATTCCCAATCCATTTCCTATTCCCATTCCCATGTTTGTTCCCATTCCTGTCCCCATTCAGATTTCCATGACCCTTCCCATTCCTGTTGCCCTTCCCACTCCCCATTCCCGTTCCCATTCCTGTGCCCATTCCCATTCCCACTCCCATTATCATGACTGTTCCCATTCCCCTTCCCACTCCCCTTCCTATTCCTGTGCCCATTCCCATTACTGTTCCCATTCCCACTCCCACTCCCACTCATGTTCCCATGACTGTTCCAATTCCCATTCCTTCGACTGATTCCATTCCTGTTCCTGCTCCCACTCCCATTCCCCTTCCCGCTCCTGTTCCCATTCCCACTCCCGTTCCCCTTCCCATCCCCTTCCCGTTCCCATTCCCACTCCCGTTCCCCTTCCTGTTCCTGCTCCTGTTCCCATTCCCGTTCCTACTCGTGTTCCCATTCCCACTCCCCTTCCTGCTCCTGTTCCCATTCCCGCTCCTCCTTCCACTCTCGTTCCCTCTCCTGTTCCCACTCCCGTTCCCATTCCCGCTCCCTCTCCCATTCTTGCTCCCACTCCCGTTCCTGCTCCTGTTTCCACTCACCTTCCTGTTCCATTCCTACTCCCATTCCCATTCCCGTTGCTGCTCCCACTCCCATTCCCACTCCCATTCCTGTTCCTGTTCCCACTCCCACTCCTGTTCCCATTCCCTCTCCCATTCCTGTTCCTGTTCCCACTCCCACTCCCATTCCCCCTCTGTTCCCGTTCCCACTCCCATTCCCACTCCTCCTTCCACTCCCGTTCCCTCTCCTGTTCCCACTCCTGCTCCCTCTCCTATTCCCGTTCCTGCTCCCGCTCCCTCTCCCATTCCTGTTCGATTCCTGCTCCCACTCCCGTTCCTGCTCCTGTTTCCACTCACCTTCCTGTTCCATTCCTACTCCCATTCCCGTTCCCGTTGCTGCTCCCGCTCCCATTCCCACTCCCATTCCTGTTCCCGTTCCCACTCCCACTCCTGTTCCCATTCCCTCTCCCATTCCTGTTCCCGTTCCCACTCCCACTCCTGTTCCCATTCCCTCTCCCATTCCTGTTCCTGTTCCCACTCCCACTCCCATTCCCCCTCTGTTACCGTTCCCACTCCTATTCCCACTCCCATTCCCACTCCTCCTTCCACTCCCGTTCCCACTCCTGCTCCCTCTCCTATTCCCGTTCCTGCTCCCGCTCCCTCTCCCATTCCTGTTCGATTCCTGCTCCCACTCCTGTTCCTGCTCCTGTTTCCACTCCCGTTCCCACTCCCATTCCTATTACCTCTCCCACTCCCATTCCCACTCCCGCTCCCATTCCCGTTCCCATTGCTGCTCCCACTACCGTTCCCACTCCCATTCCCGTTCCCGCTCCCATTCCCGTTCCCATTCCCGTTCCCACTCCCGTTCCCGCTCCCGCTCCCGTTCCTGCTCCCATTCCCGCTCCCATTGCTGCTCCCACTCCCGTTCCCGCTCCCATTCCCGTTCCCGCTCCCACTCCCGTTCCCATTCCGTTCCCTTTTCCCACCTGGCTCCCGCAGAGCCGCAGCAGCCGCAGCACGTGCGGGAGGCAGCCGGGGCTCCGGTCGGGCTGGATGTTCTCCAGGTTCCTGGAAGGGAAAACATCGGGAATTGACCTGCACGGCTGGGGAGGAAATACGGGAAGGGGGAAATTTTGGGGGGAATAAAGTGTTTGGGGCAGGGAAAATGCCATAAAAATTTCTTATATTTTACACAATTTTTATTATGTTATGTTGTGTTATTAATTTTTTTGTTATTCATAATAAAAATAACTTTTTTTTAGAGATGTGATGCAGTTTGGGGGGAATGATGGAATTTTGGGGAGAAGAATGGTTTCCTATTCTTATATTTTCATTACATTACATTATATTATTTATTATTATATTCAGTATTACCATTCAATATATTAACTATCAATAATAGTAATTATTTTCAATTTTTTAAAAAATATATAATGCATTTTAGGGAGGGTACTCCCCTGGGAGGGAATGATGGAATTTGGGGGGAATGATGGTTTAAAATTATTATATTTTTATTAGATTACATTATTAAACAATATTATTATTAATAGTCACGACTTTCTAATTATTACTTTTAGAGACATGATGCACTTTTGGAGGGGCATTACATTGAGGGAATGACAATTCTGAGGAGCAATAACGCTATTTTTAAATTACTCTATTTTTAAAATATTTTGTTATTTTGCATTATTATTATTGATATTGCAAAATATTTACAATTTATAATTATTTTTAAAATATAAAAATATAAATAGTATATAATATTTCTATTTTATGATAATAATAATAATAATAAT
Organism: Melospiza melodia melodia; assembly: GCF_035770615.1. Lineage (NCBI taxonomy): Eukaryota > Metazoa > Chordata > Aves > Passeriformes > Passerellidae > Melospiza > Melospiza melodia. Next base: position 1,351,588 of record NC_086194.1, read on the forward strand.
TATTATTATTTTTGAAATATTTTGTTATTTTGCATTATTATAATTACGGCCAGTATTATGACTATTACTCTTACTACTATTAGTATTACTACTATTATTAAATAATAATAATATTATTTTCACTACTACTACTAAATAATAATAATAATAACATAATTTTATTATTATTATTATTATTATTATTATTATTATTATTATTATTATTATTATTATTATTATATTTTTCAAGTTTTGTAAAATTTTTCATGCACTTTAGAGGGGATGCTGCGACTGGGGGGATCCCAGATTTCACAGTGGGGTGATTCCCCTCAGGGAGGAATTCTATGGGGATTTTTTTGGGGTGGGGACCGCACACCCCCAAAGCCACCCAACGCTTTGGGACAAACGGGGACCTGGAGGGGACGCAGAACCCCCAGCGCTGGGGCTGCTTCGTGCTGGGAGCCCGGGACGAAGCGGGGGCAGAGGGATTTGGGGTCACCCACCTGCAGATGATGATGAAGAACTTGAGCAGCAGCAGGGCCTGGCCCAGCCCCGTCCCCTGTGTCCCCAGGGCCACGCAGTGTCCCAGCCGCTGGCTCAGCACCTGCAGCACCTCCCGCGGCAGCGCCGGGATCTCGGAGCCCGGCTCCTCAGGCCTGGCCGGGATCGGGGTGCAGGATGTCACCCCTGGCTGTCCCCAGGGCCCCCCTGCCCGAGGCACCGGATGGCTCCGACCACGGCGGGCGGATGAGGAGCCACAACGCCCACAGCGGCACGGCTGGGGCCCCACGGGGGGTGTGGGGACACACGAGGGCTTGGGGGGACACTCGGGGGTGCTGGGGTCACCTACAGGGGACACTCGGGGGTGTTGCTCAGGGATATTGGGGTCAGCCAGGGATGCTAGGGGTCATCCAGGGTGGTCACTCGGCGGTGTTGGGGGGCACTCTGGGATGTTGGGGTCATCCAGAGGTGCTGGAGGCCACTCAGAGGTGTTGAGGGTCTCCTGCAGGGGTCACTTGGAGGTGTTGGGGGTCACTCAGGGATGTTAGGGTCAGCCAGGGGTGGTCACTCAGGTTGCTGGGGTCATCTACAGGGGTCACTCAGGGATGTTGGAGGTTTCTCAGAAGTGTTGAGGGTCACCTGCAGGGGTCACTCAGGGCTCTTGGGGTCATCCAGGGGTGCGGGGGATCACTTGGGCAGGACATTTAGGGGCGCTGGGGTCACCCAGGGGTGTTGGAGGCCACCCAGGGATGCTGGAGGTCACTCAGAGGGATCATCCATGGGTGCTGGGGTCATCCCTGGGGGATCACTCGGAGGGTGTCTGGGGTCACTCGGAGGGTGTTTGGGGTCCCTCAGGGCTGTTTGGGGTGACTCAGCGGGGTCCCCGCAGGGTTTTGGGGTCCCACCTGCGGGGCTCCAGCGAGGGCAGGGCGATGACCCTCTCGAAGCTGGTGACGAAGGCCTCCAGCCACTGCTGCAGGTAGGACAGGTCCTTCTGCAAGGGAGGGCAGGGCTAGAGGCGGCAGCCAATCACGGCTCTCCATAGCCCCAGCCTGCAGGGATTGGTCAATCACAGCCAGAGAAACCAGCCCCGCCCTCTCAGGTGTGTGACACACCCCTGGGAGCCACTGACCAATCACAGCGCAGAACCGCACAACCTGTGAAGCCTCTGACCAATCAGAACCCAGAACTGCACAACCTGGGAAACCACTAACCAATCAGAGGCCAGCACAAACCTGTGGAACTCACTGGCCAATCAGCTCGCAGAGCACCTGTCCCTGCAGCCAATCAGGGCACAGCAGGCCCTGCCCGGCCCATCTGGGGTTGTGCAATGGGGACAGCGCGGACAGAGGGGGACAGAGGGGACTCACCCAGGCTGGGCACCCCAAGGTGCCACCTCCAGGTGTCCCACGTCCCTGAGCACCCCAGTGTGGCACCCTGGGGTCACCCCAGTCCTTGAGCACCCCAACAGTGCATTTTTGGGGTGCCCTATGTCCCTCAGCATCCTGGTGTGGCACATTTAGTGTCACTCGAGTCCCTGAGCACCCCAGTGTGACGCCTTTAGGGTCACCCCATCCCTGAGCACCCCAGTGTGACACTTTTAGGGTCACCCCCATCCCTGAGCACCCTTTGGGATCACTCACAGCCCCGGGCCCTCCAAAGCATCAATTTGGGGTCACCCACATCCCTGTGCACCCCACTGCGGCACCTTGGGGACACCCACGCCCCGATGCAGCACCTGGGGGTCACCCCAGTACCCTGAACACCCTAGTGTGGCGCTTTTAGGGTCACCCCATCCCTGAGCACCCCGAGTCCCCCATCCCCACGGGCACCGTCCCCCCTTTTCCGGGATCCCGCAGGCTCCCCCACAACGGGGCGGGGACCCCAAAATCCGCCTCCCCCGCGCTTCCCGCTCCCCCCCGAGTGTCCCTGGGGACGCGCCGGGGCTGTCCCCGTGTCCCCAGCGCCGGTACCTGTCCCCGGGGGTGCCCGCGGCCGTCCATGGCCCCGCAGCCGTGGGAGCGGCGCCGGCGCAGCGGGGCCGGAACGGGCTGCGGGGAGGGGGTGCCGAGGGGGGCCCCCCCTTTTTGTCACCGCTGTCGCTTGTGCAAAGCCACCAAAGAAAAAAAAAAAGCCCCAGAGCTCTCAGGAAATGCCAAGTCACCCGCGGCCCCAACGGCGCTTCCTGCCCCGCTGCCGCCTCGGGGACACCGGCCCCGCTTTGGGGACACCGGCCCCGCTCTGGGGACACCGGCCCCGCTTTGGGGACGCCGCGGTGCCACCGCCGCCCCCGGGATGTCCCCGAGCCCCGAGCGGTGGCGGCAGCACGAGGAGCCGCGTGGGTTCATCCCGGAATTCCCGGCAAATCCAAGCCCGAATCCCGCCCGAGCGCTGGGTTTGCCCCGGGATTCCCGGGGGTGCTGCAGCCCGGAATTCCCGGTGGGATCTCCCGGAGCCGCTGCCCCGGAATTCCCGGTGGGGTCTCCCGGAGCCGCTGCCCCGGAATTCCCGGGGTTCCCACCTGGAGCTGCTGTTCCGAAATTCCCGGGGCGCCCGCGCGGAGCTGCATCCCGAGCCCGGATTCCCGCTGCGCCCACCGGAGCGGCGCTGCCGCGTTCCGGTGTGCCCTCCCGGTGCCGCGGTCCCTCCCGGTGTGCCCTCCCGGTGGCGGTGGCGGTGCCACCCCGCGGAGCTGTCGCAGCCGGTTCCCGGCTGGCAGAGCCGGTTCGGCGGCTTCGGGGCTCGGCCGGCGCGGAGCCGCCTGGGAGCGCCGGGAATCCGAGCCGGGAGTACGAACCGGGAATGCCAGACCGGAATCCGAACCGGGGAATGCCCAACCGGGAATCTCAGCCGGGAATATCAGACCGGGAATCCGAACCGGGAATGCCAGACAGGGAATGCCGAGAAGGGAATGCCCAACCAGGAATCCGAACTGGGAATGTCCAACTGGGATTGTCGAACCGGGAATGCTGAACCGGGAATGCCCAGCCGGGAATGTTCAGCCCGGAATCCAAACCGGGAATGCCCAACCTGAATGCGGAATCGGGAATCCGAACCAGGAATGCCAGACCGGGAATGTGGAACCGGGAATTCCAACCGGGAATGCCCAGCCCAGAATCTGAACTGGGAATCCGAACCGGGAATGTCCAGCCCAGAATGCCCAGCCTGCAATCCGAACCGGGAATGTTGGACCGGCAATGTCGGACCGGGAATGCCCAGCTGGGAATGTCGAACCGGGAATGCCAAGCAGGGAATACCCAACCGGGAATGCCAGACCGGGAACATTGAACCTGCAATCCGAACCGGCAATGCCCAGCCGGGAATGTCGAACCGGGAATGTCGAACCGGGAATGCCCAGCCGGGAATGCCCAGCCGGGAATGTCGAACCGGCAATGCCCAGCCGGGAATGTCGCCCCTCCGCCGGGAGCCCCCAGGAAGCGACAGCGACAGTGGCGCGGGGATGTCACCCCTGCACTGAGCGACACCGGGGACACCGAGTGACCCCGCGGGGCTGGCGCTGGGGCCACGCTCCCGTGCTGGGACAGCTCGGCCACCCCTGGGGACAGCCCTGTCCCTGTCCCTGTCCCTGCCAGGCCGGCGACAGCGGCTCTGTCCTGGTTTAAAGCCACCACGGGCACCGCGGCCATGCCCGGGCCACCGCTGGGGGGTGGCGACAGGGACACGGCCATCGAGTGTGACAGGGACACGGCCATAGAGGGGACAGGGACACGGCCATCGAGTGTGACAGGGACACGGCCATGGAGGGGACAGGGACACTGCCATGGAGGGGACAGGGACACTGCCATAGAGTGTGACAGGGACACGGCCATGGAGGGTGACAGGGACACTGCCATCGAGGGGACAGGGACACGGCCATCGAGTGTGACAGGGACACTGCCATAGAGTGTGACAGGGACACGGCCATTGGGGGACAGGGACACGGCCATCGAGGGGACAGGGACACGGCCATCGAGGGGACAGGGACACGGCCATCAGGGGACAGGGACACGGCCATCGGGGGACAGGGACACGGCCATCGGGGGACACGGCCATTGTGGGGATATTGGCACTGCCATGGAGGGGACACCGCCATCACCTGGGCCATGTCCCCCATCCTTGTCCTCGCCAGGGCCTTGGGGACATGGCCGTGCCCAAGGCCACAGGGTTTTGCTGTGACCTGCCTGGGGAGGTGACACCGGGGTCTGGCCCTGTCCCTGGGGCCTCAGAGGTGGCACGGCCACCCCGCTGGTGTGGCACAGTGAGCAGGACACCCCGACAAGTGGCACCTGTCCCCACACAAGCGTGGGTGACACCTGTCCCCTGTGAGTGCCCTGGCAGCACAGTGGGTCCCTGCAGGGCCATCAGACCCTGGTGGCACCACATGTGTCCCCACGGACACGACAGTGTGACACATGTCCCCTGCCACCACACACCCCCTGATGGATGGCACCTGTCCCCTGTGTGGCCATGGGCACCGGGCAGAGCGGCACTGTCCCCACACAGCCACAGACAGCAGGAACAAGTGACACCTGTGACACACCTCAGTAATGGCACCTGTCCCCACCCAACCACGGCCACCTCCATGGTGTGGCACCTGTCCCCAGAGGGCCACCCTGACCATGTGGCACCTGTCCCCACATGGCCACAGTCACCTCAGTGGTGTGGCACTCGTCCCTATCCAACCACGGTCACCTCAGTGACTCCACAGCCACCCTGACAAGGTGGCACCTGTCCCCAGGGCACCACGGCCACCCTGACATTGTGGCACCTGTCCCTCTCCAACCACGGTCACCTCAGTGTCCCCATGGCACCACAGCCACCCTGACAATGTGGCACCTGTCCCCATGGTCACCCTGACATTGTGGCACCTGTCCCCACGGGACCATGGCCACCCTGACAATGTGGCACCTGTCCCCATGGTCACCCTGACAATGTGGCACCTGTCCCCAGGGCACCATGGCCACCCTGACAATGTGGCACCTGTCCCCACAGCACCACGGCCACTCTGACATTGTGGCACCTGTCCCTCTCCAACCACGGTCACCTCAGTGTCCCCATGGCACCACGGTCACCCTGACAATGTGGCACCTGTCCCCACATGGCCACAGCCACCCTGACATTGTGGCACCTGTCCCTCTCCAACCACAGTCACCTCAGTGTCCCCATGGCACCACAGCCACCCTGACAATGTGGCTCCTGTCCCCAGGGCACCACAGACACCTCGGTGCTGTGGCAGCTGTCCCCACACGGCCACAGCCACCCCGGTGCAGTGGCGCTGTCCCCATGTCACCCCCGATGTCCCAGCCCGTGGCCCTGTCCCCCCACAGGGGGTGTCCCCGTTTAGGGCTGCAGAGGAGGGTCCCGGGTGACACTGCAGGGCCAGCTGAGGTGACAGGCCCCAGGGATGTCCCCAACCCTCCCGGTGTCCCCAGCCCGGCCCACAGCGGCGCTTTTGGGGAGCGGTTTCACCCCAAAGCCACCTGGGGGTGACACGGAGGGGGGGTGGTGACACTCGGCGCCACCTCCCCTGCAGGACCCGCCCCCACCCGGGCTAATCGAGGACAAAACGACGCCCGAGCCGCTTTGGGGGTGGCGCGGGGGGGTCCCCACGCAGGGACCGCCTTGGGGACATCCCCAGGGTCCCCAAAGCCAACCCCAAATCCCCCCCGGCCGCGCTGTCCCCACCCTGCTGTGCCGCTCCAATGTCACCGCGCACCTGTCGCCGGGCGGTGGCGCCGGAGCGGGGGGGACACGGGGACCCCAAAGATCCTCCCGGGGAGGGCGGGGAGGGGCGGGGGGACCCCGAATTCCCCCGGGAAAGGGGAGCGGGGCGGGCGGGGGGGTCCCCAGGGAGGGGACACGAGGGGGCTGGGTGGCCTTGGGGACACAGCGGGGAGCGCGGGGGGGACGCGGTGACAAACGGGGGCGGCGCGGACACAGCGCGGGGGGGGGTGCGGGGTGTGACAGCGCAGGGGGGATGCGACAATGGGGGACAGCAGGGGATGGGCACGGGGACACGGGGCGGTGGGAAGGGAGGGTGGCGGTGTCGCCGGTGGCGGTGCCCGGTGGCGATGGCGGTGGCGGTGCCCGGCTCACCTTGGCGAAGTAGAGCATCCAGAGCTCGCACAGGCGCTCCCGGGAAGAAGCCATGCCCGGGGCCGGCCCGGCTGGGAACGAGCGGCGGCTCCGCCCCCCCGGACCCCCCCGCCCGTCCCGGTACCTCCCCCAGGTGTGGGGACTCCCCCTCCCCTCCCCTCCCCTCCCTCCCTCCGCTCCCTCCCCGCACCTGCCGGGGCCGCTCCCCCTCTCCGCCTCCCCTCCCTATCCCCGCGCTCATCAATGGGGGCAGCGAGGCAAAGCCCCACCCCACCCCAAATAAATAACGCTAATTAGCGCAGCTCAGCCCTGCTCTCCATCCTAACAAACACAACTCGACGCTTTCGCCTCGTTTTCCCTTTTAATCCCCTTTTAAAGCGTTCCCAAATATTTAACGGAGAATTTTTTTTCCTTCTCCCCCCCCACCCCAAACCCCCCCCGATCGATTGTTCATCGATACGCTCGGCACTCGGCACGCTCGGCCTGCCGCGCATGCGCGCCGCGCGTTGTACGGCAGCGGGACGCAGGGTACAAGATGGCGGCGCCCGGTGGCGGCATGGAGGGCGCGGAGGAGCCCGAGGGGTTCGTGCTGGGGCGGCTGGAGCAGGAGGCGCTGAAGCGGCGGGAGCGGCTGAAGGCCCTGAGGCAGCGCACGCTGCAGGTCCGGCCGGGCTGGGCGCTGCGAGGGCGGGCGAGCCCCCGGAGGGGCCGAGGCTGCGGAAGGGGCCTGGGGGGAGGCCTGGCGGTGATGGGCACAGGCGGAGGATGCTGAGGTTTTGGGATATTTGGGATCCTCAGTGCTTGGGATGGGACAGGGTTTGAGGGTTTTGGGGTCCCAGAGGGTCTGAGTTGGGGACCCTGAGTTATTACGGATCCTCTCTTATTTGTGTGGGACAGAGTTTGAGGACGCTGACATTTTTATGATACTTGGTGCTTTGGTTGGGACAGGGTTTGAGGATCCTGAGATTTTTGGGATCCTCTGTTATTTGGGTGGGACAAGAATTGAGGATTTTGGGGTCCCAGAAGTTCTTGAGTGGGGCTGAGGGAGAGTCAGAGGGTCCCAGGTGGATCCTGAGATATTTGGGGTATTTTGGATCTTTTGTCATTTGGGTGGGACAGAGTTTGTGGATCCTGAGTTATTTGGGATCCCCAATGGATTTGAGGATGCTGAGATTTTTGGGATCCCCAATGCTTTGGGTGGGACAGGATTTGAGGGTTTTGGGATCTCAGAGAGTCCCATGTAGATTCTGAGTTTTTTGGGATTTTTGAGATCCTCTGTTAGTTGGGTGGGACAGAATTTGAGGATCCTGAGATTTTTGGGATCCCCAATGCTTTGGGTGGGACAGGGTTTGAGGATGCTGAGATTTTTGGGATCCCCAATGCTTTGGGTGGGACAGGATTTGAGGATCCTGAGATTTTTGGGATCCCCAATGCTTTGGGTGGCACAGGGTTGGAGAATTTTGTGGTCCCAGAGAGTCCCACGTGGATCCTGAGGATTTTGGGATGCGGTGGGATGGGATTTGAGGATTTTGGGGTCCCAGAGGGGCTGGGGGTATCAGAAGATCCCAGACAGACCCCGAGTTCTTTAGGATGCAGCAGGAAGGGATTGAAGGATTTTGGGGTGTCTGAGGGCCCCCTGTGGATCCCGGATTTTCTGGGATTTGCTGGGACAGGGGATCTGGCCCTTGGCAGCCCTCAGCCCCTCCGTGGGCACCCTCTGGGGTGTTTGGGGTGCTGCTCCTGGGGCAGGGTGGGGTTCCCAATCCCGTGGATGTGGGGCCTGGATCGCTGCTGGGAATGGTCGGACTCCATCCCAAGGCTTCTCCGACCTCGGGAATTCCACCATTCCAGATCTCTTTTCCCATCATCAGTGCAGGAAATTCTTTGGAAAACCCCCATTCCAACGATTTTCCTTCTTTTCCTTGACCAGGATCTCCTGATTCCTGCCAGGGAGGGTTAATTCCTAAAAAAATCCCAGCAGAAAATCCCCAGGGTTGGATTTCCCTGCTGCCATTCCCATCTCCATGGCAATGCACACGGAGATTTCCCCAGTTCCCCTTCTCCATTAAAAAAGGATTAAAAAAAATCTCCTTGGGATCCCAAAGCCCATGCCAGGCTCCTTTCATCTCCTGCAGTGCCAGCTGGATTTGCCCTTTGTGGTGGAATTTGGGATGGGATCCGTGGAAATGGGCGGTGACACTTTGGGATGGGCTCAGGGCTGGGGGTGCTGGGCCAGAATTCCCAGTGGGAATTCTCTGTGCCTGCTCCTGCTTCCAGCATGGGAGGGACCTTCAGGGTCATCCCATTCCTCTGGGGCAGGGAATTCCAAGCAGCTCTTTGGGTTTTAATGGAGAATTCCTGGTTTTCCAAGGATGGGAAGCTGAAGGCAGGAAAAAAAGGTTGGGAAAGGAAAAACGGTGGGAAATTTTTCCAACTGGGTGGATCCAGTGTGATTCCAGAGGGATGGACAGCCCCAAGCTCCTGGAAAGGAGCTGGGATAAAGAGGAAAACTTTGGAAGATTCTGGGAGAGCTCAGCCATTCCCAGCCCTTTGAGTGAAATTTGGGAATTCTGTCATGATGTGGAGAAGATTTGGGTCAAAATTCCTGCTTTATTAAACCTTGGAGAATCCCAAAATCCCAGATTTCTTTTGGGAAGGGACCTTAAAGCTCATCCCATTCCTAGGACAGGGAATGCCAAGCAGCTCTTTGGGTTTTAATGGAGAATTCCTGGTTTTCCAAGGATGGAAAGCTGAGGGTGGGAAAGGAAAAATGGTGGGAAAAAATGGTGGAAAATAAATTTTTTCAACTGGGTGAATCCAGTGTCATTCCAGAGGGATGGACAGCCCCAAGCTCCTGGAAAGGAGCTGGGATATAGAGGGAAACTTTTCCCACCTTGCTGGAAGATTCTGGGAGAGCTCAGCCATTCCCAGTTGTCAGAGGAGAAATTTGGGAATTGTGTTGTAACGTGGAAAAGGTTTGGATTGAAATTCTTGCTTTTTTAAACCCTGGAGAATCCTGAATCCTGGATTTCTTTTGGGGGGGAGCCTGAAAACTCATCCAGTTCTGTGGGCTGGGAATTCCAAGCAGCTCCTGTGGAGCTCTTTGGGTTTTAGCAGAGAATTCCTGGTTTTCCAAAGATGGAAAGCTGAGGGTGGGAAAGGAAAAATGGCAGGAAATAAAGAAATGGTGGGAAATTTTTCCAACTGGGTGGATCCAGTGCCATTCCAGAGGGATGGAGGATGGCTCCAAACTCCTGGAAAAGAGGTGGGATAAAGAGGGAAACTTTGGAAGATTCTGGGAGAGCTCAGCCATTCCCAGCCCTCGGGGAGAGATTTGGGAATTCTGATGTGGGAAATATTTGGGTTGAAATTCCTGTTTCATTAAACCCTGGAGAATCCCGGATTTCTTTTGGGAAGGGCCCATAAAGCTCACCCAGTTCCATGGGCAGGGAACCCAGAACATTCCAGGCCTGAAATCCATGGGGGAGCAAAGCTGAGGCTGTGATCCCAGCAGGAATTCCAGTTTTTAATGGGAATAAATGCTGGATAGTCCAGGAGGAGCCACCCCAGGACAATCCTGAGCTGGTGAAAATTCCAGCAGTTTTTGTGGAGCAGCTCAAGGTCCTTGGGAATCTTTTCTTGGGGTTTTTTGGGAACTGTGAAAGGGATAAAAGCCAGGAAAAGCCTTTCCTTTATTCCCTGTTGGTTCCATTCCCTTTGACAGCTCATCCCTTTGTTTTCCAGCCTTAATTCCAGAAATGCAAATGATCCCAAGCTTCAGATCTCTGGGAAACCTTTCAAGGTCAATGGATTTTCACTGGGGAAAAAATCCTTGGAATTCCTTCCCAATCTCCCACCCATCCCTGCCCTCTGGCACTGGGAGCCATTCCCTGTGTCCTGTCCCTCCATCCCTTGTCCCCAGTCCCTCTCCAGCTTTCCTGGAGCCCCTCCAGGCCCTGCCAGGGGCTCTGAGCTCTCCCTGGAGCTTCTCCTCTTTTCCAGGCTGGACATTCCCAGTTTTCCCAGAGGGGCTCCAACCTTGGAGCAGCTCCATGGAATCCTCTGGATTTGCCCTGAGCCCTTCCTGCCCTGAGGATCCCACCCTGAATCTGTGGGATCCCATCCAGCTCCCCTCTTATCTCCAGCATTCCCAAGCTGGAATTGTTGGGAAGAACCTCCAGGATGAAACATTTCCTGTGCTCCAGCCCCTTTCCCAATTCCCTAAAAAAGCCTGGACGGGAATGGATCCTTTGGAGCCCTCCGGGTGTTTTATCCTGGCTGGAAAAACTTCCCTGGGCTCTGTTTCCACAGCAACACTTTCCCCAAGCCTTGGGCACTGCATCACGAGGAGCTTTGCTCTGGGGGAAAAAACAAATCCCAGCGTGAAATAAATCCAGGGAAAAACAGGGAGAGAAGGAGCCAAAGTGTGGGGCTGTCCGGGGCTTTGGGAAAGGGTGGAAAAGCAGGAAAAGCCTGAGGGAAGGAGCAGTGCCAGCCCTTCCTCCTGCTGGGAAGGTGTGGAGGAGCAGGGATGTGGCTCTGGAGCAAATCCAGCCGGGAACAAAAGCTTGGGATGCAGCCAGAGGAGCTCTTCCAGCTCGAGGAGCAGCACAGGGAATGCTCCGGAGCAGGGAGGAGGGAAGGAGCAATGGGAGACCCTTCCTTCCCACAAAAACACGGAAAAGCTCCGGCTTTTCAAGGATTTGGGGGTGAAAAAGCAGGAGAAGGAGCTGTGGGGGTCTTGGGTGAGGAGTTTTGGGGTGGGAGAGGGAATCTGAGCCTGGAATTCCCACAGCGATCCCACCTGGATTTTGCTGAGGGATCCTTTGGGAAGATCAGCAGCATCCCCACAGATCTTAAAAGGAGAGGAATTCCCAGGGAGTTTTCCTTGTGAATTCCCAGGGAATTTTCTTGTGAATTCCCTCAGAGTGGGACTTTGAGATATCAAATCCCACAGAATTTCCCACAGCAAGGGCAAAAGGAAAAGGGGAAAAGCTGGAAATCTGGCATGTGCCCAATGGGAAATGCCAAATATTGTCCCAGCAAGGAATTTTTTCCTTAAATTATGGTGAAAGTCCCTCATCCCCCAGTTTCTACAGAAAGAAAGGAAAAGTGGGAATCCCAAAGCAGGAATCCCTGAATTCCCTTAAATTCTCTGGGTAATCCTTGAATATATTCCCACAAAAAGCTTTCCCTCAGCTCAGCCTCTGCTGGATTCCGTCAGGAATCCAAGCACTGCAGACAAAGGAGCAACTTCCCATTTTTTTTGTGGAACTTTCACACAGGAATCTCCTTATTCCATTGATTTATTCTCCTCTCCCATTATTTTTTTTTCACCTAAATATTTTGGGGGAGTTTTCCTTGGGGGAATCTGATCCTGAAACTGAAGGAGCACACAGAGGCAATTCCCTATTTGTGGTGCCTCCAACCCTGAGGGAATTCCAAAAAACCTGGATTTTTTCCACAGGCAGGACACAATCCAGGTTTCTCCATGAACATTCCCATTGTTTTCAGTGGGAATAACTCGAAATTCCATCCAGGAGTGACAGGAAAAGCCCAATTCCTGGCTGGGATGGAATTCCCAGAGCAGCTGTGGTTGCCCCTGGATCCCTGGCAGTGCCCAAGGCCAGGCTGGAGCACCCTGGGGCAGTGGGAATTCCCTGCCCATGGAATGGGATCACCCTTAGGATCCCTTCCAGTCCAAGCCTTTGTGCCCATGGGCTCAGGGAGTTTTGGGAATTCAGCTCTGGGAAATCAGGAGTGCCCCAATCTCCTTCCTCTGCCCGTGCCCTGCTCCATAGGAATAAAACTGGGATAAGAGCAGGGTTTGCAGTGCCCATCCCTGCTGCCATTCCTGGGAAATCCAGAGCTGTGATGGCTTCTTTTCTGCCCATTTCCTTCCTGCCCTTTTCCCTGCCATTTTTGTTTCCCTCTGTTTTTTCCTTTTCTGCCCTTTTTTCCCGCTCTTTTTCCCCTCACCATTTTTCCCCCCACCATTTTTGTTCCCCGCTGTTTTTTCTCTTCCCTATTTTCCTGCCCTTTTTTCCTTCCCCTCACCATTTTTTCCCCTCACGAGTTTTCCCCTGCCATTTTTGTCTCCCTCTTTTTTTTCCTTTCCCACCCTTTTTCCCCTGCCATTTTTCTCTCATGATTTTTCTCCCACCATTTTTATTTCCCTCTGTTTCTTCCCTTCCCTATCTTCCTGCCCTTTTTCCCTTTCCCTCACAATTTTTTTCTCTCACGCTTTTTCCCCCTGCCATTTTTGTTTCTCTCTGTTTTTTCCTTTCCTGCCCTTTTTCCCCTCATCATTTTTCTCCCCTCACAATTTTCCCCCTGCCATTTTTGTTTCCCTCTGTTTTTTTCCCTCCTCTTTTTCCCTTCCCGCCCTTTTTCCCGCCATTTTCCCCTCATGATTTTTTCCCCCACCATTTTTGTTTATCTCTGATTTTTTCCTTCCCTTGTTTCCTTTCCCTCACTATTTTTTCCCTCATGATTTTTTTCCCCCGCCATTTTTGTTTTTCTCTTTTTTCTTTTCCCGCCCTTTTCCCCCTCACCATTACCATTTTTCCCCTCACGATTTTCCCCCACCATTTTTGTTTCCCCTGCTTTTCCATTCCCTATTTTCCTACCCTTTTTTCCTTTTCCTCCCCATTTTTTCCCTGCCATTTTTGTTTCCCTGTTTTTCCCTGCCCATTTTTTCCCCTTTCCCTGCCCATTTTTTTCCTTTCCCTCCCCATTTTTTTTCCTTTCCCTGCCCTTTTTTCCTTTCCCTCCCTTTTCCCCCACAACTTCCCTGGAAATCCTTTGCCTTGATTTTCTAGGAATATCCCCAAGCCTTTAAAACACATTGGATTGAATGGGAAGGAAGGAAAGAACCCAGAATTGGGAATTTTGGGCGAGCTCGTGGCAGGATTTGAATATCCAATATTCCAACACCCAGGGAAGGCAGAAATCCAATATTCCAACACCCAGGAAAAGCAGGAATTGTCAGGAGTGGGAGCAGCCAGGGCTCCTGGGAATATTTGTGCCAAGTATTTCCTTATCTTGGAACCCTGTGGATAAAATTCCAGCAGGAGTGAGGGGAATGCAGCTCTGGAGCACGAGGAGAGGAGAGGAGTGGGAAAGGACTCAGAGTGTGGGAAGGGACTTGGAATTCCACGGATTCAAGGGTGGCTGAACATTACCCAGGTCAGAGCTGCAGCAGGGAATTCCAGCAGGGAATTCTCAGTTTTATTGAATTTACGGAGCAGGGAATTCCTGGGAGTATCCCAAGGTTTTAATGGACTTAAAACAGGGAATGAAAACAGAATTGAATTGGGATTTTAGGGATGATTGTTGTCGGTTTTCCCTTGAGAAAAAAGGGGAATGTTTTCCTTGTCCCCAGAGCAGGAGCTGAACCTGAACAATTCCAGCCCTGGCTCCCATCCCTGTTTGCTGGGAATGTAATTTTTAACCCGGATTGTGGAAGAATTTGGAAGAAGAGGGATCAGGGAGTGAGTCAGCACTTTGGGAAACATTCCCAGGCCTGGAGGAGCTCCTGGGTAATATCAGGATCCTGGAGCTGGTGCTGGGAGAGGCATTGGGATAAGGGATGGGAGCCAGGGAATGGATCCCAGTGCCAGAGGGCAGGGAGAGCTGGGATGTTGGGAATTCCCAGGGAATTCCATGGCTGCTCATCCCTGTCCAGCTTGGAGCAGCAGGGACTGTGGGAATTCCCTGCCCATGGAATGGGGCCGTCTTTAGGATCCCTTCCCATCCAAGCCTTTAGGGAAAATGGAGAGGGCTAAAATCTCCTCATCCCCAATCATTGTCCATGGAAATAGAATTCAGGGTAAGTGGAGCTGAGCAGTGTTTGCTGTGTCCATTCCTGGGAAATCCAGAGCTGCTCCTGCTTTTTTTGGGAAGTTGGGATGTTCATTTCCTTCCAGGATTCCAGAATCCCATGGCTGCTCATTCCCAGCTCCTCCTGGGCACCATTCCATCCCTGTTCCTGCCTGGATAGTGCATGGAAGTGGGAATTCCTGCTTTTCCTGGGATCTGCTGCTGCCCATGGAGCCTCTTTCCCTATTCCAGAAAAACTGGAGTTTGCTCCAATGTTTTCCTGGAGCTGCAATTCCTTTGTTGTGCTGCTCCCTGCGGGATTCCATATTTTCCATCCCAAATAATAAATTAGAGAAAAAAAAAGAATCCTACTCTGTGAATTCCCAGATTTTTATGGCTTCTCATCACTTATTCCCAAATAATTTCTTATCCAAAAAAATATCCCAAAAATATCCCAAAAATATCCCAAAAATATCCCAAAAATATCCCAATCCCAGAGGATTTTGGGGTTTTTTGCTCTCCTGGTTTTCCAGAGAAGCCAAAATGCATTATCCCATTTTTTTTTTGGCAGAACAAGGAGGGTGGAGAACCTGAACCCAAAATTCCCAGAGAAGATGAGGAAGAGGAGCCAGTCAAGCACAGGTAATTCCTTCTTTATTCCCACTTTTCCCAGGAGGATTTTCCTTTGGATCTCTTCGATTAAATAGGATTTTCCATAGGAATTTTGTGCAATTAATTTGGAATGAGGGATGGGTGGATTCATCTGGGAGGCAAAATTCCATGGATCAAGAGGGAAAACCTGGAGTGTTGGGAGCTTCCCTGAATTCCCAGCCATTCCTGCAGGGATTGGGATTTTTCCATGGATTCCTGTGGCTGTTTTCCCTGGAAAATGGAACCTGAGGCAGATCCTGCTGATTCCCACCAAGAATTTTTTTGGGATCACAAATTTGGGTGGAAAATGTAGAATGTGGCCTATTCCTATGGATTTATCCCTAAAAACCTCCTCTGTGGGAGAAGTGAACCAGGAAAAAAATGCGGAAAATCCTTTTTTAAAATATTTTTTTTTTGGGAATGACTTTTTGGAAAAAGCAAATCCTGGTGGAGAAAATCCCACACGGATTTGGGACTGGAGGAGCCAAATTTCTTGGCAGAGGGAAATTTCTGTGCTTGGAATTTGTGCCAGGAAAGGCTCTGGGGGTGAAACCAGAGCTTGGGAGGCTCCTGAAAAATGAATGGATCAGGAGCTCTCAGATTCCAGCAGTGCCACCGGATCAGGAGCTGATGGAATCTGGGTTGGTTTTCCCAGCCCCGTGGGTCCAGGCCTGGCTGGAATGAGAAATTCATCCTTGAAATCCCAAAAAATCCAGGTTTGGGCTGATTTTTCCTGGGAATCATCTTCCAAATCCCAAAAAAAAAATAAAAAAATCCAGGTTTGGGCTGATTTTAGCCTGGGAATTATCCTCCAAATCCCAAAAAATTTCTGATTTCAGTTACTTTTCTGCTGGGAATCATCCTTCAAATCCCCAAAACCATTCTGGCTTGAGCTGATTTTATACTAAAAATCATCCTCTAAATCCCTCCCCCCTGAAAATCCTGATTTGGGCTGATTTTCTCCTGAGAGTCATCCTCCAAATTCCAAGAAAATCCAGGTTTGGGCTGATTTTTTATCCTTGGAATCATCCTCCAAATCCCAAAAAAATCCTGGTTTGGGCAGATTTTGTCCTGGGAATCATCCTCTAAATCCCAGAAAATAAAATCCTGGTTTGGGCTGATTTTATCCTAGGAATCATTTTCCAAATCCCAAAAAAAAAAACAGATTTGGGCTGATTTTCTCCTGAGAATTATCCTCAATATCCCCAAAAAATCCTGATTTGGGCAGATTTTTTCCTGGCAATCATCCTCCAAATCCCCAAAAAATCCTGATTTGGGGTGATTTTCTCCTGGGAATGGTGCTGGGATTGCCTGGAGGGATCTGAGGGCATTCCTGGTGTTCCATTCCCAGTGTTCCATTCCTGCTCTTCAGCAGCACCAGGAGTTTTTCCATGGATTTGCCTTCATCCAGTGGCAGATTCGGCCAAAATCCTTCCCCTGCCTCAGGATGATTTCCTGGAAAATCCAAGGAAGTCACAGGTGGAGAGGAAAGTGTGGAGTGGGGAAATTCCAACCTGGCTTTCTCCTCAAATTCATGGAATTCTTTGGGATTCTCCTCTTTTGGGGGAAAACTTCATTTCCTGATGGATTTCCCTGTTTTCCCACCTTTCCCATCTCCTCGAGCAAAGTCTGCTCCCTGGGAGTGTTTGAATCCCAAATTTTGCCTGGATAATTCCCAACTTTTGATGTTGTTTTGCTTTTCTTGAGGAATGTCTGCTTTTCCCATGGGAATTGGATCTGGAAGGGCCCATCCCTTAATTTCCTCTTGGATTTGGATTTCCCAAGAATCTCCCTATGGAAAAGGGAATTGCTGGGCACTGCTGGCCTGGGGAAAATGGGAAAATCTGCTGGAATTTCACCTGGATTTGGGAAGTGAGGAATCCTGGTAGCTGGAATCTCTATTTCCTCCAGAGCAATTGCAGGAGCTGGGCTGGGTTTTCCAGGCAGAAGGAATTCTGTGGGATAGGGAATGTGGTGGTTCAGGGAATAATCCCATGGTTTGTGGAGCAGAATTCCAGGATTTTCTCTCCTGGCTGCTTCACTTCAGCTCCATCCCAGCCCATCCAGGGGTGGAATTCCAGGATGGATTGGCTTGGAGTCCTTGCTGGATCCCTGGGATCCTGAGGATTCTCTGGAGAGGAAAAACTCCAGGAGAAGGAGCTGGAGGTCCCTGCCAGGGCATGGAGTCATCCCAAGGATTTTTTTCCCTGCTTTTCCCTTTAGTTATGAATTGATTTTAGGAATTCCCTCTCAGCCACTTGAGATATGGGGAAATCCCATAAAATTCCATCCCTGGAAGTGACCAAGGCCGGGTTGGAGCAGCCTGGGACAGTGGAAGTGTCCTTGCCCATGGAATGGGATCATCCTTGAGTCCCTTCCAAGCAATCCATTCTGGAATTCTCCCACCCCTTCTCCACATTTTTCCCTCTGCTCATTTTTCCAGGAATCCCTGGAAGATCCCACACCTGCCTGCTCCTGGCATCCCAGTGCTGCCAGGAAAAATCCTGGAATGGTTTGGGTGGGAAAGGACCCAAAGGATGATCCCATTCCATGGGCAGGGACAGCTCCCGCTGTCCCAACCTGGCTTTGGGCACTTCCAGGGATGGAAATTCCCAACTTTTCTGTTCCATGACTGCAGGAAGGACAAGATCCTCTCAGCTCTGATTTTCCCAACATTTTTCCCAGCCTGTGCTCCCATTTTTTCCCCACATCCTGCCTTATTCCTGCTCCACTCCAGCTTCCCCATCCCCTTTTTCTTTCCTCATTTTCCTGCAAATTCCCAGCCCTGCAAGCCCTGCTCTTCTGCCAGGAATTCCAGCTGCGATCCCTGATCCAAATTCTCTCTGGAGCTGTGAAAAACTCGGATCCTTTGGATTTTTGTGCGGACCAGGAAGCGGAGCCGCTGCTCCACCTTTCCCAGGAAAAGGGTGTGGGAGGATTTCGGCCTTTCCGCCCCATTCCCGCGGGGTAAAACGCTGGATTTGGGAATCAGGGACCTGCTGGAGCCTGGAATTCCCGTCCCGCAGCTCCGAGCCTCGGAATTGGGCTCCTTGTGCTCGTCAGAGGTGGGAAAAGCGGAGTTAAAAACCCAAGGAAAAGCTTGGGGAGGGACGGGACAAAAATAATGCTCAAATTCCCAGCTTTAGGAAAAGTGAATCCACACTGGAGCCTGCCCTTGGACACGGAGCTATCCTGGGAAGTTGCAGCTCCTGGTCTGGGGGAGGAGCGGGCTTGGGAAACCCGATCTCCCTGAGGAATTCCTCCCTCTGGAATGTCACCAGACAGGTCCGGAGCGCTTTTGTTTGTTAATCCCTGCCTCAAAATCCCTCGGGATTCTGCTCCAGAGGGGGGTTGGGCTCGCCAGGAGAATCCAGGACCTGATTTCCTTCATCCCGGAGGTGGAAATCTCAGGGAAGGGGTTTAGGACAAGGAAAAGAATGGGAAAAAAAATAAAAATCAGGATGAAATGTGGGAGGTGGGAGCTGAGCTGGGGACCCGGGCAGGGCTTGGTTGACACTTCCCAGGATCTGCTCCTGCTTGGACACGGACATGGAGCATCCCAGGGACCCCTTCCCATTGGGAATGTGCTCAGGAAAAGGAGTGGGAATGGGTGAAACTGGGAATTGCCACATTTTGCTCCAAGCTGGAAAAGGGAAAACAAGGATTGAATCCCCTTGGAATCTGAGAGCACCGGGATCCAGGCTGGGAACATCCCTGAAGGTTCTGATCCATGTTTGGGGCCTTCCTCCCTCTGGAGCTGGAGGATTTTCCCTCAGGATGGAGCTGATCCATCCCTAGTGAAGGATCCATGGATTTTCCCACGATCTCAACCTCTGGGTGATCCTGGATTTTCCCTGGGATTGGGATGAGCCTCCAGAGGTTCCCCCTGCTCCTTCCCAGCATTCTGCTCTTTTCCAGGAATCATTCCTGGGAATTCATCCACCCCACGGTGTTTTGGGCATGGATTTCTGGGTGCTCAGACCTCCAGCTGCCCATGCTGGGGGAGAATTCTGGGAATGGGAGCACGTCTGGAGCACCTTTCTGCTCCCAGTCTTGGTGCTGGGATGGTGGATCTGATGCAGGGATTCCAGCAGTTATCCCAGCCGTTATCCCGTGGCCATCTCGGTGCTCCCAAGGTGCCTCCAGGGCTCCTTTGGGCTGAACCTCAAGGGTGGAAGTTGGGTTTGGATCCATCCCAGCCTGGAGGAGCCGCAGGAGAGCATGGATGAGGTTTGTCCTCGTTCCAGCGTTGGTGTTCCCAGCGTGGCTGGGGTGGGGATGGTTTGGAATATCACCCAGCTCCAGCAGGATCCCGTGCTCCACACAGAATGTGGGCTTTGTCTGGATTCGTGGATAGTGAAATTCCCAGTGTCCACCTGGAAAAGCTCAGGTGCTTGGGAAAGCCCTGTGGGAATCCTGATGGATTTGGGATCTCCTCCAGCTCTCCTGGAACACCTGGATGTCTCCAGCAGGGAGCACGTCCTGGAAAACCAACCGGCCCGGCAAGTTTGGTGTGGAGAGGGGTGGGATTTTTTGGGATTCCTTCCTTCTGGAGCCACTCTGGGAGCAGGACAGGCTTGGACACGCTCGGGCAGGAGCAGCTTTTCCAGGGAAGAGCTTTTCCTCAGGGAGGGCTCTCCTGGATCTCTGCCTGCTCCTCCTTTGGTGCCTTGGGTGAGGAACCCGGGAACGTCGGCAGCACCTGCTGGAGTCAATCCAGGGGATCCCATGGAGCTGCTCCAGGGCTGGAACCTCTCTGCTCTGGGAGAGCTGGGAATGTTCCCTTGGAGAAGGGAAAGCTCCAGGGAGAGCTCAGAGCCCCTGGCAGGGCCTGGAGGGGCTCCAGGAGAGCTGGAGAGGGACTGGGGACAAGGGTGGAGGGACAGGACACAGGGAATGGCTCCCAGTGCCAGAGGGCAGGGATGGATGGGAGATTGGGAATTGGGAATTCCTGGCTGGGATGGAATTCCCAGAGCAGCTGTGGCTGCCCCTGGATCCCTGGCAGTGCCCAAGGCCAGGCTGGATCACCCTGGGACAGTGGAGGTGTCCCTGCCATGGCAGAGGGTGGAATGGGATCACCCTTCAGATCCCACCCAGCCCATTCCAGGATGATTCCATGATCTCCATACATCTTTCCTGGCGGTGAGAGCCTCATCCTCAGGGAGTGGGATGGGGAAGCTGCTCCTGAAGCAGCTCCAAGTGACTTTTGGGAATAACGACAGGAGCAAGGGACCCGTGACACTGGAAGAAATCCCTGTTCCAGCTTTTCATGGCACAGCCATTCCAGGTGCTCCTGCCTCAAGGATTTTGGCAGCCAGGAGGCTTGGAGGAATCTGTGGAATTGTTTGTTCCATGAAAGCCTTGGGGCTGGAGCAGAGAAGCACAGGCCAAGCTCGGAGGGGCCTGGTCTCCATCGGGAACGCTCCAGGCATTCCGCGCATTCCCGGCGTGCCGGTGCCAAGGGCCTCCTCCCAAAAAAGCTGGGATCCCTCCTGCTTCCCCAGCCAGGAGCCCTGGGCCTGAGGGAAACACGGGTTTGGGATATTCCCCACCCAAACCAGGGAATGTGCAACCCCTGGCAGTGTCCATTGCTTCCCCCTGGAATGCTGCGCTCCCCAAATCCTCCCAATTCCTTTTTGGGAGGGAATTCCTGGTGGGGAGGGTGGGGAGGGGCTGGGATGGAATTCCTAGAGAAGCTGTGGCTGCCCCTGGATCCCTGGAAGTGTCCAAGGATGGGGCTTGGAGCACCCTGGAATCATGGAAGGTGTCCCTACCATGGCCCTGATCCCAAGCGTCACTTCCATTCTGGAATTCCATCATTTACCTCAGGAACACATCCCAGTGTTCTCAGCACTCCCACGGAGCGGCTCAGACTCTTGGCCAGGAGATTCCCATGCTGGAGCAGGAGTGGGATGCAGTGGGAAGGGTTGGATTTTCCACCCGTGCTCTGCTGACTTCCAAGGTTGGAGTTTTGGTGCTTTCCCTAAGAACCTGGTCCTCTGCTTCCCAACCTTCCCAGCTTCTGTTGGAGCCTTAATCCCGATTAATCCCATCCTTGGTGGTTAATGAGCTTCACCTCCCTCATTATCCCCGTGGGCTGAGCTTTTCCATGGATCCTGCAGCCTCCAGAGTGTCCTGGAGCTGGGATGAGCTCCTGCAAACTGGATTTTCCAGGGTTGTGGCTTTGGGAATTCCTCTTGAGGCTTGAAGGGTTTGGTTCCAGTGAGGAATCACTCATGGGAATGAGAGTGTCCAATTACAGCCTAAATTAGATGGGAATATCCTGGGATTGTGGTTCAGTCCTGACTCCTGAGCTTCCCTGGAGGAGATGGAAACATGGAAAAACTTCCAGGTGATGTTTGGGTCCCTCATTCCCTCAGCTCCACCATCCATTTATTCCAGAACCGGGATTTGCTCCCTGATTTTAGCACTTCCAGAAATGCTTGGATAGTCACTTTGGATCCTAAATAATAAATTTTTTTTCTCCCTGTCTTTCCCTGTTATATTTTTTCCATTATTTTGGATCTTCCCTGGGGTCTCCATCCTGAGTATCCCAGTTTTTAGACCCCAAATGTCGGAGCCAGGTGGGGATTGGGTTCTTCTCCCAGGGAACAGGGACAGGACAGGAGGGAACAGCCTCAGGTTGTGCCAGGGGAGGCTCAGGTTGGACACTGGGATTATTCCTTATGGAATGGGGAATGGGAGTCCCCATTCCTGGTGGGATTTAAAACCCATGGATGTAGCACTGGGGGACACAGACCCATGGTGGCCTTGGCTGGATTTGATGATCTTGGAGGCTTTTCCAACCTCAATAATTCCATGATTTCAGCTGCCTCTGGCCCTGATTCCAACATTCCTGCTTTTCCTGAGTGCCCACTGGGCCATCCCAGACTTTCCTCACCGCTCTTCCCACTTTTCCCAGGGAGATCAAGCTGCGGAATTACGACCCCGAGGATGAGGAGCTGAAGAAGAGGAAGCTGCCCCCAGCCAAACCTGCCTCAGGTGGGAGAAACAGGGAATGTGGGAAGGGAAAGCAGGGCATGGGAAGCTCCGTGCCCTTCCCAAGGTGGGAGATCCACTGGGATGAGGTGTCCATGGAGGGCTTGGAATATCTGATCCTGTCACTCTCACACCCAGCATTGCACAAGAGGGGTGGGAACACTCCCAGGCCCAAATCCGAGGATTCATCCTCAGAGGAGCCTCCCTGGAGGAGCCTCCCGGAAATTCCGGCTGTTTTTTGTTGGGTTTATCTTGAAGGAAATCTCAGGCAGGAGTTGAGGGCGTTGGGCTGGAATTTCCTCACACGGAACTTCCATAAATCACCTGAGGGGGAAGTGAAGGAGTTCCCCAGATCCTGAAATGTGGAGTTTTCTGGAATAAATCCCTTGAAAAATGCCCTGAATAAAAAGGGAGGGCTGGGAATGGCTGGGAATTCTGGCACTGCTCTTTCCTTGTATTTTTTGTAGGAGCTTAAAACTTCCATGTGAAAGGGAAGTCATGGGAAGGCTGGAGCGTGTCCAGGGAAGGGAGTGGAGCTGGGGAATTCCTGAGGGAGCTGGAAATGTTATCCTGGAGAAAAGGAGGCTCTGGGAGCTGCACAATTCCCTGACTGGAGCCCAGGGGGAATTGGGATCCATCCCAGGGAACAGGGACAGGAGGAGAGGGAATAACCAGGTTGCGTATTGGGAAAAGCAGTTGTCCCGCAGTGGTGGAGCCCCATTCCTGGAGGGATTGAAATCCCTGTGGATGTGGCACTTGGGGACATGGGCACTGCTGGCCTTGGCAATGCTGGGAATGTTTGGACTCAATCCAAGAGGGCTTTTCCAACTGAGATTGTCCTTGATTCCACAAAATCCATGTGCTGGAGTGGGATGTGCTCACTGGTGCTGCAGCCTCTCCATGGGTGGCTTTTTCCATGAGTGTTTTCCCATTATCCCGGATATCTCCAGAGCTTTCCCCAAGGCCTAGGCTGGAGCTTGACTCCCCAGAAGTGTCCCAGGCCTGGAAATGAGTCAGGGAGAGCAAAATTTCCTTTGGAGCAGCTGATCCCTGCAGATATTGGGAAAAGAGGCTTCGATCCCAACCAGCTTCCAGCTGCCGTTGCTGCTTGTGGGATTTCCATCATTCCCAGATAATTTTCAGGAGGGTTTGGGTACCAAAGGGATGTACTCAGGTGTGGGCACTGTGTTTTCAAGTAAAGCTGTGGGAATGGGGTTTTGGGGAAGCTTTTGGGAGCCGAGCCTGGAGCGCTGGTGGAATTCCTGCTTTTCCAACACTGATCCTGTTTCCCCATCTAGTGGAGGACACGGTGAAGGAGCAGCTGGAAGCGGCCAAGCCGGAGCCAATCATCGATGAGGTGGTAGGTAAAGCTGGAATTCCTGGGAATCCAGAGCTGGAAATCCAGACTGGGAAATCTGGATCAGGGAATCTGGATCTGGAAATACAGGTCTGGGAATCTGGATTGGGAAATCTGGAGCTGGGAATGCAGATTTGGGAAATCCAGAGCTGGAAGTCTGGATCTGTGAATCTGGATCTCAGAATCCAGATCAGGGAAATCTGGATCTGGGAATCTGCAGCTGTGAATCTGGATCTGGGGAGCCAGAGCTGGAAATCTGGATTGGGTAATCCAGATTGGGAAAACTGGATCTCGGAATCCAGAGCTGCAAATCCAGAGCTGGCAGTCTGGATCTGGGGAATCCAGATCTGGAAATCTCAATTGGGAAATCTGGAGCTGGAAATCTGGATCTCAGAATCCAGATCTGGGAAATCCAGAGCTGAAAATCCAGATCTAGGAATCTGGAGCTGAAACTCTGGAGCTGCTCTGTGCAGGCTGGAATGTTGCCTTTGGCTTTCACTGGTTGTCTCCTCTCCTTCCCTAGGATTTGGCGAACTTGGCTCCCAGGAAACCTGACTGGTGAGTGCCTGTGGAATGCTGCTCCTGGGAAAAGGGGATTGGAGTCTGAGCAGGGGGGGTTCCAACACCTTGAGGTTGTGCTGGAAATATCCAGGAAAACTTGAGCCGAGGGTTAAAAATGCCAGGAAAATCCTGTGGGAGGTTGGAATGAGCTGATTTTTAAGTACCCATCCAGCCCTGAGCATTCCATGATTCCATGGAACTGGAAAACCCT
The DNA here is from genome assembly GCF_035770615.1 of Melospiza melodia melodia. Lineage (NCBI taxonomy): Eukaryota > Metazoa > Chordata > Aves > Passeriformes > Passerellidae > Melospiza > Melospiza melodia. The sequence continues at coordinate 1,375,764 of NC_086194.1, forward strand.
CCTGGCTGTGGAGGAAGACTCAATTCCCTTTTCCTGCTGATTCTTTGGGATGCTCGTCACCGAGGGATGGGTTGGTTTTGGAGCACTTGGGAGACAGAAGGAATTTCCACTGGGAAAGGTGGGCCCTGCCTGGCCATGGAATTGTCCTGACCTTGTGGCTCTCCCCCCAGGGATTTGAAGCGGGATGTGTCCAAGAAGCTGGAAAAGCTGGAGAAGAGGACCCAGAGAGCCATCGCGGAGCTGATCCGTGCGTCCCGGAGCCGTGGGGATGGGGTGGCTCATTCCAGAGGGATTCCCTGATCCGTGCTGGGATCCATGCAGGGAGGGATTGGTGCGGCTTGATCCCTTCCCAAGTGGATCTGGGAAGCTGTTGGTGCCAAGGAGCTTCCCAAGGATTCCCCAGGAGCACTTGGATTGTGCCAAGGAAAGGGTTTTGGGTTTCTGCTCTGGGTCACTCCCAATCCAACCCATCCATCCCTTCTGTCTTGGTTTGGAAAGACAGGAGTCTGCTAAGGAGGGCAGGAGCCTCCCCTGAAATGGAGACTGTAAACCCTCCCCACCCTTCCGAATTGCTTTAAATTTTAAATTAAGGGGCTCTCAGGCAAAAAATATGGGAGCAGAAATTACAGTTCTTTAATAGGGAAGAAAATAAAAGGATAAAATAAACAATGCAGTGCACTAGAACAACACTGACAGAGTCAGAACCCAACCTGACACTGTGGTGTCCCATTGGAATTGTGGCTCAGCCCTCCTGCAGTGTCAGGGGTGGTTCTGCTGGAGCAGGGATCCTGGAGAGAAGGATGGATTCTTCCTCTGAAGATCCAGTGGAAGAAGAGGCAGCTGCTGTTCCTCTGGGGAATCTAGTGGGGAAGCCGTGCTGGTGTTCCAGAATCTCCAGATTGTATCCATGTAGGAATGCTTGGCTCCTCCCTCTGGGCTCACATCTCCCAATGGGATGCTGCAGTTCTTATCAGCCATGCAGGGACATTCAGTAGCTGTTATCAGCAGATGTTTTATCAGCCATGCAGGGACATTCAGTAGCTGTTATCAGCAGATGTCCCCCCAGAAGGAGGAGTGATTGTGGTCACTCAGAGAGAGATAAGGCAAACTGCCCACTTGACAAGAGACAGCTGCCACACAGATGGTAACAGAACACATCTTGCCTTGCAATCTGGGACACCTTCTCCATGTTTTTTCCCCGGCAGGAGAGCGTTTGAAAGGGCAGGAGGGGGAGCTGGCGTCGGCTGTGGGATCAGCAAAGCAGGAGGGAAGCGACTCCGACTGAGGAGAATCCATCAGGAACGGGCTCTGGATCTGCCTCACACCGACCCTGTGTCCCTCAGTCCCTCCCTGCTCGGGACTGCTCATCCCTCTTCCCAAACTTCCCCAGTCCTGCTGTGCCTGGAGGAGAGGCAGATCCAAGGAGCCTGGCTGGCTGCTGAGGAACTTCCATGGAAAACTTTCTGGGATTGTGGGGGCTTGATGGGAGCAGGACAGATCCCCCCCCAGTTAGCTGGAACTTCCTTGGAGCAAGGAAAAGTGGGAAACTCCAGGCTGGGGCCGGAAAGGTCAATCCAGACTGGCTGGGAAAGGAGGGAGATGCCAGCAGCCCTTGGAAAAGCAGGATCATTTCCCAGGGATTGGTGCTCCTGTTGCTGTGCAGACACTCCTTGAGGCTCTGAGTGTTTGGGAATATCCATGGCCAGCCCCGGAATCCCTGTGGGAAGGGGCAGGAACGACTCCCCCAGTGTGGCTCGGGAATCGTTGGCTGCTCTGCATCCGACCGAGTTTAATGTGGAATTTGCTTTGCTCCTGAATTTCCTGACCCTCCAGGAGCGTGTCCCGCTCCTCCTCTTGGGTTTTTTTTTTTTATTGTTAATGAATCTTTTCCTAATAAAACAATTCCATGTGGAAAAAGTTGTCACTTGTCCTGCAGAAGAGTGGGAAGAGGAGCAGTGGGATTGAGTCCATGAAAGTTGGAGGAGCAGTGGGATTGAGTCCGTGGAAATTGAAGAGTAGTGGGATTGGGTCCCTGGAAGTTGGAGAAGGAGCAGTGGGATTGAGCCCATGGAAGTTGGAGTGGGATTGAGTCCCTGGAAGGTGGAGGAGCAGTGGGATTGAGTCCCTGGAAGTTGGAGGAGCAGTGGGATTGAGCCCATGGAAATTTGAGGTGGCCACAGCAGGTAAAGCACAATTCCTGGGATGGGCTGATCCAGGTTGTGTGATCCAGGTTCCTGGGGTGCTCCCAACCCTGTGCCTCTGGAAAAGGTGAGCAGGTGGGATCTGCTGAGCTGATCCTGCATTTTCCCTGGAAAACTTTATTGTGGCTCTGAGAGATCTTGCAGAGGATGGTGCTGGAATTCTCTGGGTTTGATTCCAAAGAGGTTTTATCCCAAGGGGAAACATCTGGTGCCAACAAAAGATTCCAGCTGGGATAAGAGGAGTTGTTCCTGTTAGTTCCCACATCCTGCTGCTTTTGTGCTGGTGGATCATTCCCAGGGTGATGGATCCTTGTTCCTGTGCCAGGATCTGCTCCATGCTCTCCCACCTGCCAGAGCCCCATTCCTGCTTCCAGAGGGTGCCTGGGAGCAAAGAGCAGCTGGGAAATTCCCTGATTCCTCCTCCATTCCCAGCTTCCTTCCCACTCCTTGGCTTTCCTGTTCCCGGTGTTTGCAGCCATTCCTGCTCCATCCTCTCCCCGTGGAGGGGCCATTCCCAAGTGTGTGGGGACAACAGGGACATTCCATGGAGCAGTGGGACAGCTGCACCCACCTGGGCCAGGCTCGGTGTTGGGATGTGCCTGTGGATTCCCTCTGGATTCTCTGGTAGGAAAACACCTGGGCTGGTGTCCAGCCATCTCCCTGTAGGGTGTTTTTGGTGGTTTTCCCTATTTTTCCTTGGATGGGAGACATCCAAGTGCCCCTCACCCTTGTCCTGGGGCAAAATATTTCTGGAAAAGCAGTGGGAAGGTTCCATCAGGGAATGCTGTGGATGTCCCTGGATCCTTGGGATAGTGGGAGGTGTCCCTGCCCATGGAACTGGGATGGATGGGATGATCCTTAAGTTTGCTTGCAGCCCAAATTGTTCTGGAATTCCCTGATTCCATGGAGCCATGGAATCTCTGGAACGCCCTGTAGATGTCAGCAGATCTCCATGCACAGAACTGAGCTGTGTCCAGCTGTTCCCAGCAGCTGGAATCTGGATGAAGCCAGGCTTTGCACCCCTGACTGGGATGCTGCCAGCTGGAGTTTCCCTTCCCTTCCCTTCCCTTCCCTTCCCTTCCCTTCCCTTCCCTTCCCTTCCCTTCCCTTCCCTTCCCTTCCCTTCCCTTCCCTTCCCTTCCCTTCCCTTCCCAAAGGTGGGAAGCAGAAGAATTTTCCCTCATTAACTTTCAAGGAAAAAAATTCCCTTTAACCTGGCTCCAGTTCCAGGCACAGCTTTTCCCAGTTCCTGAAGGGATAATTTTCACTTTCAGCTCTCCCAGAAAATCTGACTCAGAAATGAAAAATCCCAACGTTTTTGTTTAGGACAAACCTCAAATGAAATGTCCTGAATTTTCTCCTTCTCGTGTATTTTCGGCTTTTTTTTTTTTTCCAGGCTGAAATTAAGCCGGGATCAATCCCAGAGCCCTGGATAGATGTGGGATCCTGGTGAGGAAATGGGATCCTGGTCTGGGAATGGGATCTCAGCGTAGGATTGGGATCCTGGTGAGGAAATGGGATCCTGGTGTGGGAATGGGATCTCAGCACGGGATTGGGATCCTGGTGTGGGAATGGGATCTCAGCATGGGATTGGGATCCTGGTGTGGGAATGGTGTCCTGGTATAGGATTGGGATCCCTGCATGGGGCAGGGATCCAAGGATGGGAGTGGGATCCTGGCATGGGACACAGATCTTGGAATGGGACTGGGGTGCCAAGCACAGGGCAGGGGTCACGGAATGGGACTGGGAATTCAGTGTGGAACAGGGATCCCAATATGGGACAGGGATCCCAATATGGGACTGGGATCATGGAGTGGGACTGGGATTTCAGTGTGGAACAGGGATCCCAATATGGGACAGGGATCCCAGTATGGGACTGGGATCATGGAGTGGGACTGGGATTTCAGTGTGGAACAGGGATCCTGGCATGGGAATGTACAGGAGAGATCTTGGCATGGGACTGGGATCATAGAGTGGGACAGGGATCCCAGCATGGCACAAGAATCCCAATGCGGGACAGGAATCCTGGCATAGGACAATGACTCTGGAATGGGACAGGGATCCTGGTGTGGTGCTGGGGTTCTGGTGAGGAACAGGAAAATCAGGGATTCCTTCATCCATAGGAAAACCCGTTTTCCTTTGGCTGGTTTGGAGCCCGATGTCGCTGCCTTTTATGGGGGAAATGTGGAGAACACCAACACAGCCCCACACTGACACCAGGGTCAAACCCATCCCTCAGAATCCTCCTGGCCATTCCCTCTGGATTATCCCCCGCCAGCATTCTGGCCTTTTAAAAACTGGGATGTTTCTTTCCGCCCTCCTTGGAAATGCCACCTCCTGCCTCTTTTCACTGGATTCCCTCCTGTGCTCTCCACGCTCCGGCCTTGCAAGTTCTGACATCCCTCTGTCCCATAAAAACCAGGCCCTGGGATGCTCTTGGCCGGGATGAAAGGCACCAGGGTGGGCTGGAATGTGGAGGAGCCTCTGACGGCTCCGTGACACGAAGCAGGAGCGGCCCCGGAGTGCCGCACTGGTTGGGACTCTCCAACCTGCTGGGATGATGGAGAGGAGCCTTCATCCCGAGCCCTCGGCCCTGCAGGCCGTGGTTTTGGAGCGGTCACACCCACGGCCAAGGTCTGGCTTTCAAGTGTCCATCTGCTGCAGGGACATGAAAGGAATTCCCAGTTTCTGACAGCTGCTGAAATTCCTTTTGTGGCATTCCCGGCTGGACTCTGCCCGAGCCGAGGGTTTGTGCTGCCTCTTCCAGCTCCAGGGGATTTTGGGACCATTGCTGGATCACCAACCCCTCTGCTGGGCTGCTGGCCTGACTCTCCAGGCTTCCAAAGCAGGATCCTGGGATTTTTTTTTTTCCTTTGGAATGTCCGAGCAGAGCTGTTGGGAACAGCTTTTTTCCTTAAACATTTGGGATGCTTGGAAAATGCTTGGCAGGTTCCAAGGGCCTCTCTGGGATGGTTGATGGATGGGGTTTGGGAGCTCTGGCAGACCCGTGGCAATGGCAGGGGGAGAGTGGAGGGATCCCGTGGGATGTTTCCTACGGCACAGGATGCTCAGATGTGGGAATTGGGAATCCACACATTGGGAGGGGGTGGGGAAGGGCAGCTCTTGGAACTCTTTGGTACCTTCCAAAGGGATGACACCCCCCTACAGAGCTATCCTGGGGCCTGGCCAATGACTCCAATGAATTTCCACTCAGGGAAATTTTCCCAGGATTTTGCCGTCCTTTTATCCTCCTGCCCCGTTTGTTGGTTGTTCAACTCTTCCAGCCAACGTTGCAGGAATTGCCTTGGGAAGTTTTCCTGTGCCTGTGGCGGGAAGAATGGAAACTTTGGGTTTTGGAGCACGAGGTGCAGCCTCTGCTGGACACAGCCCATGGGATTTGCTCCTGCACCTGCTCTGAATTCCCGGGAACAGCAATGAGCCCTGGGCAGGGAGGAGCACATTCCTGCTGGGATCAGAGTCTGTCACATCCAAAGGCAATTCCTGGAAGGAGAGCTGCTCCTGGTGCCCATGTCCCACTTCCAGCTGCTTTTCTGCCTCTGGCACTCCATGGAAATTCAGAGGAAGTCGTCACTGGGAGCTGGGACAGCTGGAGCAGGATCCTTTCATCCTCTCCTCTGCTCATCCCGTGTCCATCACTAATGGATGGTGAGTGTGGAGCTCATGTCCCTGAGACCACGGCAAGGTCATGGAATCATGGAATGGTTTGGGTGGGAAGGGACCTTAAAGCCCACCCAGTGCCACCCCTGCCATGGCAGGGACACCTCCCACTGTCCCAGGCTGCTCCAGCCTGGCCTTGGACATTCCAGGGATCCAGGGGCAGCCACAGCTGCTCTGGGAATTCCATCCCAGCCAGGAATTCCCAATCTCCCATCCATCCCTGCCCTCTGGCACTGGGAGCCATTCCCTGTGTCCTGTCCCTCCATCCTTGTCCCCAGTCCCTCTCCAGCTCTCCTGGAGCCCCTCCAGGCCCTGCCAGGGGCTCTGAGCTCTCCCTGGAGCTTCTCCTCTCCAGATGAACATTCCCAGCTCTCCCAGCCTGGCTCCAGCCCTGAAGCAGCTCCAGGTCCTTGTGCTGCTGGATCTGGGGCAGCTCCGCAGTGGGGTCTCACCTGAGGGGCAGAGGGGCAGAATCCCACCCCTGGATATTCTTTTCCAGCAGAAAATTCCAACTTTACTACAGAACCCCTTTCCTTGGCCCAGCGAGGCTGTTCCTGAAGAGTTTTTGCCACTGCTTCAGAACAGTTCTTCCTGTTAAAATCCCTGTAAAAACAAGAAAACCAGGAGCTGCTTCCAGCTCTGTAGGATTTTTTTCCCCCCCTTGTATTATGATATTTGAAATAAAAACACCTTGGGAGTTCCCATAAAAGTCCTGCTGAATTTATGACGTGATTGTTAGAGAGCAGAAAACGTCCAATAAAAAGGAATTTTCAACAAGAGCCCAACCTCCCACGGCTCTTCCTGGGCTCCATCTGTGGTGGATGGAGCTGGAAGGAACAAAACATCTCGGAGGTGTTTGGAGATCGTAAATGTAACTAAAAATAGCAAATCCGTGCCTTGATTAAGGATTTTTGGGGAATCTGAAGGATTGAGGAAAAGTGGAAGCTGGATGTGCTCATCCCACCCAGGTAGCACCAGGAAAGGTTTTTCCCCGGGAGTGTTTCCCTTCCAGCTGCCCGGCTGCGGGATTGTGACCTATTGTTCCCAAAAATAATGACATGAAGAGAAAAGAGGGAAGGACTTGGCGTTCCTCTGCGTTTAATGGAGAATTATGGATGTTTGGGAAGCTGAGGGTGGTTCTTGCCCTGGGAGCACTTGGCAGAGCCATCCTGGCTTGATGTTTTCCAAAAACGCTTCCCGGGGGCACTGGAGCTACTGGGATTGTGTCCTTCAGAAAGCTGAGGAACAGCTGAAGTGTGGAATTTCTTCAGGAGCTGTCCGTGTCTCTGCGTGGAACAAAAGCTGGGAGCGCCAAAACACCCTGGCAGCTGGAGATGCAAGGAGAAGGCTCTTCCCAGGCCTGTCAGCACTCGGAGTCAGGAAAGAGAAAAGCTTCCCAGTAGGTCCCCGTTGGAGCTGGGGTCGGGATGTGCCTGGAAAGTTTATTAATGGAAATGCCTGAAAGTCTGGGGGAGGCCTGAACTAGCAGGAAAAGCTTCTCTTTCCATGTTCTCCCAGCTGGAAAATTGGGACAGGTATTTGGGCAGCGGGGTTGTGTTAAAAGGGTCTGGAAGGTTCTTCTGAAGGTCCTTCTGGGAGGTAACTCCACACCTCAATCCCATGAGGATTCTGCTCTCCTTTATCCCTTTGATGACTAAAACTTGTGGAAATCAGGAGGAGTTTGGTTGATGAAAGACCTTTGATTTGGGCGGATGAAGGACCTTTGAATTGGGCGGATGAAGGACCTTTGAATTTGGTTGATGAAGGATCTTTGATTTTGGTTGATGAAGGATCTTTGAGTTTGGTTGATGAAGGATCTTCAAGTTTGGTTGATGAAGGACCGTTGATTTCGGTTGATGAAGAACCTTCAAATTTGGCAGGAGGTCGTGTTTGAACATTCCCACCTCCCAATGATCCAGTGGGGATGATTTTATTGCCTCCACTGAGGATGGAAATCCCTCCTTATTCTGTGGGAATAATAAGGCAAAGGAATTTTAACCTTCTTGACGCTTCTTTAATCCCTGTTGGCATTTTGGAGATCAAGATTCCAGCCAGGCATCTCTCTGTAAAGGGATAAAGAGGCAGAGCCAGATCCTTTGGAAATCAGGGAAAAACTTCCACTGACTTTAGTGAGTTTGATCCAGATCCACGTGGATCCCATGTCCAAGCAGAGCACAAAGTGGGATGGGAGGTAAACGAATATAATTGCAAATTAAAGTGCAGCTTAACCAATAGGGAATGATTTAATTCCTGGGTTTTTCCTCAAAATCAGCCGGGATGAGCATCAAGGAAAACTGAGGGTTTTGGGTAGTTGACAGGAATTTCCTGCTGTGATTGTTCATGGGATTATGGGATGATGGAATTCCAGAGTGGTTTGTGTTGGAAGGGACCTGAATGGTTTGGGTTGGATGGGGCTTGGAGCAGCCTGGGACAGTGGAAGGCGTCCCTGCCCATGGCAGGGGTGGAATGGGATGATCCTGAAGGTCCCTTCCGTCCCAAACCATTCCCTGATCCTATTCTGTGATCATTTCCCTTCCCAAAACACCTCATCCCTTCTTCTGCAGGATCCAACCCTTCCTGGGGAGTCACATTTCCCAGACAGCTCCTATGGAATTAAAAATTCCCCCCAGTTCATACATGACACCACCAAGGTGACTTGTCCTTCCCTTTCCCACTCTTCCATCCCACGGCATTCCAGAGCCCAGGAATCCCGGCTTTTGAGGGTCTATTCCCATGAAAACTCCTTGAGAGGAGCTGTGGGTAACGACCAAAGCAATTCCCAAATCCCTCTTGCAGCGGTGCAGGGACGCACGCGCGCTCCCGGCAAGAGCCAGCCGACGTCAGGATGCAAATTTATGCAAAGTGCCTCTTTCTGCCACGGAAAGCTTTTCATTCTTGACTCCGCTCCAAGCAAAATCCCATTAGGTCCTAAAAATTAATTTCAGGCACGTTTCCCAGTTGTTTACAATTCCCCTCTCCGCTAATTCCAGCCGCATGCCGGGCCCCTCCTGCTGCTCTCCTTGATTTATTCCAGCCCCGTCCGCCGCCTCCCCACATCCCTGCTGTGTGTGCTGGAAAAGCACAAGATTCCAGGCAGGGATTGTGCGGGGATGGACAGAAGCTTTATCCCTGGATTCCCCACGGAGCTGTAAAGCAGGGTGGGATGAGGGGCCGGGATGTGCTCGGGTTTTGTTGGAGTTTATTCTTCATCCAACGAGAAGATGGGAGTTGGGAATGTCCTGGAGCGAGTTCTGTTCCACCTCGGTGCTGGCTACACCACAATTCCAAGGCAGAGTGTCCCGTTCCATAATCATCATCAAATCATGGAGTGTTTGGGTTGGAAGAGACCTTCAGGACCACCTTGGTCCTGGCTACTCCAGAATTCCAAGGCAGAGTGTCCCATTCCATAATCATCATCACCATCATCAAATCATCATCATCATCGAATCATGGAGGTTTGGATTGGAAGGGACCTTCAGGATCACCTCAGTCCTGGCTACTCCAGAATTCCAAGGCAGAGTGTCTTTTTTCCATAATGATGATAATCACCTCATCATCATCAAATCATGGAGTGGTTTGGGTTGGAAGGGACCTTCAGGATCACCTCAGTCCTGGCTACACCAGAATTCCAAGGCAGAGTGTCCTTTTTCCATAATCATCATCAAATCATGCAATAGTTTGGGTTGGAAGGGGCTTTCAGGACCACCTTGGCCCTGGCTACACCAGAATTCCAAGGCAGAGTGTCCTGTTCCATAATCATCATCAAATTATGGAGTGGGTTGGGTTGGAAGGGGTCTTCAGGATCATCCCGTTCCATGGTCCTCTCCTACTCCAGCCCAAACAATCCCGAATCCTTTGGTGCACCATCAAGCCCAGAACTTCCCAAATTTTCACCAGGAGAGCAGGGAATTCCTTTTCCCCCCAAAGGCTGATGGGGAGGAGCTGCTCCATGACGAGGTCCTGCTGCTCCTGGAGATGCCACATGCCACCAGGAGAAATCCAGCTGGATCCCCTGGCCCCTGCTCTGCTATCCCTCTCCCCCATCCTGGGAGATTTTTAGGAATGGTGGCTTTTCCATTATTTACTTTTCCAAATGGGTGGGATGTGCTCAGGCTGTTCCCAGACTTCAGGAAAACGCTCTCCAATATTCTGGATATCTTTCCACAAGGAAACCTCTGATTTTTTTCCACTCGTGGCTTCCTTGCTCCCTTCCTGCTCCTGGTTGGAGCTTTGTCCCACCATCCCCACTGTTCCTGTCCCTTCCAAGATCCTCTCCTTACCTCCATCAGCTCTTCCTGCTCCACACCTCTGAAATTCCAGCCTTTCTCAATTCCCGGGCTCACATCCAGTGACAGGGAAGTGTCCCAAGGCTCAAGAAATTTGGGATGACCCAAGACCCAGGATCTCTGGATGCCCCTCATTGGATGGTGCTCGGGAGTCAATTGGAGAATAATTTCAGTGGAATAATTTAGGTGGAAAGGGAATTTTGGGCTCCTTAATCCATCCCCAGGTATCCTTGGAAATCCCAGATGGTGCCCGGCACTTCCAGAGGCTTCTCCCTCAATGTGCTGCTGTTCTGCTCTGTCCCAGCCACCACTGCACCAACCCCATGGGCAATTAGTTTAATTAATTCATTAGCAGAGGCAGGAATTCCAGTAGCTCTGGATCAAGGGTTTTATTGGGAATTAACACTTCGGTGGAGGGAAAAGGGAAAAGGGCTGCGGTTCCCTGCTCCCAGGATTGCAATCCCAGGAAATTCTGATCCCTGCCCCAAACCAGGGGCTGTTCTCCTGGGGCTTGGATGAGGTTTTGGGAAGGAATTCCAGGCTGGGAGGGTGGGGAGACCCTGGGATGGAATTCGCAGAGAAGCTGTGGCTGCTCCTGGATCCCTGGAAGTGTCCAAGGCCACTGGATGGGGCTTGGAGCAGCCAGGGACAGTGGGAGGTGTTCCTGCCGTGGATGGAGTGGGATCATCCTTAAGGTCCCTTCCAAACCATTCCAGGATTTTATGATTCCATGTCTTACCAACATTTTAGGGAGAACAGAAGGGAATGATGGGAGAATTTCACCAAATTCTGATGCATCCTCAGCCAAAAATGAGGAAAAAGCTCAGGAAATCCTGGATTTGATTGCTTCTTGCTCCTAAGCCTTGTCAGGTCTCTCCTCCTCCACAAGAGCAGGAAAAAGGTCAGGAAAAGGGGGAATTCCACGTCCTGAATAAAAGAAACTCGTTCTTGAAGGCTGATCTGGCTGATCCCAGATCCTGGTGTCCAGCCATGCTGCTTTCCCAGAGGTTTTCCTGCAGGAGGAAATATTCCTTGGGATATTTCCTGTGCATGGATGGATTTATCCAGCCATCTGCAGAGGGCTCTCTGCACACGGTGATGGAGAAACTCTGGATTCCATCCCAGGAATTCAGCAGGGTGAAATAACCGAGGCTGGGGCCGCCATCAGCAGCTGGGCTTTTATGATCCTGGGATAATAAAATTTCAGGCATTAATATGGAGTGAAACACGATTCCCAAATATTGGAGTGAGCTCTGGGAGCAGCCAAGGAGGAGGTGCCAGAACTCCAACATTACTGAGGAGCTGCTTGGGAAAAGGGAAGGTCGGATCCTGATCTTGTTGGAATCCAGGGATGAGGGAATTGAAGTGTTGGGGGGAAATTCCCGGCTGTAGAAAGGTGGGATTTACTGTGAGAATTGATTCGAGGAGGTAAATTAATTTATTTGGGTAGAACTGCTTGGCACAATGCTGGGATTCCATCAGATCCACCAGGGAAACTGGTCACCAGTTGTTGGGGTGGGCTGGGATGGAGGGAAACGCCTCTGGCTGGATTCCCTTCCCTATGGAATGAGGGTTTGCTCCCTCTCCAATGGTTCCCTCTGAGAGTGAGAAATCCCAACACAAAATGGAAACTAAAAGAGGAAACAAATGATGTAAGTGAGGAAATGCACACTGGATTTTGGGAATGTTTCAGTTGTTCTCCAGAGAATTCCAGAAAAGTTTGGTTGGAAGGGAAACATTCCCCATTCCAGCCAGCCCAGGGTTTGTGCCTTTCCCAGCAGTTCCGTCCCTGCCCCAGCTCCGTGACCCATCCCACAGAAAAACCTGGGAACGACAGGATTCCTCTTTATTTCCATACACACGGGCCATTGATCCCAGGCTCTGTTTTATGGGATGAGGAGGGGGGAAAATGAGATGGGAACAGGATGGGGGAGACCATGAGGGAATTTCATTTATGAAGTCAAGCCCTGTTCTGGTGGAAATCAAAATTCCTGTTCTTTTTTTTTTTTTTTTTTTTCCCTTCTGTATTAAACTCCCTGTCCTTTTACAGGAAGTCTTAATAAATTCCCTTGGGATCTTTCAAATGGAATTTTCCAAAATCACAATTCCCCCATGGAAGCCTTGGGATCCACCACAGGGGCAGAGCCTGGAGCCAGGGAATGTTTGGAAGCCTGTAAAATCTCCTCGTTAAGTTGGAATTCTCAATGCTTTGCCTATGGAGAAAGTTCTCCAGGAGCTCCTTCCCATCCCTGGAGCAGAGGGAAAAGATGGATTTCCAAGCCTGGGATGGAGGGAGAGCACCACTTGGAATGAGAGAGGGAAAAACCCTCACAGACCTTCTGCTCCAAGGATCCCTCCTTTTTCCTGGAGCTCCCCACAAAGAGACTTTTCCATGTGGGAGGGGATGGGAAGAGGCCTTGGAGTGCTGGAATTGGGTCAGGAAGAGATCCCAGTGGGAATCTGGTCTGGGATACAGCAAGGAGGGAACAAACACGGAAAAGCTGGGAAGGGATGATCCCAGAAAGGTGGGGAGCCCAGGGAATGAGCAAGGCAAAATCCAGAGGAATGGGAATAGGGATAGGAATGGGGATAGGAAAAGGGATAGACTGTCCAAAACCCTCCAAAATCCCTTCAGGATTGTCCCTTTCCTTGTCCCTTCAGCCAGGAGCACAGAGGGAGAGCTCAGAGCCCCTGGCAGGGCCTGGAGGGGCTCCAGGAGAGCTGGAGAGGGACTGGGGACAAGGATGGAGGGACAGGACACAGGGAATGGCTCCCAGTGCCAGAGGGCAGGGATGGATGGGAGATTGGGAATGGGGAATTCCTGGCTGGGATGGAATTCCCAGAGCAGCTGTGGCTGCCCCTGCATCCCTGGCAGTGCCCAAGGCCAGGCTGGACAGGACTTGGAGCAGCCTGGGACAGTGGGAGGTGGGAATGGGATGAACTTTCAGCCCCTTCCATCCCAAACCATTCCAGGATTCTGGGATTCAGCCGCTGAGCAAAAACTTTTCCTAATCCTCCATCCAAGCCCAAGCTGAATTTTTTTCTTCCAAGTTTTTCCTCCATGTTGTTCCATTTCTTTCCTATTATTCCTTATTAATCCATCATTAAACATTAATCTGTTAATAATCCCCAGCTTCTCCAGGAAATCCATTCCAGTCCCTCCCCACCCTCCCTTTCCAATATCCCATCTATCCCTGCTTAGATCCAATCCTTTCCAAGCAGTCTGGAGCCATGAAGGCCCTAACTCTGGAATTCTCCTATTCCTGTGTCCCTATTCCTCATATTCCTCCCAGCCTAGAGGAATTTTTGGGAAGCCAAAACCTCCCAGACCATGAATCCCCTTTGTGTGGTTTAATATCCCAAATATTTTGGGTATAAAATTCTTCCTCTGTGGAGCGTGTCCTAATCTCAAGCAGCAGAATGAAACTCACACTTCCCACTGTTTCCATCCCCATGGAAAATTTCCCCTCATTTCATTGGGATCAGATATTCCACATTTGGGATCACCCTTTCCTGGGGTGGGTGGCACCCTCAGGATTCATTCCATGATTTATTAAAGGACAATTCCCATCCCTCTGAAGACCTTTATCATTCCATAGGCTCAACATTTCCCTTACTTTTCCTTCCAAAGAGGCTTTCCCAGCAAAAAGATTGAGAGGAAAACTGGGATTTGCAGTTTTTAGCTTTTGACTGGACAATGATGCTCCAGGGTGGCTTTTCCTTCCCAAAACCCTAAAAGGAGAGCTGGGAAATATGGATTCCCACTTCCATGGACACAGCAGCCTTTAAAATCTGGGAAAAGGGGATTTCAGAGGGATAATTCCATGATCCCCCATGAGAGGGCATCTCTGCCCTTCCTGTGGAGCATCCCAGGGCTGGAGCTCAGATCCCTTCAACCTTCAGCCCCTTCCCAAAAACCTTGGGAAACCTTCTGGAAAAGACGGAATTCTTTTCCCTGCCTCACTTCCCCTCGGAGCAGGGAATGTCCTGGGCAGGGTTTTTTGGGAAAACCAGACATTTGTGGGGTTTTGTTGTGTTTTTGATCTCTCCTGAGGGTTTTTATGACCCATCATCCAAACCACAGTAGGGATTCAACTTAGCAGGAGCTCCCCAAAGCTCGGGAAAGCCATTCCAAGGAAAAGAGGGATTTTATCCATCCTTGTCCCAAAAAATGAGACTCAAGGGGAGAAGGAAAGTTGTTGCTGTTACCTTGGTTTGGCTCCAGTTTGGGAATTTTGGGGAGGTTTTCTTTAATTGTTTCTTTTTTTTTTCATTGGGTGTTTTGACAGCCAAGAATTTTGATAATTCCCAACAGAATTTTTGAATTTCCCAGTTTCACCTTTCCCCTCCTAATTTTGGGAATTCTCACTCTGGGTTTGGGCTGAGGGTGCAGCCCCCAGTTGGGAAGAGACTTCCTTGGCCAAAAAACTGAGAATTCCCAATAAAACCAATTTTCCTCCAGGACCGATCCCATTCCCATCCTCACAATCCCACAGTTGGATCAAACCTTTGTTTCCCCCAGAAATTCCTGTTCCTGACGATGGAAGTTAAGGAAAACCAGAGCCAGGATTTTGATGGTGGAGTCATTCAGTAGGAGAATTGGAAATGTTCGACCTGGAGAAGAGAAGGATCCAGGGAAAACTCAGGGCTGGAGAGGGACTGGGGACAAGGATGGAGGGACAGGACACAGGGAATGGCTCCCAGTGCCCGAGGGCAGGGATGGGTGGGAGATTGGGAATTGGGAATTCCTGGCTGGGAGGGTGGGGAGGGGCTGGGATGGAATTCCCAGAGAAGCTGGAAGTGTCTGGAAGCGTCCAAGGCCAGGTTGGATCACCCTGGGACAGTGGGAGATGTCCCTGCCCATGGCAGGGGTGGGAATGGGATCATCCTTCAGATCCCTCCCAACCCACATTCTGGAATTCCAGGATTGTGCAGCACTCATTTTACGCAGGTAGCACAAAACAAATTCCAGTGGAGTCACAGACTGCCAGCACATGGAGTGTTCCCAAGAAACTCTGAGGGAAACCACTTGGATTTTCCTCAAAGTGGATCTTCAGCTCCTGCTGGATAAAATCCCATTGTCAGACTTATTTAAATCCCTTTTCCAGAGGTGCAGACATGGAAGGAAAAGCAGAGGGATGCCAAGGAAACTCCCGGTGAGGAGAGTGGGAAGAATCCAAGGATCATCCCTGACTATAAAGTTTAACTTCCCAACTTTCTGGGATGAGTGTGGAGCTGGGAAATGCAAGGAAAGGTTCATCCTCCTGCCCTGTGGAGGCTTTAAAGCTCCTGGAGGACATTTTGCCCTTCCCAATCCCATGGAAAAATGTGGCTGTGCCTGGTGGCTGGGAAGCTGCAGGAACACCCAGAGGTTTTCCCTAAAATCCCTGGGTTTGCCCCAAGCTCGGTAAAACTGCTCATTGGAATTTTTATTGTGGCTTTTCCTGCCTTTAGGCTCAGCTCCAGAATCCTATCCTGAACTGAACGTTGGGAACCACCTCCATCCCGATCACATCACGGGAGCCTGGAGATTGAATTTCATTTGGAAAAGCAGGAAAGGGAAGGCAGAGCTCCACAAACCTCTGCCAGGAATGATTCCTTCAGGACAAAAGGATGTGGAGCTCTGGGTGTTTTTGTGCCAGCCCAGTTTGGCAAGGAGAAAATCTGGGATTTGCTGGAGCTGAAGGCCCAGGGTGGCCCAGGTATCCTGGAAATCCTGGGGAAACCCCAAATCCAACATTTTGGCCCCATCCCACTGGCAGGGAATGGTTGTTTTTGGAATAATGGGGTCGTGTATAACCACGTCTCACCTTCCAGGACATTCTTGGAAGGATTTCTCTGCCTCCCTGGAATTCCAGCTGGCAGGAGGGGGCTCCAAAAGGATGGGGGCTGTGTTCCTACAATCCACTGTAAACTGAGTGGGGAAAAGGGAAGAAAGGCAGGGAATGAAAGCTGAGCTTGGTGAGGGGACACCAGGCAAGGCTTGGGAGCCCTGGGCCTCTCTGACCATTCCTTTGACTTCCAGAGCAGATTCCCACTGGATTTGTGTCATTTCATCCTCAAGTGGCCAAGTTATCCATGATAAAAAATAAGGAAAACCCCTCAAAAGTCATGGACCCAACTTTTGTGCTCTGGGATCACTTCCCCCTCAATTCCTTCTTAAATCCAGTTCCAAGGACCCACAGGAGCCCTCTGGTGTCCCCATCCCAATCCAGGCTCCTCTCTGCCCATTCTTTTCCTCAGCAGTATCCATAAACCTTGGGGAAACTGGGATGGACTCCAGCCCACCCCTTTTATCCATCTCTTGCAGGAACTGCCCCAAATCCCTGAGTTTCAGGGAAAAGCTGGATCGGCAGCTCTGTAAGTCACCTCAAGCTCTGACTGGATTTAGGAGCTGTGGGGAATTGCCTCACAATTATTCCTAACACCAATCCCAAAGTCTTTCCAGGTGGGAATGCTGTTTCATCGCAATATGTTCTCTTTTTCCAACCTCTCCTAACAGGATTTCTGCCAAGCTTGGAGATCCCAGGAAAATCAGTGCTGGGCATTTCAAAGGACCTGAATCCTCCATAGCAATCCCCAGTTGTCATTACTTTTATTTTTATTTTTATTTTTATTTTTATTTTTATTTTTATTTTTATTTTTATTTTTATTTTTATTTTTATTTTTATTTTTATTTTTATTTTTATTTTATTGTTATTGTTATTTTTAATTTTATTTTTAGTTTTACTTTATTTTTATTTTTATTTTATATTTATATTTATAAATTTATTTATATTTTATTTTTATTTTTATTTTTAATTGTAATTTTTTTTTTTTTTTATTATTGGAATTTTACAAGCTGAAAAATCCCATTTCCTTCCTTGTTTTCCAAGGAATTTCCTCTGCTCTCAGGCCTGGGCAAGGCAGGACAAGCTGGATTTTTCAGGATGGGCTTGAGGCAAAGCTGGCCCAGATTCCTTGTCCTTTTTATAATCCAGCTCATCATTTTAATCAAGAACAGCTCCAGGGTTTCTCTGCAATCCATGGAAAGCTCTGTCCTGTGAGAATTCCATGCTGGATCATCCTTGGAGTTTGTCTCTTCTCTGGAAGGTGCCACATCTGCCCACAGCTGGTTCCTCACCCTGCACCAGTTGTTTTAAGCCAGTGAAGAACAAGCAGGAGCCCAGCCCGTTGCAGGCGTGCAGAATCCATGGATTTATGGCCACATCCCATAAAACCAAGCCATGAAATCCTATCTGCCACCAAGGGAATGAGCAGTTCCTTGTTCAGCACCTCCTGGCCACATTCCAGCGGCAGGACAAGGATCCATTGTAACTGCTCCGAGGTTACTCAGCCCCAGTTCCCACCTCCCTTGTTCCCAGCTTCTCCTTTCATTCAATTCCCACTCCCTCGGAGTGTCCTTGTTGCTGGAGAATCCAACAGAAAACGAGGTTTGGTCACTTTATTTATTTTTTTTTTCTGGAGGGATTCTGCCCTTTTTTTATGGATTTGTGCTGGAAAATCAGAGTCAGTGGGCTTGGAAGGCACCTCTGCATATCCTTGGATCCCAATTCTCTGCTTTTAGTCATGTCTCCATCAGAATGTGGGATCTGAATGAATTCCCATCTCTTTTTGGGGTTAAAAAACACAAGAACTGCCCAATCCAACAGGTCGTGGAGGGAGAGCAAACTCTGTATCCACAAAAAGGACCTGGAATATATCCAGAATGAAAGGAATTCTGTCTTCATAGAGGAACAATGAGAGGGACAAAAGGGAAATGGGGATCCCAAGTGGCTGAGTTTGACCCCTGTTTTCTCTCCTCTCCATCCTCTCAGGAAATCCAAGGTGCCAAGGAAGTTCAGCTGGAATTTCTGGAGCGCCGGCTGCACTTGGTGTTCTCTGGCATCAGGAAAATTGCGGCTTTATCCTGTTGGTGATTTTTCACCTGGATTCCCCACAGCCTGGATTTCGGTGGGGCGGGATCTGCTCTTGGCATCCTCTGGAGCAGCAGGATCCAGGCCTTGCTTCAAGTGCCCTCCCTGTGACGAGCTCTGGTGGCACTTTGGTACTCCGGGATGGGGGAAGAACCTGGAGCTGCGGAAGGGCTCGGAGGAAAAGTGGAGCTTCCATCCTCTATCTTGGAAAGAGGGAAAGGTCTGGATATTCAGCACGAATCAGTGGCTCAGGGGTGTAATCCCAGAAATTTCTTCCTTTCACAGAATTCCAGGATGGTTTGGGTTGGGAGGGATTTAAGGATGATCCCATTCCACCCCTGCCATGGCACGGACACCTCCACTGTCCCAGGGTGCTCCAGCCTGGCCTTGGGCACTGCCAGGGATCCAGGGGCAGCCACAGCTGCTCTGGCAATCCCAGCCCAGCCAGGAATTCCCAATTCCCAATCTCCCATCCATCCCTGCCCTCTGGCACTGGGAGCCATTCCCTGTGTCCTGTCCCTCCATCCTTGTCCCCAGTCCCTCTCCAGCTCTCCTGGAGCCCCTTCAGGCCCTGCCAGGGGCTCTGAGCTCTCCCTGGAGCTTCTCCTCTCCAGATGAGCATTCCCAGCTCTCCAGCCTGGCTCCAGCCCTGCAGCAGCTCCAGCTCCCTGTGCTGTTGGATCTGGGGCAGCTCTGCAGGTGGGGTCTCAGAATCCCCTCCCTAATCCTGTGTCCCACCCTTGGGATCATCCCTGGGGCAGGGGGGGATCTCTGGCCTGGCCCCTCATCCATGAACATCCCAAATCCTTCCCTGCAGGGTTCTCCACACATTCTCCACGCAACCCCAGTTTGTGCTTGGGGTTGCTTCCACGTGGATCCAGGACCTTGCCCTTGTTCAGCCTCATGAGATCCCTCACAACGAGATTTCTGAATTCCCATTTTAACTGCAGCATTCTTGTGTGTTTTTCCACATACAATTGAAAATCGGGAATAATTCCTGCAAATCAGGAATATTTCCCATGAAATCAGTGACACCCTCATACAAAACCAGGCTCAGGGCTCCTTGCTGCCATTTGTGCCGAGGGTTTTCCCCTCCAACCTCTTTCAATGCTCTCTTGTCCACTTCCCATTTCAATTTAGCCCCCAAATCCTCATTTCCTTTCCCGTTTTTCCCTCTGGGCATTCCCAGGGGCAGGAGCTGCAGGATTAACCCCCTCTGCCTTGGGCTCTGCACAAAGAGGCTGCACAAGCTCCGGGAGAGCCTGGACAGAGACGTTGGATTGAAAGCATTCCCTGCCTCCCTCGGACAGCAGGAAGGTCTCCTCTGTCAGAGAGTTTTTCCCTGTGGCTTCCAGCACACACATAATTTTTGGGAACGAGGCCCCAGGGCCCTGCTGCAGCGGGGAACTGTTTTGATTGTAACAGGCTTTGATTCAGAGCAGCCAGAAATTATTTATTTTCCTTCAGCTTTCCCTCCTCCGCCTGCATTCCCAGTCGGGATTGAGGAGCTCTGTTTGCTCGGGCCCCGGGATGAGCAGAGGGATCCTGCTGGAGCGGGACACCAAATCTCAGGGTTCAGGTGCTCCAAAACTCGTGCCCTCTCCCGTTCCCTGCAATTCGTGCCGGCAGGAAGGAATGGGAAGCACAGGGATGTTGGTGCCTTTGTAGGGAATCTCCCTGCCAGGAGCGATTTCCCTGCAGGAATGACAGGGAATTCCACACGGCCCTGATGTCCTTGCCATAAATCAGTGGAAGATGAGCAAAGCCCTTCCCTGTTCCTCACTTTCCAGACTATTTTGGGCCAGAAAAGTGCCCAAGGAGATGCTGCCATGGCTGGAGGGTATGCCAGCAGCACTCTAGGCCTTGGATTGGGAATCATGGATGTTCCATTGCTGTGACCTCTCCCTTCCTGCAGGACCCCAGGCCCTGCTCCAGCCTGGTTGGATAATGGGATTTCTGCCCATGGCAGAGGGATCGGGAGCAGATGATCCCAAAGGTCCTTCCAACCCCACCACTCCATGAATTTAAGATTCTGTGACTGTGTTTAATTAGGTCCAGCCTTAATTTGGTCTCTCTTAGGAACCACTGATGATTCCACAGGAATCCTGAGGGAGTTTCTGGACCTTTGCCAAGTGACTGTTCCTCGTTTCATGCCCCCAAAGGTTTGGAGGTGGATCCCAAATCTAAATAAAGCACTTTGAGATCCACGTTTGGGAACCATGACCACCAACTCCTTGGCTCGATGCTCCATCTGAGGTGGAGCTCTGGAAAATTCCTGGACAGCTGATAAGACGTGTAGATAAGGAGGAAGGTCATCAAACACCAGCACAGGTGCCCAGAGCAGCTGTGGCTGCCCCTGGATCTCTGGAATTGCCCAAGGCCAGGCTGGATGGGGCTTGGAGCAGCCTGGGACAGTGGGAATTGTCCTTGGCCATGAAATGGGATGGTCCTTAGGATCCCTTCCCACCCAAACCATTCCACGACTCGGAGTTTTACCCACTCCTCACTAAATTTCCATGACCGCAGCGCAGTGAAGTGACCAGGCATGGATTTGATCGTTGGCCCAGATATTTGGGAATATCAGAACCAAAGCTCTGGAGCTCTGCTTGGATTGGCCTCCAACAGTGGCAGTGACAGATATCTCATCCCAACACAGGGACAGTCCTGGGACTGGGACAATCCTGGGATTTCCTGGATATTTCCCGTTATCCACAAACACCAGGGATTTCCTGTCCAAACAGACTTGCATAAAACGCTGTTCTCTCAAAATTCCCTTTTCCCTTTCTAAATCCTTTCTGGGATAAATTTTTTGGGTCCATTTGCACGGATCCCTTCTGGAGCTGTCACTTCCACGGCTCATCCCATGTTCTCTTGGATGGGCCCTGGCTCCATGATCCCATCAGGGATGGACTGTGGCCTCTTCCCTGGATGGGAGCTCAGGATTCACGGCTGGAGTGACAATGACAAAAAGACAAACCAGCTCAACCTGATCCATCTTGTCCTTGCAGGAATCAACAACTCCTGGGATTTGGGAAGTGTGAGACCCCTCCCTCCCACCTGGAGGTCAGGCTGATCCAGGTAATTCTGCTTTTCCCCTTAAATCTCTGATGTCTTGGCAGAAATTTTGGGGTGGAAAAATCCAATATTTCCACTTCTTCTCCTGCCGAGACAGGAACAAACACGGCCAGGAGTGAATTTGGCCATAGGGATTTCTGTGGCTGTGACTCACCTGCTCAGGGAGACCAAACCCTCCCTCAGCCCAGTCTGCCAACTGGGAGAGGCCTTGGAAGGGATCCTGAGGCAACCAAAACTGGAACCTCTCATCCCATCCCCACCTCACCTCCATCCCGGAGTAACTGAGGAGCAGGAGGAGATCCACAGCATTCCATCCTCCCATCAGCTCCGTGCTCCTAAAAGCAGCAGAATCCCATTCACAAATTCTTTTCTTTTCACTTTGCTCCGTGGGATTCCTTCCAGAACATTGTAAATGATTCTAATTTTGGGTTTCTTTCAAATTCAGGCAGGACTTGGGCTCTGCACAACATTTCCCCGGTTGGCAGAGACTTTTTGGGGTGAATGAAGGAGTTTATGAAGGGAAACAAAACCTCAGCTGAGTTTTGGTGACTGGAAAAGGAACAATTCATTTCCGGAGCTGTCAAGGCAGTGTTTTTTTTTGTCGACACCTCCTCTCACCAAACTGCAGAGCTCATCCCTGAAAAAACACTGCGGATCCATTTCTCTTCCCATTGAGAGCGTGGCTGGCATTCCTGGGTGATTTATCTGCCCACTTCTACGGATCACGCATTGGGAGCTAATTTGGGCTTGTGACAGCTGCTTAAAACTCATCCATTCGGAAAAAATTCCTGCTGTCAGAGGAATGAAACCAAGCTGATCTCTGTTTCTTGTAATGTTCAGGATGACAGGGACTCGTGAGCTTCAAACAGTTTTTTTTTCTGATTCTGGCCCAACTTTTGAGTCATTTTTCTTGGGTTTCATTGGCAGACGCTCAGCTGTAAGAAGTCAGAGGTCTTGAGTGGGATGGGTGGGTTTATAGATGGAATGGTTGGGGTTGGAAGGGAATTTAGGGATCATCCCAGTCCCACTCTGCCATGGCAGGGACACCTTCCACTGTGCTCCAAGCCCCCATGACCAGCCTGGCCTTGGGCACTGCCAGGGATCTGCTCTGGGAATTCCATCCCAGACCTTTCCACCCTCCCAGGCAGGAATTCCCAATTCCCAATCTCCCACCCATCCCTGCCCTCTGGCACTGGGAGCCATTCCCTGTGTCCTGTCCCTCCATCCCTTGTACTCGGACTCTTCATGTGATACCTCTTCCCTTATTACTCTTTTGTCATTGCTTGGATAACAGGGACACTCCAGGAGAGTCCTCTGTCAGAATGAATTTCCAGGATTTGCCATTGAAATCTTTTGCTTCTGTATTTCTGTGCCTTTGAGTTTTCTTTTCAAAAGAAAACTGGCCCTGCAAGTCTTTGATGGTTGGTTTGGTTGTGCTTTAAAAACAACCACACAGGGACTAAAGAAATGCTTTATTGTCATTATCACCATCATTATCACTATCATTATCATTATCCTGATCATTATCATCATAATTATTCTTTTTTATTGCTATCTCCCTTCCAACTTTATTTTTTCCTTTGGGATTCTCTGAGGATCAGAATCACCCCAGGATTCTTTTGCTTCCTTTGCTCAGCCTTCTCTCCTTTCAGTTGGTGCCTTTGGGTGCTGGGGAGGAGCAGTGGGAAGGTGACGAGCTCTGAGTGCCAGCTCAGCCCCTTGGGAAGAGCTGGGAGAGCTGGAGGGGGTCCCATCCCACATTTGGGAAGGGGATCCCTGTGTGATCCCCTCTGGCTGTGAGGCAGGGATCAGCTTTGGGATGAGATGATAAAGGTTCCTCCTTTCCCAATGTGAGCATCCAGATGTTCTCCATGGCAGCGCCTCGGACTGGGGCTCTCAGGATGCTCAGGGGCCATTCCCAAGATCCAGGCTGGGAGCACCAACCAGGATCCACCTCCCCTCTTTTAGCATGGAGCTCTCTGGATCCTTGATAGAATCACAGAATCCTTAAGTCTGGGAAAGATCCCCAATATCAAATCCAACTGTCCCCAGCACTGCCAAGGCCACCACTGACCATGTCCCCAAGTGCCACCTCCGCATGGATGTAAATCCCTCCAGGAATGAGGCTTCCATTGCTGCCCTGGACTGGACAGCTCTTTCCAGGAAGAAATTTTCCCAAAATGCAGCCAAAACTCCTCTGGTCCAGCTCGAGCGCAGCAACTGCACTTTCTCAGCCTCCCGGTGCTGTGAGGACATTCCAGGTGCACATTCCTGCTGGATCTCATCTCCAGCACGACAGGACATTCCCCAGATAATTCGGGAACAACCTCAGTGGGGCTCAGGCTCTGAGTGGTCCTGTCAGCATCTTCCCAGATCCTGCTGAACTCCTGCTCCTGGGACTGTGAATCACTCTAAAATCCAGGAACTCGAGCCGAGGTGATGCGCGATTTATGAAATCCAACACCACTACACCACGGGAGCTGTAAAATCCAGGGAATTCTGGAGTTCATATACACATCAACGCCACGGAGCGAGGAGTCCTGGCAGGGAGGGGAAAAAAGGCATCTGGACGTCTTGATACCAACAAAGTGTCAGCAATTTGGAAGGAAAACACGGAGAAATATTGCCCAAAGGGCTCCCTCAGCCCTTAGGAAAATGAAAATAACAAATCCTCTTCAGTTTATTGAATAAAGTGCGGATGTTTTCCTGGGGTTTTCATAGTCATCTGGAATATATTAAGGGGAAAAGAGATGTCAGAAAGTTGGGAATCAGGATCAAATAGCAGATGACATTTCAATTTCGGATCTCACTCCCGTGAGCATGGGACTCATAAAAATAACCTGGGTATCAGACGTGGATCACGCCAGCACAGGCAATCAGTTCTCCAGGGATTTTGGGAATGACACACATGGATCATTTAAACTTCACCTGAGGGAGATCTGAGCAGGACCTGGACCATGGGAGAAGCCTCTGCTTCATCACTGGAAGAACTCATTTATAAATGACCAGATCTCAGTCTGAATGGCATTTTATATCCTGGAAATGGGAATGTTTTCCATGGTTGGATAATCTCTGTCCCTGCTCCGATGTGGATCCTGCAAGCAGAGTCACAAAGGTTTGCTTGGAAATCTGTGTGGAACAGCCCAAGAGATCCAGCTTTTATCTCCTGATCCCGGTGCTGGGTGAGAGGGATCAGGTCTGGGATGTGGGGTGAGTCAAATTCCAGGCTGGTGCTGACTGTGGGAATCCAGTAAGAGTCCCCATTCCTGGAGGGATTTGATATCCCTGTGGATGGGACGCTTGGGAACGTGGTCAGTGGTGGGGAAGGGTTGGACTCGATCTTGGAGGGCTTTTCCAGCCTCAGCAATTCTGTCCTGCTGTCATTCCAAGTCTACCACTGAGAACTCCATCCCAAATGAGTTTTCCCTCCCTAAAAATAGGGATAATGGCTTGTTCTGGAAGAGGCAAAGAGCAGCCACTCCATCTGCACCACTGGGATTATTCAGACATTTCTACGCCTCTTATAAATCCTCATTTTCATGGGATGAAGAGGGACAATCCTTCCCCAACTGGGGTCTGATTTTCCCTGCTCACCATCCTCATGGTCCTGCTCGGAACATCAGGAAGAACTGAGTGCAGGATGTTTCCATGGATTTAGCAATCCAAGTTTCCTTGAATTTTTTCAGTGATGTCCCTTATGGACATCACCTCTTATCCCAATTAATGGGGATTTTCCTGGGAGTCACAGGGACTTTGGGAAGTGTAAAAGTTCTGTTTGCATGAGGAGAACCTCTGGAGAAGGGAAGAAGGAAAGAATGGAAGAGGGGAAGAAGGGAAAAAGAAGGAAAAAAGGGAAGTGCAGAAGGGAAAAAGGAAAGAAAGGAAAGAATGGAAGAGGGGAAGAAGGGAAGCAAAGGAAGAAGGAAAAGATGGAAGAGGGGAAGAAGGGAAGAAGAGAGAAAAAAGGGAAGAAGTGCAGAAAGGAAATAGGGAAGAAAGGAAGAATGGAAGAGGGGAAGAAGGAAAGAATGGAAGACAGGAAGAGGGATAAGAGGGAAAAAAGGAAGCAGGGAAGATTGCCTTCAGATTTCATGCAAGCCATGAAAAATGGCCTGTGCATACCACTGACAGAAAATCATGGAATTATAGAATTGCTAAGGTTGGAAAAGCCCTTTAAAATCAAGTCCAACCACCAACCCAGCACTGCCACCATGTTCACCATTAAAGTGTGTCCTTGAGTGCCACATCCACACTTTTTGGAACATTTCCAGGGGTGATGATTCCACCACTGCCCTGAGCAGTCTGTTCCAATGATTTACCCCCTTTTCCATGAAAAAAAATTCCTAACATTGAGTCTAAAACTCTTTATATGTCTGCAATGTGTTTCCCATGGGTTTAATCTCGAGTGAGGGAAGGGAGGGCTGAAGTGGTGATGAGGCAGGTCCAAAAGCTGGGAGGGACACTTGGAAGAGGACACTGGGAATTCTGGCTTGCTGTTTGCCTCAATTTATGGTTTTGCTGCCTCCCAAGTTCCTGCAGCTCCTGGACTGAATCCAGCACCATTCTGCAGGAGCTGAATTCGAACCTTTGCTCGCGGTGGAAACCATCAGACATGGCAGCACCTGGACCATGATGAGAATTGATGGAAAACATGTAGGAAATTAGGAGCAGCACCCAAAACTGTTGTGGGATGTGCTGCAACCACGAGTTGATGTTCCCACTCCATCCCTTGTGGAGCCATTTCATTCCATAGGGGTAAAAAAATTCCTAAATTTCTTCCCCATGACCTCCTGCAAAGTGAACTGGGCTGAGCTTAAAATTTGGGTTGTTTCAAGTTTAGCTTTAGGCAGCTTTAGCCGAGGGGTGATGGATTTTGCCTCTAAAACCTTGGATGTGTTTCCCACAGGGTGCCCTTGGGGCTGTAATTGCAGCACTGATGACATTTCCATGTCTGGAATCGTAACGGAGACATTTCCATGGAATACCTGGGGCATTCCTGCCCCGTGTCCCGGCCACGCTTCCAGCCATCCCAGCCCAAACAGAAGCCTCACTCTTGTGGCCATGGAGCGTTTTTCCCTCCCTACGTTTTTGGCCGTCAAAGCCTCCGCTCCCTTTCTAAATCCGGCCCTGGGACTGGGCTTTGCAGACTTTGGCAAAGGTGAATTCCACAGGATGTGGGGCCATTTCCTCTAATTTCTCTTAAATATGGCCACTAGTTAAGTTTTACGGACTGTTTTCCTGACTCTTTTCCTGTTCTCATTTCAGGGAGCGGGAGCGGCGGCACTGCCGGTCGGTCCTGCTGCTGCAGCTGGATTTTCCTCTCCTGGTTTTCCACTCCGTGGAGATTCCCAAACCAGAAACATCCCCAAACCAAACTCCTTTGCTGTTGGGGAGGACCCAACGCCTCCAAAAATGGTGATCCCCTTTTCCAAAGGTTTCATTTATCCCAGTGTCTGCATGGAACACTGGGATTTACTGGGTCAGGCTGAGGTTTTGGTGTCCTCCACTCTCCTCCTCCCTCAATCCAATCCCAGTCCCCCCTGGAAGTGTCCAAGGCCAGGTTGGAGCACCCTGGGACAGTGGAAGGTGTCCCTGCCCATGGCAGTGGGTGGCACTGGATGGGCTTTACTGTCCCTTCCCACCCAAACCATTCCATGATTCCATGATAATAGAAAAAGCCAGGAAGAGTGTCCCATAAAACCATTGGAAAGACAAAAGCACGATGTGTTCCATAGTAATGGAAATATAAATGTTTATTTGTGCTCTGACATTTTTTTCTTTATTTCTTCTTCTTCCAAGAAAGAATTCCCTGAATCCCAGTTCCCCAGCAGTGGAAGGAGGGATGGACCTGCAGCAAGGGCTGCGTTAGGAGTGAACAGCCTTCCCAGAATCCCACGGCTGGAACTGAAGGAAAAACACTCTGCAAAGGTTCCCAGGCCAAAGCCCCGGGGCTACTGAAAGCTAAATTAAAAGGGGAAAAAAAATGAATATTCCCTATTAAACCCAAACCCCAAAGCCTAAGGAAAACACTAAAAGCAATGATTAATATGACAACTGGGCAGCTTTCCCTGAAGACCTGAATTCCCATCAGGATAATCAAATTTGTCTTAAAAATGATAAATAGAGCTACCACTGACCTAAAAATGTTCCTTGATCCCACCACGCTCCAGCTCTTCAAACAGTGGCTGCTTCATCGGGAAAAAAACCCATTTAAATAAACAAATCATATAAAACAAAACCCACAGGCCCGACGCGGATTTTTTCAACGTTCCCTCAGTCTTTTTTGGCTGTTCCGTTCCCTCCCTGGTGTCCAGGTGTAAACAATTCCCAAAAAGAGACGTCTGTATCCCTGAATTCCAGCAAAGGTAGCGCTTTGTCTTTCTCTCCCAGAAAGGCTCTCTTTGTGTGCAGTTTCTCCACCAAACCCAGCAATGTTTGGGCCTTTTGATTATTTTTCCCCTCCATTTTTTATTTTTTTCAGCATTCCCGTCTCCTTCCATTGGTGGCTCTGGACTCCTTAACGAGATTCCTCTTCCTCCAATCGCCTTTTCCACTGCCTGCTCCCCACAAATCCCACATCATTCCTGGCCAAAGCCTTGGCCCTCATTCCCACTCTCCTTGGAGATGGTCTGGGGCCATCAGGACTTCCCAGGTGAGGATGTAAAGGGATCTTCTTCTTCTGCATGGATCAAATCCCATGAGGAGAAGGCCGTGCTCTGCTCTTTGGGCAGCAGCATTCCTGCAGGAGAAAATCCATGGAATGCTTTGAGTTGGAAGGAATTTTAGGCCCATCCAGCGCCACCCTTGCCATGGGCAGGGACACCTCCCACTGTCCCAAGGTGCTCCAAGCCCTGTCCAACCTTGGGCACTTCCAGGGATCCAGGGGCAGCCACAGCCTCTCTGGGAAATTTCAGTAAATCAATACCACAAGTCCAATAAATTTGCTGCTCCAGGTGTTGCCTGCAACGCCCTTATGCTCCAATCCAGCATTTTTATCAGAGATGGTCCCTGAGAATGTGGGAATTTTCAAGGATTGATTGAAGCTGGGATTTCATCCTCCTGTCATTCCCTAACTACGGATTTAGATTTCAAAGGAATGTTCTGGACACTGTCAGTCACCGTGGGAACCTGACAGGGTTTTCCACTGGTCCATCTTCCCCTCAGGTGGTGTTTGAATCACCTGCGTCCATTTTTTCCAGCTGCCTCAGTTTCCCTCGTCAGCCACATTTTCCTGGTATTGGTGGGTGAGGAACCACAGTCCTTGCTCTTCGTTTGGAATCTTCTCGGGATATGAGTAATGGGCTGGGAGAATGGCTGAGAATTTCAGATTTCTGTGCTGCCAGGCACTGACCCCCAAGAGAACACTGCACTGACCTGAGGCCCTGGAGAAGCTTCCAGAATGGAATGACAGAACTAGGATTGTGGGTGTGGAGTTTGGATAGAAGTGTGTGATATCACAGGGTGGGAAACTCAGAGTTTAAGGGTTTAGAATATAGTAATGGATATAAAGCCAGATGGAGGTTTTGGGGCAGAGGTTGGTCCTTTTTCTTCATCTTTTTCTCCACCTTGACCTTCACCTTCACCTCCTTATCCTCCTTCCCTTCCCTTCCTTTTCCTTTTCCTTTTTCTCCTTTTTCTTCTCCCTTTTCTTCTCCCTTTTCTTCTCCCTTTTCTTCTTCTTTTTCTTCTCCTTTTTCTTCTCCTTTTTCTTCTCCTTTTTCTTCTCCTTCTCCTTCTCCTTCTCCTTCTCCTTCTCCTTCTCCTTCTCCTTCTCCTTCTCCTTCTCCTTCTCCTTCTCCTTCTCCTTCTCCTTCTCCTTCTCCTTCTCCTTCTCCTTCTCCTCCTCCTCCTTCTCCTTCTCCTCCATGGGTTTGGGTGGTTTTGTGTAATTCGATAAAAAGTCCCCATTGCAGCCATGGGTGGTTGGTTATTGGGTTAAAAGTGAAAATAATTGAGGTGTCATTTCTTAACTGGGCAGTTTATCCTTAAAAGGCCTTTTACGGAAAGATATTTGGCCATTTTGTGCCTCATTGGTGAAGAACTGCAGAATTCACTGAGCTGAGAGACTGTGACATTGATAACAAAAAGCAAACACCTGAGTCTTAATGTGAACTCTTGTCTCGAGTGCCTCCAATCCCCACCTCGACAGAGATAGAAAAAGAAGCCAAAATCTGGCATCCCCCATGGAAAGGGATGATCCCTAAGTTCCCTTCCAACACCAGCCATTCCAGGGTTCCATCACTCAGCTGAGGTTCCCAAGTTCCAGCTGTTGTTTATCACTTTCCAACGGGGGCAGCTTCCCCCAGCAGAGCTGGGCTGGATTTCTCCTGAATCCTTTCACATCTTCCAGTTTATCCCAGTGCTTATTTCCAGTTTATTCCAGTTTATTCCAGTGTTCCCATGGCCCTTCCCTACTCCAAACCCAAAACCTACCTCTAGTGAGTGCCCCAGAATCCCAGCTATTCCCACCATGTCCTGTGCATTTAGGGATCTACAATTTATTGGGAAAGAGAATTTCTTCATTAGTCATAAAAACATAAAACCCCTCAGAGCACTTAACCCTTATCAGTTCTGATAAGGACCTGGTATAAAACCAGCTGATAACAGGAACTCCATCTTTGACCCTAATTAAAAAAATCCCTAAGTAAAAATCCCTAAATAAATGGATTATTTTAATCCCTTTGAAAATGAGGAGAAAGGATGGGAAGCAGCAGGGAGTGGGAACCAAAGTTAACAGGCAGGGAATTTGTTGTTCATTCACCTTGGGGGCTGCTTTTCCATCACATCCAGGGTTTATTATAAAAAATCCATCCCAGCCTGATTCCAAAATCTTATTTTCTCCCCTTCTGCAGTGAAAGGGACTCAATTATTTGTCAGAGCTTCCTCTGGGGTAATTTATGGCTCTGGATGAAATGATTGCTCCCTCCAGACTCCATGCATGTCTCTTCTCCCTGAATATAGGACAGAGTTCAGGGATAAACCTTTTAAATCCTCTAATTCTTATAAAAATATTCCTTATTTTTTGCAAAAAAGGGGAAAATCTGCCTCAGATAAATTTTGAAGCAACTGGGAGGACAGTGAGGGACAAAGGTTTCAGTTTCCTGCTGGGAATCAGAGCTGAAAGGAGGAGGTGGAAAAACACCAGACCCACTTTTATTTGGGACTGGGAGATTTCAGGCTGATCCCTCTGGGATCTGGGATGGCAAAGACACTGTGGCCTGCCTGGGAAAGGTAAATTATTGAAATCTCTGTAAATTATTGTAGTTAAATTATTTAAATTATTATTTTATTATTTGGATTCCATTATTCAATTTTATTTAATTTTTGTTATTTAAATTATTTAATTGTTATTTAAATTATTATTTTAAATTAAATTATTGTAATCCCTGCAGGAAAGGTGTTTCTCAGGCATAGGGAAGGTTTATTCCAGATAAATAAAAAAGGATTTATCCTGGAAAGTCCTGATATCCAAGTGTCTCCTTTTCCAACGCCCAGCAGGGTCAGAATTGTGACTCGTGGCAGGGAGAGAAACACAGGGAAAGGAAAAACAGGGGGAGAAAAGGGAGAAATTCAGGGAGCAAAGGCATGAGAAACCAAGGGGAAAGGGAGAAACTCAGAAAGAAAGAAAGAAAGAAAGAAAGAAAGAAAGAAAGAAAGAAAGAAAGAAAGAAAGAAAGAAAGAAAGAAAGAAAGAAAGAAAGAAAGAAAGAAAGAAAGAAAGAAAGAAAGAGGAGAGAAATAAATTAAATTAAAATAAAATAAAATAAAATAAAATAAAATAAAATAAAATAAAATAAAATAAAATAAAATAAAATAAAATAAAATAAAATAAAATAAAATAAAATAAAATAAAATAAAATAGAGAGAAAGAGGGAAAGAGAGAGAGAAAGAGAGAAAGAAAAGAAAAGAAAAGAAAAGAAAAGAAAAGAAAAGAAAAGAAAAGAAAAGAAAAGAAAAGAAAAGAAAGAGAAAGAAAGATGGAAAGAGAGAGAAAGAGAGGAAAGAAAGAAAGAAAGAAAGAAAGAAAGAAAGAAAGAAAGAAAGAAAGAAAGAAAGAAAGAAAGAAAGAAAGAAAGAAAGAAAGAAAGAAAGAAAGAAAGAAAGAAAGAAAGAAAGAAAGAAAGAAAGAAAGAAAAGGAAAGATAAAGGGGGAAAGGGAGAAACAAGGGAGCAAAGTCTGGAAAAATGAAGAGTAGTGGGGAGAATCACGGGGAGCAAAGGCTGGAACATCCGCCCAGACAAGAAATTTTGAGAGCTGAGATTTCAAGGATCCCCCAGCACAAAATCCCAGCAGAGAAGGAGCTGCCTTGGCTTCCTGGGAATTCAGGAGGTCCAAGAAATTCTCATTTTCTCCGTGATTTCCGTGTCCACCTTCCTGACCTCAGCCTTCTCCCTGCCCCAGCACTGCCGGGGCACCTCAAGGGTTAATGCAGCAGGACGGGAGATCAATTTTCCTGCCCGGAGTTTGTAACCTGAGCCGGGCTGGGGATGGACAGAGGAGCCCCGGCTTCGATTCCCAGCCTGGAATTCGATCCCGGGCTCAGCCTGGAATCTGACCCTGGAATCTCACCAGCCCCTGGTGCTCCCCCTCCAGCAGCAGCTCCGCGATTTCCCCAGCCCCTCCAGGAGCCAGATGTGCTGCAAATCCAGAACCCTCAGCGCGAGGATGCGCCCAGAAATCCTAAAAGGGCTGAGGTGGCTCTGGCAGAGCCCTGGATGCTGTTTGGGAAGCAGGGATTGGGAATAGCTGTGCTGGGAGAGGTTTCTTTGCTGCTGCTTTGTCTCTGGGATCGGTGGGACCTCACAAAAAATCCCCAAAAAATAACAAACAAAACCCAAAAAACAATGGCCCCCAACAAAAAAAGCCCAAACAAACAAAGAAACAAACAAAAAACCCCAAACCAAAACAAGCAAAAAGAAACAACAACAAAAAACCCTCAAAACCCCCCACCAAACAAGCCCAAAACAAACAAACAAACAAAAACAACACAAAAACCAACAAACAAAAAACAACTCCCCCAAAAACTCCAACAAACAAACAAATACAAAGAAACAAACAAATAGCCCCAAACTAAAATCAGCAAAAAAATAAACAAAAAAACCCTCAACCCCCAACAAACACGAAAGAAACAAATAAAAAACCAACCCAAAAAACCCAACAAACAAGAAACAACAACCATCCCCCAAAAAACTCCACAAAGAAATACAAAGAAACAAACAAAAAACCCCAAAACCCAAACAAAAACAAGCAACCCCCCCCCACCCCCCAAAACACCCCAAACAAACCCCAAACAAAACAAACCCTCAAAAACCAAGAACCAAAAAACCCAAAAATCCCAACGCAACAAAGTCCACCAAAAAGGAGATTTCACCTCCTCTGCTCCCAAGAGATTTGGGGTTTTTTGGGACAGACTGCTCTTGAGATGGGACATTCCAAGCCGGCTTTGTTTTACAGGATATTCCAGCTTTTTTTTTTGCAGCATTTGGACTTCCCCAAGGGGAGCTGCACCAACCACAGCACCCTGGGAGAGTTTGGTTTCTCCAAGAACTTATCTCAAGTCCTTCTCCAGCTGCCATTTTTTCATGGAGATTTCCAACCCCAAATCCTCTCCTTCCAAGCTTGGGTGGAGTCTCAGTTTTTCTCTCCATTGATTGGGATATAAAAAGTCCACGAGTCCCATAATCAGGGGAGTCCCACAACCATCCCAATCCAAGGATTCTTGTGCATTTCCCCAGTTCAACTCCTTCTTTTTCCGTGTAAGATTCCTCCTAGACCAGTTCCAAGGACATTTTCAGCCACTTCAGGGGCTGAGCAAGCTCTGATACTTCCATTCATTCCTTGGAAAGTTTCAGGAATTGTAAACAAAGGATCAACACTAAAATTGAAGGAACTGAAGGATTCAGTTGAAGGGATTGAAGGATTGTTCTGTTGCTGCCAGATTTAATTAATTAAATTTAATTTAACTTCAATTCTGAGCCAGGAATTAAACCTGAATCCTGCAGAAGCCACCTTGGTGAAAATCCCTGGATTTTTCAACCTCTTCCTTTCCTCCCATTTTTCACTTGACTCTAATTCCTTCCTTCCTTCCTTCCTTCCTTCCTTCCTTCCTTCCTTCCTTCCTTCCTTCCTTCCTTCCTTCCTTCCTTCCTTCCTTCCTTCCTTCCTTCCTTCCTTCCTTCCTTCCTTCCTTCCTTCCTTCCTTCCTTCCTTCCTTCCTTCCTTCCTTCCTTCCTTCCTTCCTTCCTTCCTTCCTTCCTTCCTTCCTTCCTTCCTTCCTTCCTTCCTTCCTTCCTTCCTTCCTTCCTTCCTTCCTTCCTTCCTTCCTTCCTTCCTTCCTTCCTTCCTTCCTTCCTTCCTTCCTTCCTTCCTTCCTTCCTTCCTTCCTTCCTTCCTTCCTTCCTTCCTTCCTTCCTTCCTTCCTTCCTTCCTTCCTGGGAATAAGCTCTGAGGGAGAGCAGCTCCAGGGAGAGAGTCAGCACAGCCTTTATTTATAATTGGAATTGTTTTGCACAGACTGAATCAAACTCACTGCGCCTGGGGGAAAAAAGAATTCCCAGCAAAGCGAATAGAGCAGGTAATCCAGATTTTTTTATCTTATATTTATGATCCAGGCTGGGGAATATAAATTCCAGGTTATCCGGTGAGTCTGACTGTAAAATCCTTGATTTTAACAGCCTCATTTCTCTCCCAGCAGCTGCATTTTCTAAAGGACTCAGAGGAAATGAAAAACGACGCCCAAAGGCCCCATTTTCCCCCATTTTTTGGGACAACCTGCCTTGTTTCCAGAGGATTATTTCCCATTGCTACGAAAAAGGTGCAGGAAGAGCTGCTTGGAACGTGTCTGAAATTCCTCTTCTGCTTCCACACCCTCTGGAGCCGCCTCTGTTTTTTTTTATAAATTATTTTCCTGGTGCAGATTTGTGCAAACTCCGACTTCTCCCATGGTCAGGAGAAGACAAAACCCCAGAGGTCTCTTTTATTTCCAGCCCCGTGTGATTCCCTAAAACATTTTGCAACATCTGTTGGCTCCTTTTCCGCCATTCCACGCGGGAATTCCGGCTTTCTGCGAGGCTTTGCTCCCTTCCTGGGCATCTCTGTTTGGGTTCAAAGCCATGGAGCCATCCCAAAATCCAGTGGGAGCTGCCAGAGGGGTATTTTGGGATCAGGCACAGCTGTGCTTCCTTGGCTGGGGGCCAGGGCTCCGTAAATATGGAATGGGACAATGGAATCATCCCTCGTGCGTCCGGAGCAGCACAGGAATGGGAAAGGTCTCGACCTGGAGCTAAAAAATGCTGCAGGAATGATCCCAGTTGGCCTCCAGCTGTTGGGTTTGTTGTATTTCCTTGGAATTTTGCACAATGGAACCCTTGGCTGGTTGGTACCAAAGGGAGAAGGAAGTGAATCCTATTCCCGGTGAGAGCGGGACGTTCCTGATTCCTCATCCTCCTTCCAAAGTTCCAGCTCCTCCCGAAAGCCTGGAATGGTTTGACTTGGAAGAGACCCTTAAAGGTGGTTTAGATTCATGATCCAGCTAGGAAAGAGCTCAATCCTTCTCTGGACTTTAATTCTGGAATCTCTACAGAGAGGAGGAAAACCCTTCCCATGGGCCAATGCCAGGAGCTTCCCTTTCCCTTCCACCTCCTCCTTTTGCTGTGGGATTCCGGACGCTCCCACAACATAAACTGAAATTCCAAAAGGGCCAACCCACTGTTCCTGAAGGAGAAGACATTCCTGGAACCTCCCAGAACTCCCCATTCCTGTCAAACCCTCTGGCTCCTGGGAACTTGGAATGGTTTGGATTGGAAGGGACCTTAAGGATCATCCAGTGCAACCCCATTCCATGGGCAGGGACACCTCCCACTGTCCCAGGGTGCTCCAAGCCCTGTCCAGCCTGGCCTTGGCAAATTTATTCCAGTCCCCTGAGGAATTCCTTCTAAATACCTCACCTAAATCAGTCCTGCTCATCCAGGCAATTCCCAGGCACGTTGTGGAATTCTGTGCAGGTGAAGAAGAACTTCCAGTGGGTGCTGAGAGTGCGACCACCATGCTGTGAGCATCAAAATGGAACCGTGGAATCCTGGAATCTGCTGAGCTGGAAGGGACCCATTGGGATCACTGGCAGGGATTAATTTAATTTAATTTAATTTAATTTAATTTAATTTAAATTCCAAGATGGGAATCCTGCAGAAGCAAAACTGGTGGGAAGATCATCCCTCCTTCCCAAACTTTGCCACCTTGCTGCAAATCTCTGGATTTTTCTACCTCTTTCTTTCCTCCCAGTCCATTTTCCAGGTGCTGTTCCACATTAGGCTCCCATTCCGAGGATGTGTCATTCCAGCTGAGGACATCCAGGACCCCAGACCCCCTAAAGAGATGTGGCCAAGGAAGTCCCAACCTTCTGTCCAGGCTGAGCAGAGCCAGAGCTTCCCAAACTGTGTGTGCAGCACTTCCAACAGCATGGAGGAAAATCCAGGAGTGGAATTTGTGCTTCCAACAGCATGGAGGAAAATCCAGGAGTGGAATTTGTGCTTCCAACAACATGGAGGAAAATCCAGGAGTAGATGACTGGAATTTGTGCTTCCCAAGGACACAGGTTCATTCCCAGTGTGGTCCCTGGTGATCCCTCACTCCAGCACCCTTAAATGACTTTTTTTGGCTCATTTTTTTGGCATCCAACAGCGAAAGTGAGCCTGGAAATAATTTCCCACATCTGTTTTTCCAGCCTCCTCCCATGGATTACCCCTCACACCTTTATAAACGAAATCTTCACAGCTTGTTGGTGGCCACCTGGATGTTTATAGGCAAAAGCTTCCGGAATGGAGGCGAGGAAAAGAGAGCCAAGGAATAACAGGTGATTCCTCACCGAGATTCCACGTGCAGACCTGGATTTGGAGCCTCTGTCTCATCCAGGAAAAGGGCTGTTGGGAGTGACATCATGCAATACCCTGTTAATTTCGGGATTAAGTTTGGGATCCAGCTCAGGTTTCACTTGGAAAATCCCTCAGCTGGTTTTTTTAACCCTGCCAAGGAACGTGGAGTGACAGCAGCTCGTTCATCCCACTGCACCCGCATCCCGGGGAAAATTCCCTGGAATTCCTGGGGTTGCTGCCTCCCTCCTGATCAGCGTCCCTGGAAGCTCAGGAGGTTTGTGGATGTGGCACTTGGGATGTGGTTTATTGAGGGAATAAAATTGTCTCTGAAGCCTGAGCAGGTTCATCCTCCAGCCAAAGCTGGAAGAGAGCAGCTCCTCCCTATCCCAGGGATTCCTTGGCTGGGATCCTCCATGGCCTGGCAGGACCAGAGGTCAGGGAGATGCTTTGGGACCATCTCCAAGCCTCTCCTCCTCCCTGAGCTGCATTCCAGGATTATCCCTGCTTGGATCAGGCGCCAAACCCCACTCATGAGGGCACTCATCCCATGGGAACGCTTCTCCTGACCATGGAATGGGGGTCACATTCCTGGGATTCCTGGAGGAGCCCTTTCTCACCATCCATACCCTCTGTGGGCTCTTCTTTTAGACCTTAACTGTCCAAAGGGATTTCTTTATCCACTCACCCAAAGGAGAAATCAAAAAAGTCCGGCTGGAAATCTCTAAATTCTGAAAATTCACTTTTTTAGGTACCTGTAATTAAAAAAAAAAAAAGGGCTCAAAGTCTTGTCTGAAGTCCTGTGGACAAGCTCTGGCAGAAAATGGGATGAACCCAAAAATCCAGGTGGGATCTTCCAACTGAAAGCAAAGGAAACACACAACAACAACAACAAAAAAATCACCAAAAACCAAAAAAACCAACCAAAAAAACAAAAAAAAAAACCAAAACAAAACAAAACAAAAAAAACCCCCCAAAAAAACCCACCACAAGTGGAAAAGGAACTTGAAATATTCCCAGTGGAGCTTTCCCAAGAGTTGCCAGCAGTGTTTGTAACCTGGGGCTCCTTTGGTTGGTTTTTCCTGCTTGGATTTGGATGCAGGCAAAGGACCAGCTGGAAAAGTAAATGGGACAAGGCTGGAAGGTCCATCCCAATCCCTGCACCCCCGGGACGTGGATGTGATTCCCACTCATCCTTATCCCTCTTTTTAAGGCCCAGGATTTGGGATGGGATTGCTCCTGCACCATCTGTGGGAATGACCTTGCCAGCTGCCTTCGCCAAGCATGAGGAATTGTTGGAATGGGGAAAACACATCTCTGGACCCTTCTGGATGCGTTTGACCTTGGATCTGCTTCCACCCAAATCCTAAAGTAAGGCCAGGAACTTGGATCTGCCCACGGGCCCAGGCTGTGAGAGGATGGGGAGCAGAACCCCCCGACCGCAGCGGATTTCAATTTCTGGAGGCGCATCTGGGCTGGATGTGCCGTTCCCTGATTCCAACCAAAAAATGTGGAGGCAAGATGTGTTCCCTGCGTGGAGCCGCGCTGCTGGCAGGGGTGGGAGGTGATGAGTGAGTGAGTGAGGGGGAGCGATAACCCGCGCTGCTGACGGGCTCCTGCGTGAGATCCCGGCATGCTGGAGCGGGGTTTGGGATTGCTTTCCCTGTCTCGACGCCCCCTCCTGCTCCCAAATGCCAGAGGGGAGGAATGTCTACACCACAGAGCAGGCTGAGCACGGGATGCTTTTCCTGAGTCCTCCTGGCTTCTTCCTGCACTGCTGGGCCTGTGGATTCATGGAAAACGGGAGGATCCGTCTGTGCTAAAGCTGGATGTGGACAAGACGGATGTTCTGGATGTTTCCAGCCCCTCTGGGAAGTTTTATTGGAACTTAATCGATGATGATCTCATCCAAAATTGATAAATCTGTGATAAATTGATAAATCCAAACTGATTCCATGATTTCCTGCTTGTTTCTGTGGGAATTGTGCAATCATCGTCTGACCTGGAGACATTTGGAGCTGGATCCATCCTGGGATGATCCTGATGTTCTCCAGTTCTGAGCTGGGATTTGTCCACTTCCACTGGTCCAAACACTCCAAGTCCTGTCCAGCCTGGCCTTGGACACTGCCAGGGATCCACAGCTGCTCTGGGAATTCCATTCCAGTCCTTCCCCACCCTCACAGCCAGGAATTCCTTCCCAATATCCCATCAAAACCTCACCTTTTCCCATTTAGGCTTATTTGATAGTGAAGGAAATGCAAAATTCACATCCCAGTCGTTGTATCTTCCAAAAATACGGAGTTACCAAAAAAGGAAGATCTGAGAAGACTGGAACATCATCCCTGGACAAATTATTCCCTAGGAGAACTCCAGTGAGTCAACAAGACCTCACCTGCTCTGCCTCTCTGGATCTCCACAGATTCCAAGGTTGTGTGGGACATCAGAGCTTCTCCTCCCTGTCCTGTGCCTCTGCCACCGGCTCTGCTCCACAGCTGGCACCGCTTGGAGCCAGGAGAAGGCAGGGATGGTTTCTGGGAGGATGAGTCTGAGCAGCTCCTTGACGCAGCTGGGAGCAGATGTTGGGAGCCGAGGAGCTCTGGCACGGCTCTGATTCCACAGGGAACACATGGAGGAGGGAGGAGCAGACCTGACTGGAGCTCCTTCAAACAGGGATGGAACGTTCCTCTTGGAAAGAGGCTGGAATATTTCAGCTTGTCACTCAGGCTCTCTCTTTTT
This sequence comes from Melospiza melodia melodia, assembly GCF_035770615.1. Lineage (NCBI taxonomy): Eukaryota > Metazoa > Chordata > Aves > Passeriformes > Passerellidae > Melospiza > Melospiza melodia. The sequence goes on from NC_086194.1 coordinate 1,414,524, forward strand.
CCCCTGCTTTTTCCCTAATTTTTTCTGGTTTCCAGCTGTGCTGATGAGATTTCACTTGTGAAGTCTTTTGGAGAAGCAAAAGCCAATTCTGACTGAAAAAATAAGTTCCATTATATTTTTTTACTTTTTTTTTTTTTTAATTATTATTCCATGGATCTGTATGGAGGTGGAAACATTCCCATCCAGGAAAGTTTACCCGATTTTTGTGTAATAAAAGAAACTATCTCACTGATTAAAGCTTGCCCTGGACTTCCATGTATTTCCATGCCTTCCATGTATTTCCAGATCATGGAATGTATTTCTGGATCATGGAATGTATTTCTGGATCATCATGGAATGACACAATCAATAAAAAAAGGCAACAGAAATTTGTGCCTGCTTTGAGTTAAATTTTAATTTTTTTTTAATTTTTTTTTAAATTTTTTTTTCATGGCAACCACTGCTGGTGGAATTCTTCTTGGGCAAAGTCTACCATTTGTGGAAGGCAAAGGAACAGCAATTCCCGGGTTGTGTGGGATTTTCCCACCCCATGCCTCAGCTGCGGGGTCTCTCCCCTGCTTCAAATTTTCCTGTGGGCCACTCCATGGATTAAACAAAGCTTGGAGTTCCTGGCTATGCTGGATCAGTGCCGTCCAACGTGACAACCACTCTCCCTAAAATCAATTTTAAATTCTGTAATATTTTTACTCAGCACTTTCCTGAGTCATCCCGGCTCAGGGAGTTGATTCCCTTTGTCCCCAACTTTATCTTGGGATCAGCCAGAAGGAATCTGGCATTGTGATGCCATTCCTCTGCTTTCCTGAGGGGCTGGAGCATCTTGGGACTTGGAATGACGAAAATTCTTCTCCTGTCTCACCTGGATCCTCCTGGTGCTGCTGCAGGGTTTGTTATGAGGGGCTGGAGGGTGTCCAGGGAAGGGAATGGAGCTGGGAAGGGGCTGGAGAATCCCTGAGGGAGCTGGGAAGGGGCTGAGCCTGGAGAAAAGGGGGATCAGGGGGGACCTTGTGGCTCTGCACAGCTCCTGCCAGGAGGGGACAGCCGGGGGGATTTGGGATCTTATCCCAGGGAACAGGGACAGGAGCAGAGGGAACGGCCCCAGGCTGGGCCAGGGCAGGCTCAGGGTGGAAATTGGGAAATGGCCCAAAGGGAACATCCAGGAGAGCTGGAGAGGGACTGGGGACAAGGATGGAGGGACAGGACACAGGGAATGGCTCCCAGTGCCAGAGGGCAGGGATGGGTGGGAGATTGGGAATTGGGAATTCCTGGCTGGGATGGAATTCCCAGAGCAGCTGTGGCTGCCCCTGGATCCCTGGCAGTGCCCAAGGCCAGGTTGGACACTGGGGCCTGGAGCAGCCTGGGACAATGGAAGGTGTCCCTGCCATGGCAGGGGTGGCACTGGATGGGCTTTGATGTCCCTTCCAATCAAAACCATTCCATGATAACATTCCTGGAAGGATGATGTCCAGGTGTTGCTTGAATCCCCCCCTGGACTGAACATGCAGGGAGCTTTATTCCCTGCAACGATGGATGTTTGGTTCCAATCCAAACTAAAATTTGTGACAATAAAATGAAATCCCCATGGGTACCTATGGGGCGTTACCTTCAGTCAGATCCAGAGGTTTGTGTTCCACAAAAATTGTTTTCCATGCAATATTTCCCTCCTTTCCCTGACCAGCATTCCCAGGGCAGTGGTGGAGTCTCGGGATCTCTGCTGCTCACAGTGACCCCAGACGAGTTAGAAAATCTCTTTTCCCAGCCCAGTGCTCGAAGAAGGACTCAGAGCTCTTCATTTCTCGTTCTCAAGGTTGTTTATCGTTCCTTATCTACAAAATTCTTTCTCCTGGTATGCCAAGGTCCATTCATCAGGACAGTCAGAGGCACTCTGCCTGCCCCTGGGGCGGTGTTATCTTTTTATACTAAAAACTACGTGTACAATATTTACAATAACTTCCCAATACCTATCACCTGTGTTAGACAGTGAGCTTCTACTCTAAACCAATCCAAAAGTGCCACCATCACAGCAGAAGATGGAGGCCAAGAAGAAGGAGAAAGGCTGGAAACACCCAGATTCCTCCATCTTGTCCCCTGAACCCCCATTCTAAAACCCCAAAAAATCTATTTTTCACCCCGTGATAACTTCACTATCATTCTACTTAAGCTGTCGTGGCTTGCAGATCTTCATCTAAGGTTGGAAATCTGCTCCATGGGTCATAATCAAAGTCACAGGGGTCTTGGTCTCTGTGCCAGGGTCTCTGAGCCCCCTGGCAGGGATTTTGGCATTCCAGGACAGCCAGAGGGATGTCCTGAATTCTGACAGTGGAGCCCCATCCCTGGAGGGATTTTAAAGCTGTGTGGATGTAGCACTTGGGGACAGGATTCAGTGGTGGCCCCAGGGCTGGGGAATGGTGGAGTCCATGATCTTGGAGAGCTTTCCCAGCCCCAGTGATTCCATGACTCCCTGGTTTAGCACACCCAGAGCAGCCGGGAGTTGGAGTCCATGATCTTGGAGAGCTTTCCCAGCCCCAACGATTCCATGACTCCCTGGTTTAGCACGCCCGGAGCAGCCGGGAGTTGGAGTCCATGATCTTGGAGAGCTTTCCCAGCCCCAACGATTCCATGACTCCCTGGTTTAGCACGCCCGGAGCAGCCGGGAGTTGGAGTCCATGATCTTGGAGAGCTTTCCCAGCCCCAATGATTCCATGACTCCCTGGTTTAGCACGCCCGGAGCAGCCGGGAGTTGGAGTCCATGATCTTGGAGGGCTTTCCCAGCCCCAATGATTCCATGACTCCCTGGTTTAGCACGCCCGGAGCAGCCGGCTGCCCTCGGAATGTTCTCCTGACCGCTGTGTGAACCTCCTGCTCCCCTGAGGGCTCCCTGACCTCGCTCCGGTGGGTGTGGAAGGGTTGGGATGGATCCAGAGCCGGGAGGGGTGAGGATGTCACCGACACCCTGCACCCTTTGTGTGTCCCTGTCCGGAAGGAGCGGAATTCTTGGCGAACACCGAGGGAAAGGGAGAGCGGCCAACAATTCCCAGCCTTTGTTCCTCTCCCTCATCCCACACCTCCGGGGGCAGCACCTCCATCCCGCCCTCTGGCAAAGAGGGATCCCAGGCTATGGACCCTGACATGGATTTTCTCATGAGCTCATCTTTCCTCGTGAATCCAGGGAGGCTCCAGGCACTGGAGCCGTGGGAAGGAGGGAGGCAGCTCCTGGGATCTGCTTCATCCCACATAATTCCAGCTGGAATGGGGGCACATCCAGGATCTCCCTGGCAAGGGAACACCGGAGATGGCACCAGCTAGGTGTGCCCAAGGTGGCACCTGGAGGGTCTGAGGTGCTTCCTTCCCTGTTGAGGGTCTGGAACATGGGAACAGGCACCTGATGGAGGGGTTTGACTGCACTGGGAAGCGTGGGGAATGTGGGAGGTGAGCAGGGCTGGTAAACACAGCATTCCTACCCCCACCCTTCCGGGGAAAACACAAAATCAGGGATTAATAGCAAACAGACAATCCAGCTGTCTGCAGCTCTCTGGTTATGAGGTGATTCCTGCCCCAGACTATCCCCAGGAGCTGCTGTTCTTATTCCTGCTAAAAATGAGGGAGTCGCTGCAAGGATGAAACACCACCATTTTCCTGGTGTTTAGGTTTGGTTTCCAAGATTCCTGGGGCAGGCAGAGAAAAATCTTGTGCAGCGGGTGAGGGACCTGGAATTCCCAATGGAAGAGGCAGGAGGGCCAAGAATTCCTAAGCCAAGGGCTGGATGCCGATGGGTGTTGGGGCATCCCTTACATGTGGGCACGTTCCAAGGTGCCCTCACCAGGAAAAACAAGGAAAAAACAAGGACTCTCCAAGAATTAATGCCTTGAACCTGTGGAGATTGGGAAAAATCCAGTTCCCAGGCACTGATGGGATGATTTCACACCCGTCACTTCCATGAATAGGGAACATCTTGTGTTGGAAAAGCTCCTCCCCTCCCTGTCATATCTTGGTGTGCTCTGCCCTGACTCTTCCATGGTTTTTTGGGATCTGTTTTTCCAGGCTCAGCTCTCCCATCCTTTCCTTTGACATTTTTCCCCCTAAGAAGTTGATTTTCCACTTGTTTGGATCTGCTCAGGAGATCCCGTGGGCTCTTCCTGTTGGAGTCGCTCAATGTTTGGAGCTGTGAAAATATTTATGCCTCGTACATTCCATGCCTGGGAGGAATTCCCGCTGCCAGGAGGCTGGATTGCTTCTAGGGGGTGATCCTAGAGTTTTGGTGGCTTCCATCAAGTTCTGGAGTAGGGAAAACACCTCCCTAGGGGTCACCAGATCCAAAAAAGAGCAAAATGCCCTTGATATTCCTACATGGGCCCATGGAGAAATGGTGCTGGGAAATCCATGGGAGCAAACAGCTGATCCTAAGGATGAGGCCGTGATCCAAAGGGAGGCAGAACTGGAATTTGGAGGCAGAACCCCTTAGGAGAACATTTAGGCTGGAAATGAGCCAACTCCTTGGAGAGGGAACAGAAAAAAAATCCACAACTTTTAGGGAATGTTTCTCATGGAAGGGAACAGGGACTCTGACAAAAAAAATATTTTCAGGAATAATCTGGACATAAAGATCTGGGATTTGGGATTTCACCTCCTCCCTTTCCATCAAATGGAGGTGAGGCTGTGGCTGCCCCTCGATCCCTGGAAGTGCCCAAGGCCAGGTTGGTCACTGGGGCTTGGAGCTGTCTGGAAGGTGTGAAGGGGGTGGAATGGAATGATCCTTAGAATCCCTTCCCACCCAAACCATTCCATGATTCTGGGATTAAAAGGTCACAGTGTGGTAGAAAACCCTCAATTCACAACAATTTGAGATTCAAATCCCAACAATCTCAACTTGGGACTACAAAAAATTCAAATCCAAATTTTTTTTCCACCCCAATATTTACCCAATCATGGCAGGACAGAGCCTTAATTGGCTGTGAGGATTTAATGGACACTCCCTGGAATCTCATCAGAGTCTGAAAATCCCAGGCCACTCACAGCAAGGGCAGGGCTGACGGGGGAAGTCAATAATTCCAGATAAAACAGGATAAATGCTGGAAAATGTCCTGAATAAAATAAAAAAAATCTCTCTGTGGCCGTGAGTCATGCTCTCCTCGTTATTCCCTGGATAACAGAGGTGTTTGGATGCTCTGACAGGTTGTCCATGAGGAAAGAGATTAAATCTTCAAATAAACGGCCCAGCTCTCCTTGGCTGGGGTATCCATCTTTTCCAGATAAAGGATTATCAGGAATGGGGGATGTTTATCACTGACACTGTGAGCAGAGTAGGGTTTCCAGCACCTCTCCTGTTTGGAGAGGACGGGAGAGCTGAGAGAATCCATCAAGGACTCCAAGCTGGAATTAAACCGGGATTATTGCCCCAAAGTGGTCACCTTGGGATATGGGCTATGGGGTATGGGATATATGGGATTGGGATATGGGTTACGGGATATGGCTTATGTGTTATGGGATATGGGATATGCGATATGAAATATGGGATATGGGGTATGGAATATATGGGATATGGGATATGGGGTATGGTATATATGGTATGGGATATGGGATATGGGATATAGGATATAGGATATAGGATATAGGATATGGGGTATGGGATATATAGGGTATGGGATATATGAGATATATGGGATATATAGGGTATGGGATACGGAGTATGGGATATATGGGATATATGGGATACGGGATATATGGGATATGGAGTATATGGGATATGGGATATGGGGTATGTGGGATTTGGGATATGGGGTATATGGGATTTGGGATATATAGAATATGGGGTATGGGATATGGGATATATGGGATATGGGAAATGGGGTATGGGATATGGAGTATGGGAGTATGGAGTATGGGATGTGGAGTAGGGGATACGGCATATGGGATGTGAGATGTGGGATATGGGATATGGGCTATGGGATGTGGGGTATGGGATATGGGGTATGGGATGTGGGATTTGGGATATGGGTTATGGGATATGGGGTGTGGGGTGTGGGATATGGGTTATGGGATATGGGGTGTGGGGTGTGGGATATGGGATGTGGGGTACGGGATATGGGGTACGGGATGTGGGATTTGGGATATGGGTTATGGGATATGGGATATGGGGAATGGGATATGGGGTTTAGAATATGGGATATGGGGTATGGGATATAGGAGATATGGGGTATGGGATATCCTGACACCATCCCATATCCATGGGCTCGGAGTGGGATGAAGGAGCTGCTGAGCAGCCCAAGGATTTCCCTGCGTTGCATCAGCACCAGCACGGGCTGCTGATGCCCCTCATCCCGAGGCTTCCCCGTCCCCGTGGCTTGGGATGCAGCCTGGAATTCCAGCACAAAGCTCTGCAGTCCCAGCGCGCTGTCCTGTTGGGTGGCAGCCTCCCAGCCCTGCTCCCGAGGCCGGGATGCAATCCAGGCCTGGAGGGGGCTGCCTGTTTTCCAGAGAATCCCTGGGAGTCTCCGGAGCTCTCCCTCCAGTCTTTCTTCCCCTTTTTTTTTTTTTTTTTTTTTTTTTTCTTCCCTCCTCGGTTTCAATTATTTCCCTTTGTGAGAGTGTGAGAGGGAGCAACATTCCTACGGAACAGGGGCCTGACATCTCGAAGAGCGGAGCCTTAAAATCCACATGGGTGGCTCCCAGGCGGAGGGAAATGAAGGAGGAGGGAATTTGGGATGTGCCCTCTCCCTCCGTGGCATTCCCGGCTGTCCCATGATGTGACACTGATGGCAAATCCCTAAACCAAACAGGCTCCTCTCATTTCTCAGCTGGATATGGAAACAGGGATGGATCATGGAGGGAAGACAGGGAGCACAGGGGAAGGACAAAAAAATAATAAAAAAATAAATCCTGGGAATTATGGTGGTACCTCAGGTTTAGCTTTTATATTTTCAGATTCTGTGCTGCTTTAGTGTGTGGGTCTGAGCTCCACATCAGGGCATGGTGAGCTCTGTGCACAGAGCAGGGAGACAAAACAATTCCTGCTCCAGCTGGGCACCAAGGACAAATGATCCAAATCTCAGCCCCAGAGCACAAACACCGTGGGCTGGAGAGAGAAAAACAAGCAGGGTGGGACTGCCTGGGCTAAAGCTGGAATGGGACAATGAACTGCAAGGTGCAAATGGAGCAGAACTGATCCAAGTTCTGCTCCATTTGGGAGCACTCGTGCATTTTCGGGCCATTTTGGAATTTGGGATATTGCTGAGGTTTGGAGCTCCAGGCCCAGGTGTGAGGGAGAGGCTGGAGAGCTGCAATCCAATCCTGCCTGGCACCTGCACTTCACCTTCCTTATCCCTGGCAGAAAGGTGCCTGGAATTTTCCCTGGAATTCTGCAGGGGATGTGCTGTGCTGGTCCTTCCCTCCTCCTTGAATAAGCCGTGTGAGCTGTGGCTTTTCCCCCTGATCCTAATCATTCCCACCGCAGGAATAAATCTCATCCAGCTGCCATCTGTGTGTGCTCACCACAGAGGCCTCAGCAGCTTCCTGCAGGCTCTGCTTTCCCAAAGCTCAGCAGCTTTTCCACCCCTGGGATCCCGTGTCCTGCAGCAGGGACCACCCAGCAGCTCCTCTGCCTCTGTTCCACTGGGATGCAGAGTGGGACAGGCTGGAGCTGCAGGTGAATCCCACCCAGGAGCATTCCAGCCTGGAGGAGAGAGGATTTGGAGCTCCTGGCAGGGCCTGGAGGGCTCCAGGAGAGCTGGAGAGGGACTGGGGACAAGGATGGAGGGACAGGACACAGGGAATGGCTCCCAGTGCCAGAGGGCAGGGATGGATGGGAGATTGGGAATTGGGAATTCCTGGCTGGGATGGAATTGCCAGAGCAGCTGTGGCTGCCCCTGGATCCCTGGCAGTGCCCAGGGCCAGGTTGGAGCACCCTGGGACAGTGGGAGGTGTCCCTGCCATGGCAGGGGTGGCTCTGGATGATCCTCTGGAGCAAATGAGGCAGGAGGGACCAGGATTTATCCCATTTTATATCAAAACCAGATCCTTGGAATTCAATTTAACAGACAACAAGGGATGTCTTGAATTCCAGCAGAATTCCAGGTATCACTTCTGCTGTCCATGCAAAGGTAGCAGGAGTTAAAATAAGATGTCCTGAGGTCATTTAAATATCCAAATGGGCCTGGAAAAGATGGAATTTCTGTGGCCTTTTATGTCAGGGGCTGAAGGACAGAAAGGACAAGGAAAGGAGAGAGGGTGAGGGGTTAAATTAAAGAGGGGGGATTTAATTTGAGATAGTGAGGGTGGAGGGGTTAAATTAAACAGTGAGGATTTAACTTGAGATAACGAAGAAAGGTTCCAATGAGGGTGGTAAAACCCTAGAATGGATTTCCCAGAGGAATTGGGGTTGTCCCATCCCTGGCAGTGCCCAAGGCCAGGTTGGAGCAGCCTGGGACAGTGGGAGGTGTCCTTGCCATGGCAGGGTGGCACTGGATGGATTCTGAGGTCTTTTCCAGCCCAAACCATTCCAGGATTCTTTTTTGCAGCCTTCCAGAACCTGAAGGGAGATACGAGAAAGATGGAGAGGGACTTTTTCCAAGAACCTGGAATGCCAGGATGAGGGGGAATGGATCCAAACTGAAAAGCAGCGGGGTTGGATGGGACATTGGGAAGGAATTCCTGGCTGTGAAGGTGGGGTGGCGCTGGCACAGGTCCCCAGAGCAGCTGTGGCTGCCCCTGGATCCCTGGCAGTGCCCAAGGCCACGTTGGATGGAATTCTGCCCAACCTGGGATAATGGGAGCTGTCTCTGCCCGGGGATTTCCCCTCACTCCCAAAGCCTGGCCATGCCAACCCAACCCACGCTCTTGGGATGGAAATGGTGGGAAATGTGAATTAAATTCCAGTCCCACTGGGATTCCCCACAGAAGTTCTGCCCTGTCCCAGTTCAGGGTCTCTCTGTCCTGCCCTGAGCTGGATTTGCCCCTCCAAGATTCCAGGAAAAATCCTCAGAGGATTTTTCTGGGCACCTTGCTGTCCCAGTTGTGTCCGTGCCCACACCTCCACTCCAGGCTCTCCCCACTGATGGAGAATAAAGCCAGGAGTGCCAAATTCCAGCCTGGAGACCCTCTGGGATGGGTGGGACCTGCTCCAGAGGCTTCGTGCAGCTCGGGGAGCAGAGCCCTGGGAATTTCCAAGGCCGGGATGAAGCAACGGGACTTGAAAGGGATTGTAGGAGCTGCAGGGAACGTCCTCATGCTGCAGCTCCTAAATCTCGTTAATTGTGGTACTAATTAAGGGCTGGGTTATTAAATTATCTCTCCACTCTGGGAAGAAAACAAACAAAGGAATTCCATGGAGCTTTTAAATCTGGATTCCCGAAATGTGTGTCCCATCTGGCCGGGGCGCTGGGAACAACCCCCCGGGTGTGTTCCGTGTGGGGATGGATTCCAGGACACCTCGAGGGAATTCCCAAAGGAATCCCATAAAAACGGCCCCTTTCAGAGGCACTTTTATGGCCCTGCCACCACCAGCTGGAGATCTGAGAGGCAGCTGGGTTTGGATCCACGAGTGGATATTCCTGGGAAGGCTGAAGCGCCCTTTCTGTGCAGGGTATCCCAAAAAAATCTTATCTGGGACCAGGGAGCATTAAAACCAGGGATAAAGGAGGGAAGTCCCGGTCTGGAGCAGGGAATGAGCTGGTTTCAACACTCCAACGCTTGAGAGGATTTCCAGCTGGCTGCCCTCGCTCCATCCCTAAATATTTTAGTGGAATTGCAGGATTTCCAAGGGCTGTTGCACATGGAACACAGATGAGGGACTTGGGGAGAGGGAAAAGTGCAAGACAGGGCTTGGAAAAGGGAAAGACAAAGGGGGGAATTACTGAGGATTAAAAAATGAAAAACTGCTGAGGAAAAGGATTGGAAGGAGTAATTCCATTATTTGGGATCCCAACCCCGCAGCTCGGTTGTGAGCTGGAAAAGGGATTTATGGAAAAGAATGGGGGGGATTATGGACACCAGCACTGTCCACTTTGGGGCTTCCCAGGAGAGGAAATCCATGGAAACTCTGGAGGGAGCCCAGTGAAGGGACACCAGGATGGCTGGAGGCTGGAGCAGGGGATGATGGAGGGATCTGGAATTGTTCTGCCTGGAGAATATCTGGGATAGAGGTTCCTCACGTTTACCTGATGATCCACAGGTTTCCCATTCCTGGGACAGAGCAGGGCTGGGATTTCTTCTGGAGAGCCCAGGGAAGGAGGTAATAATTGGGTTTGGGTTTCATATTTAAAAAAAAAAAAACCTAAACTGGCCAGAACAGTGGCGGAGCCAAGGAATTCTGTTCTACTTCCACCAAATTTAGGATGCGGGAAGAGAAAAAAAACTCAGTTTGCAAACTCCCAGCAATTCCTTTCTTTTCCCACTCTTTCCTTACTTTGTGCTACTGGGAAGAGGCACAGGAAGCCTCCAAATTCCCTGAATTATGATTTTTTGTTGTGTATTTGTAGAGTTTTTGGGAATTGCAATTCTGGATTTTTACTTGTGTACTTATAGGTTTTTGGGAATTGTAATTATGGATTTTTTGTTGTATACTTGTAGGGGTATTGGGAATTGCAATTCTGGATTTTTAGTTGTGTTTTTGTAGGTTTTTGAGAACTGCAGTTCTGGATTTTTAGTTGTGCAATTGTAAGGGTTTTGGGTATTGCTATTCAGGATTTTTAGTTGTGTATTTGTAGGTTTTTGGGAATGACAATTCAGGATTTTTAGTTGTATAGTTGTAGGGGTTTGGGAATGGCAATTCTGGATATTTAGGGTTTTGAGAATTGCAATTCTGGATTTTTAGCTGTGTAGTTGTAAGGTTTAGGGAATTGTGGGCCTTTATTCTTTGGAAGTTTTAGGTTGGATATCAGGAAAAGGTTCTTCCCCAGATGCACTAGACAGGCTCCCCAGGGAATGGCACATTCCCAAAGGGGAATTCCCAAGCTCAGGGAGGGTTTGGACAGTGCTCCAAAGCACAGAGTGGGATTGCTGGGGACAGGGGTGGGGGGATAATCCTTGTAGGTCCTTCCAGCTCAGGAAATTTCCTGATTTTTCTTCCAATCCCAAATCCTGGGTGAAACTCCTCCAGCTCTTCCTTGTCCGTTTCCCCCAGCCAAAATTCTCCCTAAAAATTGAGCTGCTCCTTTCCCAGTCTGGATATTCCATTTTCCTAAAAAATCCCACAAAACCAAACTGGGAGCGGGGTTGTGATCTCATTCCCTTCATTCCAGAACCGTTTGCTCCCAAAAAACAACCCCTGTTTGTTTGCTCGTTTGTTTGTTGGAATATTTGGAGGGAATTTTCAGCCTGTTTTCTTTTCCAGAGGGGTGGGAATTCCTAAAGTCTCCACAGAGCCTCCTTTAAAACCAGCCCAGGAATTCCCTCCTACCTTCTCACTCCTAGATGGGACAGAAATAGGGAAATAAATAAATCCCTGGATCCACACAAACCCCGTTGTTATTCTGGTGTAAATCCTGGGATCTGTGAAATTCCTCACAGGAACAGCAGCTGGCCCCAGGCTCTGACATCTCCAGGGATTTTCCTCTGGATGCATAAAAAGGGGATAAAGGGAGTGGGACTTTGTTTTCCATCCCAAATGATTCCATGAGTTTGCCTTGGCCTTACCCATTCCCAGTCCTTTTATCTGGGAATGATCCAGGAGCAGATTCCAACACTGAACTGTTCCATGATTTTGCAGTTAAATAAATCCAGGGACAGTTTTGGACTGAGTTCCTTGGATTGCACCCCTTTCTTTCTGTTTCAAATCCCCTTTTTTATAAACCAGGATCCCAGCCCTCGACCCTGCCTGTGGAAAACTTCCAGTTTCCATCCTGTTCCTGCTCAACACAGGAACCAAATTCCATGAATTTGAGTTACACCTGAAGGAAAAGGTGGGAATGCAGGAGATGAAGGAAAAGTGGGAATGCAGGAGCTGAAGGAAAGGTGGGAATGTAGGAGCTGAAGGAAAAGATGGGAATGCAACTCGTGAAGGAAAGGTGGGAGCGCAGCTCTTGAAGGAAGGTGGGAATGCAGGAACTAAAGGAAGATGTGGGAATGTAGTTCCTGAAGGAAATGTGGGAATGCAGGAGGTGAAGGAAAGGTGGGAATGCAGGAGGTGAAAGAAAGGTGGGAATGCAGCTCCTGAAGGAAAGCTGGGAATGCAGCTCCTGAAGGAAAAGTGGGAATGCAGGAGGTGAAGGAAAGCAGGGAATGCAGGAGCTGAAGGAAAATGTGGGAATGCAGCTCCCAGAAGATGTGGGAATGCAGCTCCTGAAGGAAAATGTGGGAATGCAGGAGGTGAAGGAAAGGGGGGAATGCAGCTCCTGAAAAAAGGTGGGAATGGAGGAGGTGAAAGAAAGGTGGGAATGCAGGAGGTGAAGGAAAAGTGGGAATGCAGTAGGTAAAGGAAAGGTGGGAATGCGGCTCCTGAAGAAAGGTGGGAATGCAGTTCCTGAAGGAAAGGTGGGAATGCAGGAGGTGAAGGAAAGGTGGGAATTCAGCTCCTGAAGGAAATGTGGGAATGCTCCCTGATTCTGGGCTTGGCCAAGGAGTCTCCTCCTGTGTCCCACAGCTCCCATCCGGATCCATCCAGACCCTTGGGTGCTGCTGGGAGCTCTGGGTGCTCCCATCCCACCCTGGGAATTGTGTTGGGGGCAAGGAGAGGCTGTGGGATCACTGAGGCTGGAAAAGATCTCTGGCATCATCGAGCCCAGCACTGCCAAGGCCACCATGGATCCGTGTCCCCAAGTGCCACCTCCAGGGATGTGAGTCCCCGTGGGCAGTTGGAAGCCACCGGCGCAGAGCAGGACTCACTGGAGACATCCCAACTGGAGAGCAGTGGGAACCGGGAATGCTGTGCCAGGCTGGACACGGAGCTCCTTGGACATAACTGGGAAGAAGGAAAGAGGCCCAGGGCAGGTTTGGGAGTGTCCCTGCAGGGTCAGGGCTGGGAAATGCTCCCAGGAATGCTGAGTGTGAAAAACACTCCTGTGAAAATGGAAAAAGTTTAATAAAGGACAATGGGAGACACAGAACATAGAGCAAAGGTTGTTATGGCATCAGCCAAGAGCACCCTGTTATCTTTGGGGACACCCCTTAATTACCTTTTAATTACATCAGCCATTTGCATATTCATAGACCTTTATGCACAGCAAACTTCCCCCAAACTACTTTACATGTTCCAAGAAGTTTTTAGCACGGCTTCTTCTTGGGTTCACCTTTTTAGAGCATGCACATTCCTTGGGTTTAGTCCTTTTTTACCATCATCTTCAGCTTTTGGGCCTTGGCCCACTCTGCCTTCAGAGGGTGAGTGCTGATGGCTGGCAGATGTGTCCAGGTGTGCTCCTCCTGTGTGCATTGGGTGTTACCCCATCCCAGCAGGCATTGTAACACAAGCACACTTATTTTAACATTTCAAACATTTAAACATTTTAGCGGGCATTTTAACACAAGCTTACTTATCAGCTATTTCACTAATCTTAAATAACAGCAGAAATAAAATCTATATCTTTATAACAAAGTTCCTTTAACACTACACATAGAAAATCCATTTCAATATTTGCAAAAAGCCAATATTATAACACGTATCTATAACACATATCAGCTATTTCACTGCTATGTCCAAGCTTAATTAACAAGAGAAATAAAATCTGTACTTTTATAACAAAGTTCCTTTAACACCACACATGTAAAATCCATTTTAATATTTGCAAAAAACCAATATTCTAATGTGTATCTATAACACATACTTATATCAGCTGTTTCACTGAGCTTAATCAAGAACAGAATTAAAAACTGCATCTTTATAACAAAGTCCCTTTAACACCACACATATTTAATCCATAATTAATATTTAATATTTATTTAATAAGATTTAATTTAATATTTGTGAAAAGCCTATATTATAATATGGCTTATCAGCTATTTCACTATGTCTAAGCTTAATTAACAAGAAAAATAAAAACTATATCTTTATAGCCAAGTTACTTTAATATCCCACATGTAAAATCCATGTCAATATTTGCAAAAAGCCAATATTATAATGTGTATGTATAACTCATATCAGCTATTTCACTGCTATGTCCAAACTTATTAACAAGAGAAATAAAAACTGTATCTTTATAACAAGAGATATACATATGTCTTTTGTTTTAAGCACAAATATAAAATCCATGTCAATATTTGCAAAAAGCCAATATTATAATGTTTATCTATAACACATATCAGCTATTTCAGTGCTATATCCAAGCTTAATTAACAGCAGAAATAAAAACAATATCTTCATAGCAAGGCTACTTTAACATCCCACATGTAGAATCCATGTCAATATTTGCAAAAAGCCAATATTATAATATGTATCTCTAATACGTAGCAGCTATTTCACGGCTATGTCCAAGCCTAACCAACAACAGAAATAAAATCTATATCTTTATAACAAAGTTCCTTTAACATCACACATGTAAAATCCATTTCAATATTTACAAAAACCCAGTAGTATAATATCTATCTATAACTCATACCTATATCAGCTATTTCACTAAGCTTAATCAACAACAGAATTAAAAACTATGTCTTTATAACAAAGTTCCTTTAACACCACACACGTAGAATCCATGTCAATATTTGCAAAAAGCCAACATTATAACATCTATCTATAACACATATCAGCTATTTCACTGCTGTGTCCAAGCTTAATTAACAGCAGAAAAACCCCAATATCTTTATAGCAAAGCTACTTTAACAACCCACATATAAAACCCACGTCAATACTTGCAAAAAGCCAATATTATATTGTGTACATATAACAAAGAGTCGGGAATGAAACGTCCCGAGCTCCTGGGCTGGAGCACGCGCTGAGCTCTGGAGCTGGGGCTGCTGCCTGGAGCCTCGGGAGCTCTGTGGGAACTCTGAGCAGCTTTTCCTGCCTCTAATTCCTCCCAGCTGATCCCGGCTCGTGCCCCAGCTCCGCGGCCATTCCCGGTGGATTCGAGGACAATGCTGCTCTTCAGGAGCAGGAGGGGGAATTCCAGCATCAGCGCTGACCTCCTCTGCTGTGTGTTTGTGCTCCTCTGCCTCCAAGGACAGGGTTTGGACTTTTTGTCCTGTTTCAGAAGAACATGCTGGGCTGAGGGGTTTGTTTATTTTTATTTTTTTATTTTTCATGGAATGGTGTCAGTTTTGCCAGGGAGAAGCATGGCGCGGAGTCGCTGGAGCTGTAAACAGGGGAGGAGCTGATGTTCCATCCTTTCTGTGGAGAGCACAGGGAAAAGGAGGGAAAGGGAACAAGAAGAGAGCCAGAGGGAGGACTGGAGTGTGCTGGGATCCAGGCTGGAAGGAGCTGGAAAGATCTTCCCTGCTTAAATTAGAGCTGAGCTTAAGTGGGCCTGGCTTTGGTGAGGAGCCCTGGAAAGGGATCTGGCAAATCCAGTCAGGCAGAAAAGAGGAAAAAGGCAGGAAAGAACACTTTTCCCACTTTTCCAGGAATGAAGATTCCTGGCACTGGCTGACCTAACCCTCACAACACAAACTGTGGATCCAGAGCAGTGATCCATGGCTGGCTCCCTAAAAAGGGACATGGGATGAAATTCCATGAATGGCAGGGCTGAGGGAGCAGCTGGGACCTTACTGGGTGGCCCTGCTTGGATCATGGAATCATCCCAGAATGGTTTGAGGCCCTGGGATGGAATTCCCAGGGAAGCTGTGGCTGTCCCCAGATCCCTGGCAGTGCCCAAAGCCAGGTTAGACACTTGGAGCAGCCTGGGACAGTTGGAGGTGACCCTGCCCTTGGAATGGGATGGGTTTTGGGGTCCTTCCCAACAGAAAAATTCCAGGATTCTCTGATTCCCACCCTGAATTACTCTCTGGGGAGTTTTTACAAGTGTGTCACAAGATCTCTTCACCTAGATGTGTTGTTTTAGCATTCCATGGGAAATGGCAATCCCCAGGGGTGGTGAGTCCAGAGGGGATTTAAGGCAGAGGAATTGCTCTCCCTGGATTAACAACACTCTGCTTCCCAAATTGAGACCGTCAACCCAGAGGGATGCTTAGAGCATTATCCAAGGGGAGGAAATTAATCTGTGTAAGATTTGCAAAGGAAAAAATGGAAAACTGAAGGAGGTGACGACTCTGGAGGTGAGATTCCAAAGGGACCCTCACAATTCCCTCTTTCTGTCCTGTTGGGGAAGATGAAACAGGAAAGCCTTATAAATATGATTGCCTGGCAAAAGATTTTGAGAATATAGAAACTATATGTGAGATTGAGATGAAAGCAAGCTTTGAGATCCCTCAGTTACTGAACAACTGGAAAACAATGGTGTGGCCAGCTGAAGGTAATCTCCTTTTGATAAAACAACACCCTCTGCTTGCAGACAGGTCCAAGGGTCAGACCAGACCCTGCCAGCTTGGCAGAAGGGCCCAAAGAGGAGTTTGTAGGGTTTAAAACGTAACACAGGACAGTAATGTAGTGATTCTTATAGGCTGTATGGAAATGCTGTAGGATTTGTATACTGTACTACATTGGTTAGTGGGAATGCGAATATTCGACACAGAAAATGATTTATTGTATTGTAATGGGAAATTTGCTCTCTTACTTCTTGCCTCTTAGCTCTCTCACCCTCTCATCCTCTCTCCCCCTCCCTTCTCTCAGGCCTGCTCTGAGCTGTGGCTGCAGCTCCCAGCAGGGCCCTGCACCCAGGCCCTGTGCAATAAACCCCAAATCCCAGCAGGGCCCTGCACCCAGGCCCTGTGCAATAAACCCCAAACCCCAGCAGGGCCCTGCACCCAGGCCCTTTGCAATAAACCCCAAATTCCAAAAGGCCCCTGCACCCAGGCCCTGTGCAATAAACCCCAAATCCCAGCAGGGCCCTGCACCCAGGCCCTGTGCAATAAACCCCAAATCCCAGCAGGGCCCTGCACCCAGGCCCTGTGCAATAAACCCCAAATCCCAGCAGGGCCCTGCACCCAGGCCCTGTGCAATAAACCCCAAACCCCAGCAGGGCCCTGCACCCAGGCCCTGTGCAATAACCCCAAATCCCAAAAGCCCCCTGCACCCAGGCCCTGTGCAATAACCCCAACTTCCTGATCTGGCTTCAGAGATCTCTCGTCTCCATCCGTCCCGACTGTCCTACCCCTGATGCTCCTACAGTGCCCTTTTTCCCTGTCCTGGAGGTTGGGCTTTTTTGGATCTGCATGAAGAAGTGGGAGAGATTTTCCTGGATGTGGTTTCTTTCCTTGTGGGGAGCTCTGTGCAGGTCCCAAAGCCCACATGGAGAGGGAGCAGTGAAGATCCACAAAAAGGCCCCAACTCCTCTCTCCTCGTTATTCCAGGGAGGAGAATTCCCAGCTCGGGGCACGGCTTTGTCACTGTAATTACTCGGTGAGTGCATTAGAGCCCTGCTCTTCCTTGGGAGCCATTCCCTTTTGTCTGGATGCTGTTTTTCCATGGAGAGGGAGCATCCAGAGCTGGCTGCTGGTCTTACATCCCGAGATTCCTGCTGGGTGCTCCGTGCCGGGGGTGGAACAAATGTTTTTAGGAAGAGCTGCTGCTCCTCCAGCCTCTGGCAGCATCTCCAGAAGGAACTGTCAGGGAAGCAGCACACCAAGGGCTGAGGGGGATTAATCTTGAGCCCAGGCCAAGGGCTGAGTGTAGTTAATCTCCTGATTAAATCAGGGAACGTGCCTGGGGGCGCTTCATGGAATTTGTCGCCATGGAAGGGGCCCTGGAATGCTAAATTTAGGAGTGAAAATTCATGGATTTGCAGGAGTTGTTGGAGTAAAGGATTGTCAGCAGAAAAACTGGTGGTTATTAATTATCACATTCCTAATTAAAATAATTGGGTTTTCACTGGTGCTGCAGGAGCTTGGCATTCCTGGGAACAGGGGTGTCTTTTTTCCCTGGTTTCACAGCTTGTGGGGAGAACATGGAGAATCCTGATTCTGCCTGGAGCCTCAAGACAGGGAAAACAACAACAAAAAAAAAAAGGACAATCATTCCACTGAAAAATAATATTTTCCTGCTGTGAAGAACCAGCTGTGGGGAAAATAGATGGGCTGAGGTGGAAGAGCTCAGCCTGGAGCTGGGATATCAATCCATGGATATCAATCCATACATATCAATCCAGGGATATCAATCTAGGGATATGAATCCATGAACATCAATCCAGGGATATCAATCTAGGGATATGAATCCATGGATATCAATCAATAGATATCAACCCAGGAACAGCAATCCATAGATATCAATCCATGGATATCAATCCAGGGATATCAATCCATAGATATTGATTAATGGATATCAATCACTGGATATCAATCACTGGATATCAGTCCAGGGATATGGATATGACACACTCATAGAGAGGATGAAGAGGGATGATATACCTGGGATCCTCTGGCTCTAGGGAAGGCAGAACTTCCTGCTTTCTGGATCTGTCTGAAGGGAAAATTCAAGCCCAGGATTCATCCCAGTGGGATACAAACCACCCTGGAGAAACATCCCCTTTTCCTTTGCTTCCTACTGAAGGAATGGTGTCAGGCAAGGTGAAGCCAGGGACACGTCCCTGGGATCTCTCCTCCTGCAGAGTAATGAAAAATTCAGGAGCTTCAGACAAAGGAGAGGGAATCTCTTCACATCCCCACTCCCTGGCTTCTCCTGGAATATTATCCCCAGAGCTCAGCAGGGTTTGCTTAGTGATATGAGCAAATTACCATTAATTGGCTTTTAATTGGCTTGGAATATTTTTCTTTTTCATTTTTTTGACAGCTCCCCAACTGAGCAGAGCCCTGGAATTCCTTCTCTTTGTTTTGGCCAGGAAATATTTTAGAATGGAATGGGAATTAGAATTTCCCCTCTTTTGGGACAAATCAGAGTGTTATTCCTGGCTGGGATCAGCTGGGATGTTGATGAGCTTCCTGCAGGAGTGCTGAACCTGCTCTGCTTTTCCATGGGCTGATTGTGGAGAGTTTTGCTGAGAAAATCAGAAATTTTGGATTAAAACAGTGATTAAAACACTATGAATATTGCAACATCCAGAATATGAAGGGAATATCTCAGCATCCCAGAGTAATTTGGGTTGGAAGGGTTCATAAGGATCATTCCATGAGCAGGGACAACTTCCACTGTCCCAGGGTGATCCAGCCTGGCCTTGGGCACTGCCAGAGATCCAGGGGCAGCCACGGCTGCTCTGGGAATCCCATCCCAGCCAGGAATTCCCAATTCCCAATCTCCCATCCATCCCTGCCCTCTGGCACTGGGAGCCATTCCCTGTGTCCTGTCCCTCCATCCTTGTCCCCAGTCCCTCTCCAGCTCTCCTGGAGCCCTTCAGGCCCTGCCAGGGGCTCTGAGCTCTCCCTGGAGCTTCTCCTCTCCTGGGGAACATTCCCAGCTCTCCAGCCTGGC
The DNA here is from genome assembly GCF_035770615.1 of Melospiza melodia melodia. Lineage (NCBI taxonomy): Eukaryota > Metazoa > Chordata > Aves > Passeriformes > Passerellidae > Melospiza > Melospiza melodia. The sequence goes on from NC_086194.1 coordinate 1,433,920, forward strand.
TCTAGAGCATCTTCCACCCTTGGAGAAATCCTGGACCTCCTCTGTACCTGCTCCAGCAGATCCATGTCTTTCCCATTCTGGAGATGTGGTGATTCCCACCCTTCTGCTGTGGCCAGGTTCACTCCTGGTCTCTCAGCTGGGGTTCCTCCCTTGGTGGTGGCACCAAAAATCTCCCAGATTTTCAGGGAAGAAAGCATCTTTAACCTTTAATTCCCTCCAATTCAAGGGAATTTTCCAGGGTTCAATTCCTGCCTGGGATGCGAGAACAAAAGAAACATGGATTGGCTTTAATTCATCTGTTAAAGGTGTCCAGGTGGATGTTCCCATAAGGGCACTTGGTGCTCCCATAAATGCCTTGGGGAGTTGGTGTGATGAGGAGAATGGGAATTTGGAAAGTGCCATCAGTAACATTTTCCAGGGAAAATTCAGGGATGCAAGGCATCAGTTTCTATAGGATTTTATATGGATTTAGGCCTTTAACATCTTCTGGGTTCTTGGGAATCTCCCCTGTGGATTGGGCTGGATATAAACAAGGCAAGGACAGGGAAAAGCACAAAGGGAAATGTTTTGAGCTGGCTGGAATTTTTTGGGTGTCCAAAGCCCTGAGAATGAGAACAAAACCTCCTCACTTTGGTGCAGAGAGAGATTCCATGGAATCTCCTGATTCTGGGGGATGGAAAAGCTTCTCTTGCCCTGGACAGGGCCAATGAAGCTGGAGATGTATTAAATATAAGGAATTTACTAGGGAAAAGGACTTTATTGAGGAAATGAATAATTTCAGACAGCATAAACTAATCAAAGATGTTTGGAGACGGGAGCTGCCCTTGGAATTGGATTTGATCCAGAGGATAATCCAATCAAAAGATAAAAATAAGGTTGTTTATTACCTGTTGTAAAAGAGTTGTCTGGGCAGAGAATAAAAACCAGTTTTGTCTCTGTAATAAAATTCTCCAAACAGCCTCTTGTGGATTTGTGGGATTTAAAAGAAATGGGATCATTTAATACCCAAATTTCACCTCGGTGATGTCACTGTCCCTCAATGTCCCCCCATGCCTCCATTGCCTTGAGTTTGGGGACAATAAGAGAATCCAGTCTGATTAAAATTTGGGAGTCAATTCCAGAGCTGACATTCCCAGAATTTCAGTCATTTAGAGGCATGGAGACCTTGATGTCAAACTTAAACAAGGAATAATAATAACATATTTATGATTATTATTAATATTATTATTATATCCTGATTAATATTATTATTATATCCTGATGATGACGATGATGATGATGATTATTATTATTATATCATATCCTGATTTTTATAGCACACCATGAAATTATTGGAAACAAACCTTTATTGGGAACCATCCTGGATTTTCAGCACATTCCAGTTTTGACTGCAAAAATCCCAAGTCCTTTTCTCTGAACCAATCCTTTTTTGCAATTTTCCCATCTCATAAAACCCCCTCGTGTTCGGGACCCTCCCCAGGGCTCCCGTTTCTCAAGATCTTGGATGCACATGGAGATTTATGGAAGTTTCTTTACCCCAATCCCACACCAAGGTCAGGAAAGGGTTGGAGGGAGAATGAACGGACAAGGCAGGGAAGAGACAAACCCGAGAGAAGTCAAAACCTCCAAACATTGTTGGGATTAACAGTGGGACTGGGGGCAAGAGGGATTTTCAGCATTCCCTTGGCAGCATTCCAGCTCTTTAACATTGGAATTTTTTTGCCTGAAACCCTAGACTCAGTTCCCAACATCCCTCAGCTGTTTTTGTCAAGGAAAATTATTCAGAATGCACCAAAGTTGTTTTTGCTTTGGATCCTGCTGGCAGATAGGAGCTGACAAAGGGAATGTGCACAATAACAAACAACAAGAATTGTTTTGGATGGGATGGATCCCTCGGGATTGGTCTCGTGTCTTCTTTCCCTTTGGCTTTTCCTCGCCAGTCACTCCCTCAAATAACTCTTGCTGCCCTTCAGGCCTTGCAGATTCCTCTGAACTTACTGCAGCTTGTCCATGAGAATTTTGGAAAATTCAGGATTCTGCTTGTGGAGTCCTGTGGTTGTTCCCAAGGAGGGTGGATTTCCTTCAAAATCCAAATGAAATTTCCAGTCCTCAAGGGGCAGCTGCAGCTTCTCTGGGAACCTGTGCCAGGGCCTCCCCACGTTCCCAGGGAAGGATTCCTTCCCAAGATCCCATCTAAAGCTACTCCCCTCCAGTTTTAAGCTATTCCCTGTGTCCTGTCCTTCCATCCATTGGAAATTTTATCTCTCCATATTTCTGGTGTCTCCTTCAGGTCCTGAAAGGGCACAATGAGGTCACCCCAAAGCTTCTCCTCTCCAGGCTGAACATTCCCAATTCTCCCAGCCTTTCCTCATGGGAAAGGTTCTCCATCCCTCTCATATCCTCCCCAAACTCACAGGAACTGCGTCCACTGGGAATGAGAGCTCCAGGTCAAACAAGGCCTTTCAAAATAAAAATTTCAGGTTCCTCCTTTACCACAGTGATTTCGCTGCTTTGCCATCTCCCAGACAGGATCAAATACATCCAAGGAATATTGCACGAGCTGTTTGGGTGCTGGAATTTAGGGATAGACTCTGGATGGACTCATGGAATGGCCTGGTTGGCTGCATCCACGGCCTCAGTTCACCCCTGGCTGAAGCCCCTCATCCCTCCCTCACAAACCAGCTCGGAACTTTGTGCTTTGTGCTGTGTGATCCACCTGCTGCTCCAGGGAAGCCGTTCCCCATCCCTGCATCCAGCAGGATTCCTGCAGGAGGCCTGAGCAGTGCTGCATGTGGAGCCCAGCTGCTTGTCAGCGCTCTGGCACACCTCGACCCTTCCCCTCTCCAAGGGCTGTTGGTTCCAAACAGACTTTGCTTGGACTGAATTTCATTTTCTTGCTCCAAGTTTGGCTGCTTGGATGTTCCCTCTTTTCCAGGGGCTGCCTGGATGTTCCCTCTTTTCCAGGAGCAGATGAAGGCCCTTCAGCAGAGCTGATATTACTTGTTAATCCCTGTGGCGTTCCCTGGAGCCAAGAGAGATGGAAAATGTTTTCCAAAGGTTTTGTTCTTCGAGAGAGAGCTGCAGAGATTTGGAGCTGCTGAAAAATCTGTTTGAAACCCCTGTTTCAAACTGAAATTCCTGTTTCTCAGGGGAAAAATTATCGATGGTTTATGTCCAGCCTGACCTTGGACACTACCTGGGATCCGTGGGCAGCCACAGCTTCTCTGGGAATTCCATCCCAGCCCTTCCCCACCTTCATCTTAAAATTATCTTCCTTTTATCCAGTCTGAATCTTCCCTTATTTAGTTAAAACACCTTTTATCCAGTCTGAATCTTCCCTTATTAGTTAAAAACCCTTTTATCCAGTCTGAATCTTCCCTTATTTAGTTAAAAACCCTTTTATCCAGTCTGAATATTCCCTTATTTAGTTAAAACCCTTTTATCCAGTGTGAATTTTCCCTTATTTTGTTAAAAACCCTTTTTATCCAGTCTGAATCTTCCCTTATTTAGTTAAAAACCCTTCTCCCAGTCCTGGCTGTATTGGATCGCAGCGGGATCACTCCAGACCCATTTCCATGAACCAACCCTGGGGAAAACAATTTCTTGGAAGGCTCAGTTCAGTAAATCTGAGCCTTTCCTTCACCTCATGTTAAGATCGAGCCTTTCCCACATAATTTTCCTTAAGTTTCCCTGGATAAAAGTCTGCATAGCATCTCCCTGAGCATGGCCCTAAATCTCGGCTGGAGAATTCAGGAGAAATGGAGGAATAAACAGAAAAGAGTGGGAAAAGCTGAACTGGCCCAATGTCCCTTTTGTCCCTCCCACAGCACAGAGCCCTGCATTTTGAAGGAAGCTCCCAGATATCCTCTGGGATTGGGGGCACCTCATGGATCCCCTGGAGCTCTGCCCCACACAGAGGCTGGAACAGGGCACGAGCAGAGGCTGCTCCTCTTTAAATGTGAAATACAACCCCAGGGAAACTGAGGCAGTGCTTCATGGAATGTCACTCCCACTGCTTTGGTTGCTCAGTGCCATCAAACCCTCCCTGGAATTCAGTGATCCTGCAGCCCTTCCCTCCTGGATCCCAAAACAAAGTGGGAATCCAAAGAATCCAAAACTTCACCAGGCCCGGTTTGGTGGTGAATTTTATTTCAGTGAGATTGGAGCCCTTCTATATCCAGGTTGGACAGGGCTGGGAGAAGCCTGGGATAGTGGAAGGTGTCCCTGTCCGTGGCAGGGGGTGGCACTGGACCATCCCTTCCAACCCAAACCCTTCTGGGATTCTCTGATGGAAGGAGCCAAACCAGGTATAAGGATAAGGACGTCAGAGGTGGAATTACATCTCCAGAGCTCCTGGAAGCACAGATGGGAGCTGGCCAGGGTTGTTCCCAGGGCTCCTGGAAATCACAAGCATGAGGTGGTTTTGAAGACACCCAATGTGAGATTTTCCTGAAGGATTCCCAGAGGAACTCATTCCAAACTTTCTGTGTCCTTAATGAACTGGAGGATCCCATGGAGCTTCTTCCTCATGAGCCCAGAGGAATAATTAACCCACACCCATCCAAGCCTTCCCGACAGGATTTTTGAGGTTCTGAGTCCAAGAGACAGGAAAAGACACGGCAGAAAGATTCCATGAGAATCAATAAAGGTTTCTTTTTTATTGGAATTCCCTTTTACATACACCTGTGGTTTGCCTTTTCCCGCTCGTTACTTTGGTCCATGCAGAAAGCAGAAGTGGAGGAATGTAAACCAAATTCCTGCCTGGAGACACACACATGGCAAAGCCCCTGCAATAATCACACCTTTTTCCTGCAGGTTTTTTTGGGGTTTGCCCCTCTTCTGGAGGGGAACAAGGTCTTGAAACCCACTTCAGTGTTGCAGAGGGACAAACACCCCCCTGCTCCTCTCCCTCCTGCTCCGGGTGGAAAAAGGAGCCAATATTCTGGAAAAACCCCATTTCCCAAAGCCCAGACCCTGTGATTTGTGGTGGCCACCAGGGCTGGGTCACCCTGAAGCTGCAAAGGGCTTCAGCAGCAGGTTTGTCTCCTCATGGATCCCGATGGGAAGAGCTCCATCAAGGATTTGGAATGTGGGATGGGTTTGGTGCTCGGCTGTGCCTCTCCTTCCTCTTCTCCCACCCCTCCTGTCCCACCAGTTCCACCTCATCCATCCTGGCCTGCCAAGGATCCCACCTTTAACAACAGATGGCTTCTTGTCCAAGGCCTTGTGGGGCATAGCTTGGAGAACATGGGATAATTCTATGGAATTGGAATTCGGTGGTTTTAAAGCTCCTTTTCAACCTAAACCCATCCTGGGATTCTCTGATTGCTCCTTTCCTGCAGCTCTCAAGGAAGAAGGATTTGTTTAGATAGAGGATGAGGTAAAAGATTGGCCTGGCAAGAAAAGCTCAGCTCTATCTTTAGGCTGGCTCAAGTCTCATAAAGCTCTGTTTTAAATCGATGCTGCTTCTCATGATTTTGTCTCCTCTTCAGGCACCTGAGCCTGCTTGGGCCACTTTTAGTTAAGCTGGGCTTTAGCTGCTTTTCCAGTGGATTTGTGTCCCTATTTTAGAGGATGCAACCCTGGGCATTTTGGAAACCAGGCACATGCTGATCCCTTCATCCCAAACATTTCAATCCCAGGTATTTCCAGCCAAGTGTCTCCCACATCCTGAATCTCCACATGGGCAAGCTGATACCAAGAGAAAATGAAGAACTTTAGGAGAGGAATCTTCCCCTCAGACCTTCTCCTGCCTCTGGATGTCAGGCATCCTTCTGGATTCTGGATCTAAAGGGTAAAGACACCCTGAAAGCTCAGTGCCAATCAAAGTTTTGGGAACAGGAAATTTATTTGAATAATTCCCCTTTTAGAATTTATAGGTGAAGGCCATTCCATGGAAATCAACAGACACCTTGGGGCTGATTTTCCTGGGAACAGGATTTTGTCCCAAACTGTGCCAGCACCTCCGGTTTTGCACACCCCACCAATTAACCCCCAGAATCATTAACCCCAATCTGAGGAAATAGTTAAATTCCATTGAATTCCTTTGTTAATGTACCAGGAAAACCATTGCTCCAGTCAAAGGGAGAAGTTTCTCTCTGGGACCCAGGAGAAATGGGTCAAAATTCCATGTTCTCAAGCTGAGTTTGTTCTAATTTACCAAGTTTTCCAGTGAAAAAATAGAAGGAAAAGTGGCAGTGAGGATGAAGATGAAGAGGAAGTTGTACTGACTTTATCACAGCCCACCTTCCCCCTTTTGCTCTCTTATTATTCCTCCAATTAGAAGAAATCCTAATTAGGCACTAATTTACCCCATCAGATCTGTCTGTATGGAAAGAATTCAGATTTATTGGAGTAACTCCTGATTAATTGGGTGAGTTTTCCAGAAATTTTCACTCATTCCTGGCCTTGCCAATCCCTCAGCTGATTTCCAGCCCTGGAAATGCCTCTCTGGGGGCAGATTTTGGGATGTGAGAAGATGAGAAGGTGAAACTCAAATTTAATATTGGATCAGTTCTCATCCCAAATCCCTGGACATGCTGGAAATATTTCTGGGAACTCTGGAACACTGAGATCCTTGAGGAAAACAGTGGGGAAATTTGGAGGATCTGAGTTCACATATGAAAGGTTGGGAAGGAGGAAAGGAAAGGAAAGGAAAGGAAAGGAAAGGAAAGGAAAGGAAAGGAAAGGAAAGGAAAGGAAAGGAAAGGAAAGGAAAGGAAAGGAAAGGAAAGGAAAGGAAAGGAAAGGAAAGGAAAGGAAAGGAAAGGAAAGGAAAGGAAAGGAAAGGAAAGGAAAGGAAAGGAAAGGAAAGGAAAGGAAAGGAACAGATAAATGGGATTGTTTTATGTCCAGCTGATCATCAGCTGTCCTTGGATTTAATCCAAACCCTAATCCTGGTCTGTAATTCTCAGCAGAGCATTTCTGGAGCTGCAGTTGGAAACTGGCTTTGAAATCCATTCTGCAAATTGGACACGAGTCCCAAGCTGTGCTTTAGCTCCAGAGCTGTTCTGCCTTTTCCCTGCTCTGAGTTACCCCAATTCCCTTCAGATGAGCAGCTCCTGCCTCATGCCAAGGAATCTCAAATCCACCTTGGAGCTGCTTCCAGCGGTCCTGCCCTGGAGTCCAGCTCAGAACATCTCTGCCCACCCACTGGGGAGGTTTCATCCAGCACAGAGAATTGGGAGAAGCCAGAATTCCAGACACTGTCCAGAGCCCAGCAGAGCTCTCAGCAGGACCCCGGAAAATAAACAAAAATAGCTTAAGATTTCTATTTTGTTGTTTGAAATCCTCCTGGAGTGGGGCACAAACACAATGAGTGTTTCCCCTCCTCTCTGTGCCATTTTCCCATAAATCCACCAAGATTTGGGACTCTTTGGGAGTCATCTCCCACCTCAGGATACATGAACTCTGCCCCAGGTGTGATGAGTACAGTGAGTGATCCAAGGTGATCCAAGGAAATCCCATTCCCATCCCAAAGCTCTGGACTGGTTTGGGAACTGCCAGCTGAGATTGGCTTTGAACCATAAACCCTTTCCTCCAGCCAAATCTGCACCCAGTTAAAAGAAGACATTAAATGCTGAATTAAGTTATTTAAATAAGATTTTGGGGTTGTTTTGGAGGGACAGTTTGGAATAAAAAGAATTGAAGTGTGGGAAAAAGACTCCCAGAAGAAAATCCCGGCTCCAAACCGTCCCAAACCTCCTACAGAGCAAAAAGCAGCCAGTGAGGATTCCTGTCAGCACTGAGGGAAGGAAAACCAGGATTAGGAGATTCATCAAGGGCCGTTAAAAGCCTTGACAGCAAATTAGTTTGGAGTTAATCACCAACGGAAGCACAGCTGAAGGATTTGTGTCTCAGCAAAGTTTGTTTGGTGTCTCTGAGCTTTAAATGGCCAAGGAGGAACTGGGAACACCAAGGAGGACGTGGAAACATCGAGGAGGACTTGGAAACACCAAGGAGGACCTGGGAAAACCAAGGAGGACCTGGAATCATCAAGGAGGACCTGGAAACATAAAGGAGGACCTGGAAACACTGAGGAGGACCTGGAATCACCAAGGAGGACCTGGAAACAGAGGAGGACCTGGGAACACCAAGGAGGACATGAAAACACCAAGGAGGACCTGGAATCACCAAGGAGGAGTTGGGGACACTGAGGAGGATCTGGGGACACCAAGGAGGATCTGGGAACACCGAGGAGGACCTGGAAACATTGAGGAGGACATGGAAACATTGAGGAGGAGATGGAATCACCCGGGAGGAACTGGAAACAATGAGGAGGACATGGAAGAACTGAGGAGAACCTGAGAACACCAAGGAGGAGCTGGGAACACTGAGGAGGACATGGAAATGCCAAGGAGGACCTGGAATCACCAAGAAGGACATGAAAACTTCAAGAAAGACATGGAAACACTGGGAACACCAAGGAGGAGCTGAAAACATCAAGGAGGACCTGGAGACATCAAGTAGGACATGGAAACATCAAGGAGGGCACAAAAACCTCAGGGAGAACATGGAATCACCAAGGAGGACACGTGAGAAAAAGGATCTCAACTTATAAATGAGGTTTCTTAACTTTTTGAAACATCTGAATCTGAAATTAAAAACCCTTTCGGCCACCGAGTTCGTCAAGACAACCAAGAGGAATAAAAACTTTGGAGATCTTCCCTCTCTGTGGATTTTTACGGTTTATAAAGTGGAAAATTCTTCCCAGCGCTGTGGATGTTCCCTGACCTCCAGCTGATTGCCCATAAACAGATAAACAAAGCCAATCCCTGGCTGAAAAAATTCGATTTTGGGAGATCTTTGTGAACTTTTTTGGCTCCAGAAGAAGACAAGGAGCAGAGCTGAGGAATGATGAGGGGTAGGACAAGACATGATCTCATCTGAACCCGGACCAAGGGGAATGGAGGAGGCAGAAAAACAATTGTCTGCCCTTATCCAGGAGAAGCAGGAATGGTGAAACTGCTGCCAAAAGTCATCCCAAAGAAATAAAAGGAAGATTAAACAGCTGTCAAATCCCAGAAAAGAGCGGGATCGTGGAGCAAGGAATCCCAAGGAGAACTCTGCTGCTGTGGATGGGAATAGAAGAGGAACAATAGAGGAACCTGCCAGGGCTGAGATTCCCTGTCCAAGCCCAACGTGTGGCTCTGGAGAAGAGGATGATGATCCAAAAGATTCCAGGGAGATTCCAGCTGGGACACTGCAATGCACAGCTTGGCTGGGGGAAGTGAGAGGCTCCATGGAAATACTCCATGGAGTATTGCCAGATGTTTTCTAGGATGAGAGAAACACGGGCACAGATCTGACACAAAGGAGGAGGGAAAACCAAGGAAAACCAGGGAACAGCTCTTTTGAATATTTTCCTCTTCCTTGGGGAAGTTTCTTCCCCTGTTTTCCCAGGTTGGACAGGGCTTGGAGCAACCAGGGATAGTGGAAGATCTTCCTGCCCATGGAATGAGATGGGCTTTAAGGTCCTTTCCAACCCAGCTCATTCTGGGATGATTCCATGACAACAATTCCGTGACAATGATTCTGTGACAACGGATCCATGACAAAGGAATCCATGACAACGATTCCATGACAACAATCCCATATCACGTTTTGCTACACCCTGTCACATTCATATTTTTAGGGAAAATCTCTTTGCCCAGGATTTTTCTCCTGGGAAGCTGAGAAGCCTCAGAGAAAAAGGAAAACAATAATTATTTGATTTGCTTCTCCTGTGTTTTGCTGCTTTGGAATGTGTTTGGAGATTGTTTACCCACAGGTGATTGTTCCATTGGATTCTTGTGAATTTTTTTGACTCATTAACCAATCAGGCCCAAGCTGTGTTGGGACTCTGGAAAGAATCACGAGTTTTCATTATTATCTTTTTAGCCTTCTGTCTGTATCCTTTCTCTATTTTTTAGTATAGTTTGGTATAGCATTCTTTAATATAATATAGATCATAAAATAATAAATTAGCCTTCTGAGAACATGGAGTCAGATCCATCATTCCTCCCTGCCACGGGGCACCCCACAAACACAATAACACTCCAGCTCCATCTGCTCCCTCTGCTCCACAATCCCCTGTTGGATCTGGACTGGGATGGGCACAAGCCCTGTCGTTCCTGCAGGATTTGTGGAGGGCAGTGGGTGAATCCTGAACCAATGAATCCTCCCCTCCAAGGTTTCTGTTTCCCGTGGCCTTTGGGGCTGCGTTTCCACAGGAAAATCCCACAGGGGAGGAACTGTCATCCCAGGGGGACTCAGACCTTTGGGTGGGGACAAACTCCTTGGGAAATGTCCTGAACTCCTGGAGCCTGCTCTGGATCCAAAGGCTCTGGCTAAGCTCCAACAGCATCTTTCCATTTGTCCTCCCAGAGCAAATCCCAACCCAAAATTAGGGCTTCTTCTCTCTTTCCACACATCCCAGCTCTGGTTCTTCCTCATTAAAATCCAGGAGGGATGACCCTGGATCTCCAGATAACAGATTCTGATCCATAAGCTCAATCAGGAGTTTGGGATCAGCCCAGGAATGATGGGAGCACACTGTGACAAACAGATCCTGCTGGGCCTTAGTGGCAGTTTTCCCTCTGTTTTGGTGTCAGCATTATCCCAATTTTTACATGGATGCTGCTCACGCACAGAAACATCCAGGAAAGAAAAATCTACCTACGATTTGCAATTCAAAGCATTTTGAAAAATATTTCTTCCCCCTGCACAGCCCTAGTGCCTGTAATTTTCATCTACATTTAAAAAGAGGTTTGATTTATGTTAATCCTAAATAATCCAGTGTTGAATTCATCTCAGTGAGATCTGCATTTTAGGAGCGGGGGTTATGTTTGTTTATAAATAAATTTATGGCTTTTGCTGATTCCTTGAATTTCTGAGGGATTGTCAAATGTTCTCAATCTTGAGTAATAAACACAAGCAAAGAGTGAGTCACTGCTTGGGGTTTTTTGGTATTTTTGCTTTGTTCCAGCAGTAAAATTATAACTTAGAAATATCTTTGAGCCAGAAAATCAGGAGGGGTAGAAGAAGAGAGCAGGAAAATGATTTGATTTTTGAAAAGTTGTTATTTTGATAACTCTTATTTGGTGGGAAATGATTATGATGAGGTCTGACTTCTTTTGATGAGGTGAAACAAGAGAAGAACATCATGAATAAATATTGGCTGTCAAAGATTTCTGTTCAGGACAAGAGGGAACAGCCTCAGGCTGGGCCAGGGCAGGCTCGGGGTGGACAGCAGCAGGAATTTCCTCATGGAAAGGGTGCTCAGGCCTTGGAAGGAGCTGCCCAGGGAGGTTTGGAGCCCCCACCCCTGGAGGTGTCCCAGGAATTCCTGGATGTGGCACTTGGTGCTCTGATGGGATTGGGCACAGCTCGAACTTGAGGGCTTTTCCAACCTCAGGGATTCTGGGATCCTGTGAGGATGGAGAGGAGCTCCAGCTCCTGTCAGGACCTCACAGCCACCACATTCCCCACCAGGTCTGAATCCAAACCTTGGACATGTCAGAGGGAGGAGACTTTTCCCTGGATTCCTCTGGGCTTTGGTCAGAGGTAATCTGAGAAACATCTGAATCTGAAATTAAAAACCATTTAGGCTACCGAGTTTGGGGGACACAAGGTCAGGATCCCACCTGCTCTTCCTGACTTCCTTCAGACTCTGAGGAAATGAAACCTTAATTAGCCCTCAGAAGAGCAGCTGGTGGAGTCTTTTTCCCCATTAGGGTTTGGATTAATTTTCCAGAGAAACTGTGGATCCACATCCACAGATTCCACATCCCTGGAAGAGTCCAAGGCCAGGCTGGACAGGGCTTGGAGCAACCTGGGACAGTGGGAAGTGTCACTGCCATGGCAGGGGGTGGAACAAGGTGACCTTTAAAGTTCCATCCAACCCAAACCATTCCAGAATTCCACAAACAGGACATCCAGAGAGCAGAGTGAGGAACAATCCCGAGTTTTAAGAAAGGATGGAAGCTGCTTTCCAGGAGCACCCACAAAAAGGCAGGGCCGAGGGATCCACCCCGGGAGCTGATTTTAGCCACAATCACCCCTCTGGGATGTGCAAATTCCGTGCCCTCGGTGGTTCCCTCTCCACCTGCCCCTCTGGAAGAGCAGGAATGCCACACATGCCGATCACCACATCCAACCCTAAAATTGTACCAGTTCCTGCCTTGCCCCAGGACTCAGGGAAAGGGGAGGACAATCCCTGCCTGCCTCCATGAGCTGTTAACCCTCCCCACCCCGGAGAAGCATTTTGGCAAGGAGTGAGAATTCCCAAGGGAAGAAGAACATGGGGATGGTTGTACCCAACACAACCTTTGACCGACGGATGGAGGGGCCTTTCCCAGCCCTGTGTGTGTCACCAGGCAGATCCACAGGCAGAGAACAAACCAAACCCAAGGCACTGCCCCCCAGGGTGGCTTGTCCCCTGCCAGGACGATGGCCCTGCACCCTCCCTGCACGCCTCCTGCTTTCCTGGGGGACGCTCCCGTCCTCCTCGGCCGCCCACGCTCCCCGAGGGATCCAAGGACCACGCAGGGCTTTGCAGCCCTGGTCTCCAGTGTCCAGCAGGTCTGGAGAGCTCTGTTATCAGCAGGAGAACGTGGATCACGGAATTCACGGATGGCATCACCCACTGGCCACGCTGGTGGTTCGCTTTCTGGTTTTTTTTTTTTTTTTTTTGTTTCCCCAAATAACTTAATCTCTCATTCCACAGAGCAGAGGAGCTGCATGGAAACCCTCGGAATCCGCTGCATGGCCTGATGGTCTTTTCCCACTAAATGCTCTCCAGGAACCATTTTTTTTTTTCCATCCTTTGGCTGCATTTTTCCTTTCCTCCTGCTGTCTTTACATCACTGTCTCTCTCTCCTCTTCCACCAGGACCGTGGGTCTGTCTCCATCGTAGAGCCCGGAGCCGTTCAGGTATTCCTCATCCTTGTTGTACTGCTCCGGGCCGGAGGAAGGCATGGAGTTCTCTGAAATGGAGCCATTTTTCACATAACCTGGCAAATTCCTGTGGCCGTTGAGGGTCCCTGGAATAAGTCTCGTGTTGAGGTGGAGGGCAAGCGCCCCTCTGGTGGCTACATTTGTGATGCTGGTGTGGGAAACCATTGGTCCATAACTGTAGGTTGTGCTCCCACTCCGGGCTTTCCTTTTAAAGTCAAGTGCTAAAGTCCACCTGCTCCATGACTTCTTTATTTCTGCTTGGACCTGAGGGGAAAAAAGGAGGAAAAACAAAAACCATGAGTGGGAGAAGAAAAATGCCAGAAAAATGTGATGTTCATAAACAGAATGGCTGGCAACTCTGTGGGGACTTGGAATTTCACGGTCCTTATGGGTCCCTTCCAAGTCAGGAGATTCTGTGATTCCATAAAATTGGAATAAATGCACATTAAATAAATAATAAATGCACATGAAATAAATAACAAATTCACATAAAAAAAAATAGAAGGGAAAAACCCCCACGAGTGGGAGAAGAAAAATGCCAGACAAATGTGATGTCCATAAACAGAATGGGTGGGAAACTCTGTGGGGACTTGGAATTTCATGGTCTTTATGGGCCCCTTCCAAATCAGGAGAGTCTGTGATTCCATGAAATTGGAATAAATTTGCACTAAATAAATAATAAATTCACATTAAATAAATAATAAATGCACATGAAATAAATAATACATTCATATTAAATAAATGATAAATCCACATTTAAAAAAAAAAAAGGAAGGGGGAAAAACTCCCATGAGTGGGAGAAGAAAAATGCCAGAAAAATGTGAGGTTCATAAACAGAATGGGTAGGAAACTCTGTGGGGACTTGGAATTTCATGGTCTTTATGGGCCCCTTCCAAATCAGGAGATTCTGTGATTCCATGAAATTGGAATAAATGCACAGTAAATAAACAGTAAATTCACATTAAGTAAATAATGAATCCACATTAAAAAAAAAAGGAGGCAGAAAAACCCCCATGAGTGGGAGAAGAAAAATGCCAGAAAAATGTGGTGTTCATAGATGAAATGGGTAGGAAACACTGTGGGGACCTGGAGTTGTCATGGGCTTTATGGGCCCCTTCCAAATCAGGAGATTCAGTGATTCCATGAAATTGGAATAAATTTGCACTAAATAAATAATAAATTCACATTAAAGAAATAATAAATGCACATGAAATAAATAATAAATTCATATTAAATAAATAATAAATCCACATTAAAAAAAAAAAAAAAAGGAAGGGGGAAAAACTCCCATGAGTGGGGGAAGAAAAATGCCAGAAAAATGTGGTGTCCATAAATAGAATGGGTGGGAAACTTTGTGGGGACTTGGAATTTCACAGTCCTTATGGGCCCCTTCCAAATCAGGAGATTCTGTGATTCCATGAAATTGGAAGAAATGCACATTAAATAAATAATGAATTCACATTAAATAAATAATAAATTCACATTAAGTCTTCCCTTTCCAAATGAAGTATTGCACAGTGGGAAGCTGGAATGGCTGAAAACATCTGGCTGAAAATGTGGGATAGCTCTGCCCAAGGGCTGAGGGATGGAGATCAGCACATCCAGGAGGGAATTGTCTCAATGTCCCATAAAAATCAAGTGTCAGTGGGAAAACCACCTTGAGAGGCACCTGAATCCTGAGAAATTTCCCCAGAATGGGAATTTCAGACTGGGTCTAAAGTAGGTCGCTAAATTTAGGGTGAGATCAATTCCCCTTAGATTTTATCCTTGTTTTGTCTGCAGAACACAAACAGTGATTTTTTTAGTTTTATTTCCCCTTAAAGTCTATAAATTCAGGTTATAAATGCCCCCTAAAATACATAAATTTAGGTCATAAATTCTCTTTAAAATCCATACATTCCATTTTATCCCAGTCCATGGAATTCCTCCCTGGGGTGCAGATGCTGACCATCCACTTTCTTAATTAGCAGCAATAAAGGGAATTAATGGAAATGAGGAAAATAAAGTATATCATTCTGGAAATAGATAAAAAGGACAAAAGACACCAGAAAAATCCAGATTTTTTTTTTTTTTTTTTGTTAATCAGTGACTCTATCAATCTGGTTTTCTTCCCAATTTGAAATGAAGCAGCACTAAGCAGCAATTGTGCTAGGAAATTAAAAATTCCACATTTTTTCTCCATTAGCTGCTTCCAGTAGCTCATTTATTGGTGCCATGCTGACCTGGGGGTTTTCCACCAGAAAAAAAAATGAAGATTTGAATTTTTTATGTGGACTGAGAGACTTTGGACTGCAAAATAAAGATGTTTGTTGTAGAAAAATGAGGATGTGCTGATGTGCATCCACCTGGGTGTGGAATTAACCCAAGGAGGGAGGGGATAAAGATGTTCACGACTCACCTCTCCATTGCAAAAACAGTATATGATGGCAACAAAAAATCCCTGGAAGGTGGAAGAAACAACAAATTAATGGGAATTTAGGGAAATTTGGGTCTCTTTTCTGCCCAGCACCCCCAGGCCTCTCTGGGATTGGGGACATTCAAAACCTTCTGTGTGTGAGAAATGTGGGGTTGTTCAGTGGGGCAGGAGAGGGAAACAGAAAATTCCCCGTGGATGGAGCTCCTGGTGGACCAGGAGCCAGCAGAGTGTCCTGGGGGACAAGAGGCCAACGGCATCATGGGGTGCATTAGGAAGAATTGGGAAGAACATTTTTTGCTGGACAAATTTCCCATTTTCTTGTTGTGTTTTTTCAAGCAGAAAACAGATTTGAGGCTCAAATATTTTCAAATCCTCTCATGAATTCCTTCTAGCGTACTGTAAACCCAGCCCTGCTTCCAAAGGCAGCCTTGCACCCACATTTCCCTCCTCTCCCCGCTGAAATTCCCATTTTTTTCCCAGAGTTCCAGTACCTGGAAAGAGTTGAACAGCATTTCATAGTGCATTTGAACTTGCCAAAGAATCCCTGACACGTCTGTGTATGGCATAGCCATGAAAACAATATAGTGAACGCCAAACAGAGGCATAAGGACAAGGGTAGATTTCAGCAGCTTCCTGCAGGGAAAAAAAAAAAAAGGGAAAAAAAAAGGGGAGGAAAGGGAAAAAAAGGGGGAAAAAAAGGGGGAGAAAGAAGGGGGAAAAAGGGGAAAATGAAAGGAAAGTGGGAAAGGAAAGGGGAAAAGGAAAGGGGGAAAGGAAAGGGGGAAAGGAAAGAGGAAATGAAAGGGGGAAATAAAGGGAAAGAAAAGGGGAAAAAGAAAAGGGGAAAAAGAAAAGGGGAAAAAAGAAAAGGAATTATTGCATGGATAAACCTCCCCAGCATCACCAGCCCAGCCAGGTTTGTCACTAGGCACAAGCTGCTCGTGGTTTTCTCCTCGTCCCCTCGGATATGGGATGTCTACACAGGTGCTGTGGAATTCCACATGGAATTCCAGGCTGCTGGTCCATGCTCCAGCACGGGCCAGTCCAACCCTCAACTTGTCCCTGTGTGATGCTGGAGGTGACAACACTGAGGTGGCTTTTCCAGCCTCAGACCAGCTCCAGGCTTGGGTCAGGATCATGGGGGGGAGGCGGAAAGGGAGGAAAGGAATTTGTGCTGCAATTCCAGCCCTCAGGCTCCGACTGAAATCCACCAAATCCAATAAATCCCCTTATCCCTAATGGTTCTCCATCTTCCCATGGTCCTACACGACCCACAGTGGCTGCCACTGTTGGGCAGGAGGTGCAGAATTGACTCCCAGAGCTCTTTTCCAACCTCAACCACTCCATTGAGGCAAGGCAGGAAAATCCACCCTGGCTCAGTGGCTCCTGTGCAAAGAACAGATCTGTGTCACGGACATATTTTATGAAAAATCCTTTTGTTAGGATCTTTTCTCTTGAGAAGCTGAAAAGCTTTGGCTTCCCCATGTTTTGCTGCTTTGGAATATGATTTGGAGAATTGTTTACTCAGCATTTCAATTGCTTTTACTTGATGACCAATGACAGCCACCTGTGTCGAGGCTTGTGAGCAGTCACAAGATTTTATCTTTCCTTTTACCCCTTTCCTTTCCTTTCCTTTCCTTTCCTTTCCTTTCCTTTCCTTTCCTTTCCTTTCCTTTCCTTTTCCTTTCCTTTCCTTTCCTTTCCTTTCCTTTCCTTTCCTTTCCTTTCCTTTCCTTTCCTTTCCTTTCCTTTCCTTTCCTTTCCTTTCCTTTCCTTTCCTTTCCTTTCCTTTCCTTTCCTTTCCTTTCCTTTCCTTTCCTTTCCTTTCCTTTCCTTTCCTTTCCTTTCCTTTCCTTTCCTTTCCTTTCCTCTGTTCTTTTAGTATAGTTTTCGTTTTCTTTTAATATAATATATATAATAAAATAATAAATCAGCCTCCTGAAACACAGAGTCAAGATTCTCATCTCTTCCCTTGTCGGGGTTGCCTTCAAATTCAGCAAATCTGGAGCAGAGGGAGGTGAGTTAGGAGTAGAATTACTCCAGAAATCCAGGGGAGGAGGACAGAGCAGGGTGGACACTCCTAGGAGGTGCCTTGGGCTTCGGCATCCCTTGGAAAAGCTCCTTTTTCCAGGGAGAAGCTCCACCTCAGCACAGGATCGGTGCTGGGGACTCCACGGAGGCACCACAACCCCACAACCCTGAGAATTTGGCTGGGCTGGCTCCGGAGGGAATCAGCTTTGCCTGGAAGCGCCATTAATTGAGGGATTAGACCTCGTGCCAAGAGTTCCAGCAAGTGCCCGAGTGCAGCCGGGATGGGGAAGGGCAGGGACGGCTCCCAGAAGGGGCCGGCACCGCCTCTGTCCTGCAAACCACCCTTTGGGGAATCTAACACTTTAAAAGGAGCAGGCCCCATCCAAACCATAATTAATGGCAAAGCTTCGGCCGGGGAGAAGTAAATAAATGGATAAATCAGAGCCCTGACAGGGCAGCGAGGAGAACTGGGAGGTGTTTTCCTGCCAAATCCCCCTCCTGCCTCAAATGTGTGTTTGGAGAGAGAGGTGGGAGCGATGAGCTCATGGTTTACATCCCAAACCGTTCCGCTCTCCCCCCTTCCCAAGTGTCCTCTTGGGCAGTCCAGGAGACCCTGAGAAGCCCTGGGAGCTCTCAAGCGGCCGTGGTGTCCCAGCAATCTGAATTTTCCGTCCAATGTTTGACCATGCTACAAATAACCCGAATTATCAAGGGAGACGAGCTGGCAGAACAAAGGCAAACCAAACAAAAAACGAAACCAAATTGGAATCTTTTTTTCAGTTCAGCCAAGGCACTGAGAACACCCGCTCAAGGGCAGGTTTAACCAATAGGCCGAGCTTAACAAAGCACAAGAGGGGAATAAAAATAAGCAAATAAACTGATACAAGTTTTACAGCCCTCAACAGCACAAACAATGTTTTATTTTTGCACTTTGGGTTCAAAAACTGGCTGAAGAGCTGGAATTCCTCCCTAACCTCCAGCAGGCTGGATTTGAAAGGTTTAGGAGAGTTTTAAATTGCTCTGGTTCATTCTGTATTACCACACTTGGAAGACAACAAACTTTTGGACTTATTTTAGGTGACACCAGTGTCACCCTGGGCTTTCTCCACAGCCAAGGACTTTGTCCCGTCCCAGAAAGGGGACAGGGCAGGTGACACTCACCTGTACTGTTGTCTCGAGTCGCACCTCCCTGCATTCGTCTCTCGGAGCTTGGTTGCTAGGACTCTGATAATATTGATAAAGAGAATAAAATTTACCTGCAGGGGAAAGAAAACAAACAATAAAGAAATGAGAGCTGTTAAAAATTTTGATGAAAATGGTGGAGTTGTTTGGTTGGTGTTTCCCCCAGGTGAGGCAGGGGCTGGGATTGGGGAGGAAGCTCCTCCTGTGGAAGGGATGAGTGCTCCAGGAATGATCCCAAGGTTTTTAACCTTCAGGGAGAATATGGAACGGCTCACAAGGTGTGGGCATCTAACATGGAAACATCCCCCAGCAGGCTCCTGGAGGAGGCCAAAATGAGGTTTTATTTGTCTTTACAGCCCAGCTGGGATTGAGATCCCCTCGGGATACCAGGAGCACTCTTAGGATGTCATCCCACATTTCCGTGTGCAAAAGGAAAGAGGAACAAGCCCAAGGCACCATGGTGAAAGACACAGAGTGGAGGTAACTGGAGATGACAGCTCAAGAATGAAGAAGGGCAATGAAACTCTTGGATTTCTCCCATATTCCCATTGCCGAGATTCCTCTGGGAAGTCTTTAGAATGGAACAGGCAAGGACAGTCAGGGAATATCATCGACTGCCTTTCAGGGAGACACATCCGTGAACCCAACTCGTGGGTTCAACAAGATAATTCCAGTGGTGCCTTGGAACAGGCTGCCCCAGGAAGAGGTGGAATCCCCATCCCGGGAAGTGGTGGAATCCCATGTGGATGTGGCACCTGGGGACAAGGGTTAGTGGTGACCATGGTGGTGCTGGGGAATGGTTGGACTTGACCTGGGAGAACATTTCCAACCTTTGTGACTCTGTGATTCCAGGCTTGTCCTAGAGGAACGCACTGAGGAAAATTTATTGGCAACAACTCACGGAGAGGAAAGATGGGTTGGCACTGGGGAGATTCCCATCTTTGTAGGGCTCTTCAGAGCTGGTTTCCCTGGATTCCACCAGCTGCTGGCCCAGCCAAACCCTTCCATGGGATTATGGAGAGGGTACAGGCAGGACCATCCCGTAACCTCAGTGAGCAGATCCATGTTGTTGGATAATGCCTACGGATTGCTCTGGAACCTCCAGCATTTTGAGACACAGAATTACCACATCACACACCAGCTTGGAGTTTTAGGGAGAGACCATCGTGAACCTCAAGCTGGATCACCAAGGAGACCTCCTTGGATTCATTTTGGCTGGAGCCAGAGCAGGTCCATATTCCAGCATTTCCACAACAGAGATCCCACCACAACCATTGGAGAGTCGTTCCCATGGTCAGTTATCCTCCTTGGGAAAACCAGGAATTCCCTGAGTTGCTGAGCAAGCAGGGGCTGGTTTGCCATGGCTTTGTCTGCTGTGGTTGGACTCCTCCTCCTTTGAAGAGGTGCGAGCTCGTTTGGAACTGCTCTCCATAAAAAAAGCAGGGAAGGTTGTGCCACACCCTTTCCGCCACTGGGATATGAGTGAAAATTCTCTCCCACATCCATTTCCCTGTTTTCATGAGGTTTGTGGGAATTTTACATGCCTGCAACCCCATTCCCTGAGTTCCATTTGGCTGAAATTTCCTGATTGGCACAGGAATTATAAAGGAGGAATGGACAGACTGACAGGCAGGAAAGGACAGAGCCTGGGGGCATTTAATTCCTTGGAAACCATCTGAAAGGGAAAAAGCAAGCAGAATTTATGCCTCTCTAGGTGTTTTTCCAGCTTTAAAGGCTCCAAAGTGGGATTTTGTTCTGCATTTGTCGGCAAAATTAATTACGTCCAACATTATCAAACCCAGGAGGGAAACTCCTCTGATTTCCCCAAATGTGCTAAATTTGAAAAGAAATCCAGACAAAAGAATCACATGCAAATTAGCAGAAAGTGGAGAGATTTTAAACCCCTCAGCCTCCAAAATCTCATCCAGAAAATGCAGGACTTAGTCCAGCAACGTGGGAATGGCAGAAGCAGCCAAGTGAACAATACGAACCCACAGAAATTAAACAGACACAACCCATGGAATATTTTTGCATAATAAACAGCTGGATTTGCAAATTGCCAGGGCACAGGCACAGCCTCCTGGAGAAACCTTATTTTTCCAAGGATGAGCCTCAACTGGGCTCTTTCTCCTCTGCTAATTGGCCTTTAAATGAAATGCGATGGAGTCGCTGGAATTAATGTAATTGAACCATCTGGACTTTCTTCTCCAGCCTCTTGTTCATTTCCAAAGATGTGGTCTCGTTCCTTCCAAGGAATTGCTGGAGCCAGGTGGAGAATTTCCACGGAAGGGATGAAATCCAGCCCCACCCCAAACCCCAAAAATCTCACCTAATGGCACAGATGAGCGCATCCACCTCGGAAAATTTCCTGCTCTTTGTGTGTCTGGTGCTCTTCTCACCCACACTGAGCATCTTCCAAGGCCTCCTGATTTAGGAGGCAGGGGGAAGAGCCTGATTCCAAACCCTCTGAACCATGGAGAGATTCCTGTTGGCTCCACTCGTGGATGAGTGGAAAGGGAGGTGGGATTTGGGGTAGTGCATGAGCTCTTTGACATGGATTTCACCAGGAGACTGAGCAATGGAGAACCCCAATTAAAGAGGGTAGGGGGATGAGGGTAATTAATGAATTAATTAATTAGGACACAATTGAATTCACCTGGTGCAGATAATTAAATCTTATAACACCCTCTCCAGCTCTGGAGAGCTCCTCTGGGATGATGGGATAATGTCACTTGGATCCTTCCTTTCCCCTCTGGCTCCTGGGTGGGGGTTGGAATAATCCACCCTCAGTGAATAAAGATCCAATCAAAGCTGGGCTGGTTTCATTTCCCTTCCCACCTCAGGCTTCTCAAGCTTTTACCAGCTCAGAAATGATGGGATGACCCAGAAACGTGACTGGGAAAAGCTTTGGTCCAGGCACAGACCCCAAATTCCATCTCTTCCCACTGGAGATGCCTGGTAAGAATGTGTTGTGATCCCTGAGAGTTCCCAGGATCATCTGGGTTGGAAATATTGCCTTGAATGTTGGTTTCATTTATGATTTTAGGGTCTTAGCCCTGAAAATGTGGGGTTTTTCTCTCCTTGAAGTCACTCACAAACCCTTCTGCCATATTCAACTTGCAAAATTACAGGCAGGACAAAAACCCCTCAAAGTGGACATGTAGGGACTATTATAGGGCAGGATTTTTGATAACAGGAGTAGGAAACCCTGGATCAGCTCTTCCCAAGGACCCAAAGGCCTCCCAGCCCCTCACCCATCCCATACTCACCACGATAGCTGCCAGGATGGGCACCTGAATAATCCACTTTAAATTGCCAGCACTCAAGTCCCAACACCTGAGGAGAGATGGACATCCTGTCAGGAAAGCACTGGAAGAGCAAGGGACTCCAGAGTTCCGTTGGAAAAATCCCCTTGGAAGGATGAGTTCCTCCAAAACCTTGCTCTAACCCTGCCTGCACTCAGTGAGGCTTGGGGATATCCCTTTTCCTGCTGTAATGGTACTGAAAAATGAGAATATTCCCATGGTTGGGATGGCTCTGCTCTCCAGAGGGTGAAGTTCTTTCCAGTTCTTTCCACACCCATCCAGATTCATCCCTTCAGGGCAGGAATGGATCCTTTTCCACTTCTTCACTTCCTCACCAGAAAAAAAATTCCTCCATTAAAAGAAATCCAGGTTTTATGAACACAGGAGAGGCTGAACTGATGTGGGATCACAGAATCCTGGAATGGGTTAGGTTGGAAGGGACCTTAAAGATGATTTAATTCTAAATCCCTGCCATGGGAGAGAGGTTGCTCCAAGCCCTGTCCAACCTGGCCTTGGACATTTCCAAAGATGAGGCAGCCACAGCTTCTCTGGGTGACCTGTGCCAGGGCTTCCCCACCCTCATAGGGAAGAATTTTTCCCAATATCCCGTTTATCCTTGACCTCAGGCAGTGGGAGGCCATTCCCTGTGTCCTGTCCCTCCAGTTCCTGAAGAATAATCCCTCTTCAGTTTCCCTGTAGGCCTCTTCAGTCCTGGGAGTGTCCCTGCTCATGGCAGGGGGTTGGATTAGGTGACTTTTAAATGTCTTTTCCAACCCCACCATTCCATGATTCCCCCTTGGAATAAACCTGCACAACTTCCCATGGGGACAGGTGGTGATGGGGACAATGCTGGGGTTCCACATTCACTTCCTGAGGGTTTCTGTCAACCAAAATCCCCCAAAATCTTTAATCTCCATCCACCTTCAGTCCTTGTTCCCAGTGAGGACTGGGAGGGCCAGCTGGTGATGTGGATGTTGGGATGTCGGGATATTGGGATGTTGGGATATTGGGATGCAATCCTCTATCTGCCAAGGAGGGATGGGCTCCATTTGCTCCCAGGAGTTTCCAGCAGCCACTGGAAAAGCTGACTCAGTGTTAATAATTCTGTTGGAATTCTCTCCATCCCTGGAGGCAGGAATGCCACAGCTTTTCCTTATCTGATCCAGGTAACCCCCACGTGGCACTGGCAGTTTTCCCAGGCCAGCTCCTCAGGGAAGGCGAGGCTGGAAACCACCAGAGCTCCCTGGAACCTCTGTGAGGATGACACAGATGTCATCTGGTGTCACAGATGTGTCACCCTTCAGCAGCTCTGCTGGTCCACCCGCCCAAGCCTGGAGCTGAAATCTCCCTTGGAAAGCAGTGCCTTCCCAGGCAGAGCCATTTGGGAATGCCCAGGGACCCTCAGAGGGAGGATCCTGGGATCATGGAAACGCCTGTGCGGTCAAGCCTGTGAGTTCTGGGGGAAAGGCCAGGTTGGACAGGGCTTGGAGCAGCCTGGGACAGTGGAAGGAGTTCCTGCCCATGGCAGGGGTGGAATGGGATGAGCTTTAAGGTCCCTTCCAACCCAAACCATCCTGGGATTGTAAAATCCATGGAGGAGTTACAGTTCTACCATCCCACCATGACCAAGCCTCCCTGACTGGGCTGCAGCTGCTGTGTCCCAAATTCATTCCTGCTATTCAGGATTTTAAGGGTCCCTGTCTTGTCCCTGCCCAGCTGCGACACAGCCCCCTTATTCCCAGGGATAACAACTGCAGGCATTCCCATTTATTGGATCCTGCAAAGCGAAAGGAAAAATTATCCTTCCCTTCCATCCACCAACCTCCTCCAAAAGTTAATGACGTCAGAGTAGAATTCCAGCTTTGCCTGGTTCTTTTTCCTTTTGAATTCACCCATAAACCCACAAAACTCTGAACGTAAGAGGGAAAGAAGGAAACCCAGTGGGACTTACTCTGTGTCGGCCAGAGTGGCTCTGACGCTGGCCCACACTGTGACAAACACAGCAGGGAGTCCTGCAAGAGAACACAGGGGACACGAGGTCAGTGGGCACCGAGGGCTCCGGCGCCAAAATTCCAGGTGGAGTGGGTTAGGGGAAGGTGGGAGGAGCAGCTTTTAATTATTCAGGCATGATTG
The DNA here is from genome assembly GCF_035770615.1 of Melospiza melodia melodia. Lineage (NCBI taxonomy): Eukaryota > Metazoa > Chordata > Aves > Passeriformes > Passerellidae > Melospiza > Melospiza melodia. The sequence continues at coordinate 1,457,923 of NC_086194.1, forward strand.
AGGCTGAGCTTTCACATCTGAGAGCTGAACTGGTTCAGTTTGGGGGGCTCACAGCAAAGACATTGAGGGGCTGGAGCGTGTCCAGGGAATGAAAAGGAGTTGGGAAGGGTCTGGAGAATTCCTGAGGGAGCTGGGAAGGGGCTGGAAAGCTCCTGAGGGAGTTGGAAAGGGGCTCAGCCTGGAGTGAAGGAGGCTCAGGAGGGACCTTGTGGCTCTGAACAGCTCCTGACAGGAGGGGACAGCTGGGGGGTCAGGCTCTGCTCCAGGGAACAGGGACAGGAGGAGAGGGAGCGGCCTCAGGCTGGGCCAGGGGAGGTTTGGGTTGGAAATTTGGAAAATTCCTTCCCCCAGAGGGGCTGTTACACATTGGGACTGCCCAGGGCAGGGGGGAGTCCCCATCCCTGAAGGGATTTAAATCGCTGTGGATGTGGCACTTGTGGACATGGTCAGGGGTGGCATTGGCAGTGCTGGGAATGGTTGGACTCGATACTCTCTGAGGCCTCAGAGCGCTGGAACCTGAAAGGCTGAAACTCATCCCATGGGTGAGTTTGGCCAACTCATCCCATGGGTGATCCCATGGCTCTGCTCTGGAGCCAGGCTGGAGAGCTGGGAATGTTCATCTGGAGAGGAGAAGCTCCAGGGAGAGCTCAGAGCCCCTGGCAGGGCCTGGAGGGGCTCCAGGAGAGCTGGAGAGGGACTGGGGACAGGGATGGAGGGACAGGACACAGGGAATGGCTCCCACTGCCAGAGGGCAGGGATGGATGGGAGACTGGGAATTGGGAATTCCTGGCTGGGATGGAATTCCCAGAGCAGCTGTGGCTGCCCCGGATCCCTGGCAGTGCCCAAGGCCAGGCTGGACACTGAGGCTTGGAGCACCCTGGGACAGTGGGAGGTGTCCCTGCCATGGTAGAAGGTGGAATGGGATGATCCTCATGACCCCATCCAACCCAAACTATTCCATGATTCCAATGGTTTTATGCAGCACACCTTCTCCAAGATATTTCCTCCCTTCCTTCACATCAAGGAAAGGTACAGCAGGAGTCAGGCTCCGACAGTTTCTCCCAGAAAATCCCTGGATGGATTGGAAGCTCTGTTAAATACGAGAGAGCTGCTGCATGAAGCAGAGAAATGCTAAAATTTAGGATTATGCTTCCAAAATATCCAGCCAAAGGCTCATTCCCAAAGGAACCATCCTGATTTCAGCACAGCTACCCCCAGGCCATCATCTTTTCCCTATGAAACGTGGAAAAAAAAAATCCCCAATATCCAAAGGCAACCTTGTATTTATTTTTCTTTAGGGTCCAGTTATTTGTACAACCGAGTCCCCTACTGGCTTCCCTTAAAAAGCAGGATCCAATCCACAGTAGCTTCCACAAATTTGGGAAGAATGACCCCTTTCAGGTGGAGAAAAAAATTATTAAAAAATAAATAAAGGCGACATTTATCAGCGGGGACTGTGAAGAGGCTGTTCCCAGTCTAAGCTCGCTGGGGCTCGGGGATAAGCCCAGGCTTAACCTTCAGCATGCACTTAAGTCTCATTAGGGTGCTTAAAGGTTTTCCTGACCACGGGGTGTGGAGCAGGGACGGCTGCATCCCAAACCCAGGGACAACGGGGCCCTTATCCAGGCTGGGAGCTGGGAATGCCGAGGTAATATAAGAAAGCATAAATAATTAAACACAGAGCCTCACTCAGGCCCAGCGCTCCCACAAAGCCACATTTATAAGGAATTCACCCCGCTCCACAATTCCCTGTGCTGCTGGTACTGGGAAGAAAATCCTTGACCTGTCGCACTGGGAACTTGGAGAGAGGGAAGTGAGGGCTCAGGGAGGGTGACAGGCTCCAGCTCTTTCCTCCTCCCTGTCATCCACCCATTCCAGGCTTTGGAAAATCATCCAAGGTTTAAATGGATTGAATGTTTTTGGTGTTCTTTCAGTTTATATCCACTGAGGAGCTGCCATGTTGGAAGGCTGCCCATGGAATATTGGATATTCCCACTACAGTGAAGCTCTAAGTCTGAAGGATGGATTTTTTTGGAGATTTGGATATACTTGATAGGAATCTGTTCCTCTCTTGCCTGTCCTGAGCTTCAGAAGAGACACAATTCCCATTCTTGCTAATCCTGCGCCAACTTGGAGCTCCCAAACAACAATAAAATACCCAGGGGAGAACAGTTATCCCTAAAAATCCCAACATGTGCATGGATGGATGGATGGATGGATGATGGATGGATGATGGACGGATGGATGGATGGATGATGGATGGATGGATAGATGGATGGATGATGGATGGATGATGGATGGATGGATGGATGGATGGATGATGGATGGATGGATGGATGGATGGATGGATGGATGGATGGATGGATGGATGGATAGATGGATGGATGATGGATGGATGGATGGATGGATGATGGATGGATGGATGGATGGATGGATGGATGGATGATGGATGGATGGATGGATGGATGGATGGATGGATGGATGGATGGATGGATGATGGATGGATGATGGACGGATGGATGGATGGATGGGTGATGGATGGGTGATGGATGGATGGATGGATGGATGGATGAATGGATGGACGGACGGATGGATGGATGGATGGATGATGGATGGATGGATGGATGGATGGATGGATGGATGGATGGATGGATGGATAGATGGATGGATGGATGATGGATGGATGATGGACGGATGGATGGATGATGGATGGATGATGGATGGATGGATGGATGGATGGATGGATGGATGGATGGATAGATGGATGGATGGATGATGGATGGATGGATGGATGGATGGATGGATGGATGGATGGATGATGGATGGATGATGGATGGATGGATGGATGGATAGATGGATGGATGATGGATGGATGATGGATGGATGGATGGATGGATGGATGATGGATGGATGGATGGATGGATGGATGGATGGATGGATGGATGATGGATGGATGGATGGATGGATGGATGGATGGATGGATGATGGATGGATGATGGACGGATGGATGGATGGATGGATGATGGATGGGTGATGGATGGATGGATGGATGGATGGATGAATGGATGGACGGACGGATGGATGGATGGATGGATGATGGATGGATGGATGATGGATGGATGGATGGATGGATGGATGGATGGATGGATGGATGGATAGATGGATGGATGGATGGATGGATGGATGGATGGATGGATGGATGGATAGATGGATGGATGATGGATGGATGGATGGATGGATGGATGATGGATGGATGATGGATGGATGAATGGATGGATGGATGGATGATGGATGGATGGATGGATGGATGATGGATGGATGGATGGATGGATGGATGGATGGATGGATGGATGATGGATGGATGGATGGATGGATGGATGGATGGATGATGGATGGATGGATGGATAGATGGATGGATGATGGATGGATGATGGATGGATGGATGGATGGATGGATGAAGGATGGATGATGGATGGATGGATGGATGGATGAAGGATGGATGGATGGATGGATGGATGGATGAAGGATGGATGGACGGATGGATGGATGGATGGATGGATGGATGGATGGATGGATGATGGATGGATGATGGATGGATGGATGGATGGATGGATGAAGGATGGATGGATGGATGGATGGATGGATGGATGATGGATGGACGGATGGATGGATGGATGGATGGATGGATGATGGATGGATGATGGATGGATGGATGGATGGATGAAGGATGGATGGATGGATGGATGGATGGATGGATGGATGAAGGATGGATGAAGGATGGATGGATGGATGGATGGATGGATGAAGGATGGATGGATGGATGGATGGATGGATGGATGGATGGATGATGGATGGATGGACGGATGGATGGATGGATGGATGGATGATGGATGGATGATGGATGGATGGATGGATGGATGGATGGATGGATGGATGGATGGATGAATGGATGAAGGATGGATGGACGGATGGACGGATGGACGGACGGATGGATGGATGGATGATGGATGGATGATGGATGGATGAATGGATGGATGGATGGATGGATGGATGGATGGATGAAGGATGGATGAAGGATGGATGGACGGATGGATGGACGGATGGATGGATGGATGATGGATGGATGAATGGATGGATGGATGAAAGGATGGATGGATGGATGATGGATGGATGGATGGATGGATGAATGGAGGGATGGATGGATGGATAGGTGGATGGATGGATGATGGATGGATGGATGGATGGATGATGGATGGATGGATGGATGGATGGATGGATGGATGGATGGATGGATGGATGCACGGATACATGGATACATGGACACATGGATGGATGTGCTCCCTGCCTCCAGCCCAGCCCCGGCCGTGCCGTGAGCGACTTGTACAGAATCCACATTGTATGCGCTGTGCATTTCCAGCCACACACACAGTGTGTACAATGCAGGTGCTATAAAGTCAGGAATCTCCCCAGCAGCCGGAAAATGGGAAAGCTCTGCTGGCCACCCCACCCCACCCCCTCGAGGGCTTTTCCTGTGTCTGTGTCTCCCAGCAGCTGGAAAAATGGGTTTCATGCATGTGGAGTGAGGGAGCGACTCTGGAAGGGAGTTTGGGAATAAAGACCTTGTGTAGGTCTGGGAATTCTGGTCTCAATTCCCTGGGATTTAAAAGCTTCTCTGAGGAACAATGCCTGTGTTTTATGAGTCCCTCTGTGTCCCTTTTTCCTGATGTTTAATGGGAATAACAAGAATACTTTTAAGGCCTCCGGTCCTGCTTGGTACATATTTTTCAGGGCAGGATTATTCCTGCTTGGATAAACACGCAGGGCTCATCATCACAGATTTTTGGGGGACCTCCCACCATCCTTTTTATCTTTTCCAGGTGTCCCTGCAATCCCCAATTTGCTGAAATCCAGGGCAGCCCAGCCGTGTGTGTGGGAATTAACGTGGTGTGAAGGGAAAACGCCAATGGAATCAGCTTGGGTTTCCTGGCTATTGGTCATGGTTCCTAAACTTCCTTCAAAAAACAGCTGCAGGGAGCTGGGAGTCTCCCAAGGGATTTATTGTTGCCCATAATGTCATTATTTATTTATTTTGGATGGGTGCTGGCATGGAACGAGTTCCTTTCCATCAGCAGGGTCTCCCTTGGAAGAAGGGAGTTGAGGACTTTGATGGAGCTTGTGCCAGTGAGGATGTGGATTGAAAATACTGGACAGAAATCCACGGAGATGACATCAAAGAATTGCTCTTTGTCCTGCTTTTCCCAGAAATAAAATGTTTCAGGGCGATTTTTGCTCCCTGTTTCCACCTTGGAGATTTCCAGGCAGGACAAATTCAGTGTTGATTATTGCCAGGATATTCCAGTGTTGGGGGCAAGTCTGTCTTTTCTGTGGGGTAACTATTTATCCCCGATTCCCCGTCACTCATTGCTGCGGTGTGGGCAGGATCCAGTGCCCGCTGCAGGGAACTGGAATTTTCCCACTGTCTCCAGTGGCTCCTGGATTGGTTTGCCCTTTCCAGTGCCCAAAAATTATCCAAACAATCCGCCTGAGCGGGTGCCTGTGTGGACATTATCATCCCAATCCAAACAAAGCAATCCCGACTGCCCCCGGCGGGATCGTGTGTTCTCATTCCAGAGGAATTTCCACGGGGCAGCCTCAGGCTCCTGGGAGCCCAGGGATGCTGGCTGTTGTGACAGGTGTGACTCCAGCCCTGTGGTCGCTCCGATAAAATGATTATTCCCTGGCAGAGCTTGGGAGAGCTAACGAGAGCAATCCCTGCCTGTCCCGACGTTTTCCCCTTTGGTTTTGCTTGTTAAACACGTGGCATTATTTTCCAGCTGCTTCCCTCTCCTCCCGAATTCCCTCTGGGGAATTGCTTCTTTAGATCTGCTCTTTGCAGTTTAATGTTATTTTTTTGAGAGGGAATTTTTACAGAGCCTGAAGGTTTGGAGGAAGATGAGTTTATTTCTCTTTTCTAATTTAATTTAGTTGGGGTTTTGTTCATTTGCTTTAGCAAAGAGGTGCCATCCAGAGCCCTCTCCGGCCTTCAGCAGCTGAGATAAGAAATGCCAAATCCCCAAAATAAAATCCCAGAATGATCTGGGTGACAAGGGACCTTAAATCCCATCTCATTCCACCCCCTGCCAAGGGCAGGGACAACTTCCACTGTCCCAGGTTGCTCCAAACCCCATCAAATATCTCTCAATTTTTTGATTTTCCCAGAATTTTTCCAGCTGTCCAGGACCAGGCTTTTCCTGAGAGATGGATTCCCACTTTGGAATATTTCTACATTTACACTTCCCATCTTTATCATCTGTCAGCACCAGCAGTTTCTGACCTATGGAGCAGCTGAATAGGAGATTTGGGAGCAGCTTCTTCCTCATTTGGGGAAGGAGAAAGGCTGGAGAGAGCCCTTCCCTGGAGTATTGAATCCCAAAAATCTGCAATCCTTCATGAACTCAGTTCTGGGTTCCCTGCCTTGCTCTGAGTTCCACCATGAGGGACAGCCACCAACTTTTTTCCATAAAAGTCTCATTTTGGAATGGGGGTGTAGGGGTGCACACCTCAACCTTGTCCTAAAAATGCAGTCAGGATGTGGCCAGGTGGATTTGGGATATGGAATTTGGGAAGTGGGGCTGTGCCAGGTAACCACAGCCCCCCTGGAGACCCCTGGACAGGTTTTCCTGCTAATTCCTGTTTAAACCCACACCCCATTATCCTCAAGGATCATCGGAAACATTCCCTGTTCTCCTCCCAACCTCCAGGCTCCGAGACAACTGCGGGCAGTTGTTTTATTGTCCCAGCACCTCGTAACTCCTGGGAAGCCAAAATTAAAGCCAGGAGTGAACAGAAATCCCATTCTCCTCTGAAATGTGCGTGCCCAAAATGTCTTCTCCTAATGAGCCCCTTCCCTGCACCCACATCCCGCCCCTTTCTCGTTACTCAGGGAAAAGATGCCCAAGTTGAAAGAAAAGGAAAATAAAAAACTCTTCCCCACAAATTGCAGGTTTCCAGTGGTGTTCCAAGGCTCAGGAGACCTCAAGGATTTGAACCAGCTGAGGTTTGAGGGAGGAAATCAGAGCTTGGGGCTCTCATTGGGAGCAGATGCTCAAAATCTCCCACAGATTTCTGCCCCTCCAGCTCAGCACTGGTTTCTCAGCAGGAGATCCTGGGAAGAGGTGGGGATAAATCCCTGAAATTGCCTGTCTCATCCCAAATTTAGCCTTCACATTTCCTGCCCTGGAAGGGTGGGAAAACGTGGGGGTGGTGAGGTACTACCAGAGATTTGGGGCTGCTCCTGGATCCCTGGAAGTGTCCAAGGCCAGGTTGGACACTGGGGCTTGGAGCAACCTGGGATAACGGGAGGTGTCCCTGCCCATGGCAGGGGTGGCACTGGATGGGAATTGAGGTCCCTTCCAACCCCATCCCATCCTGGGATTCCCTGGCTCTTTGTGCTGCCTCTCCAAGCCTGGGCTGATCCTTCTGGAGAGCCTGGAAGAGCCACAGTAAGAACATCCCAATTCCAGAATGATAACGCCACAATTCCAGAATGGTAACACCACAATTCCAGAATGGTAACACCGCAATTCCAGAATGATAACACCACAATTCCAGAATGATAACGCCACAATTCCAGAATGATAACACTCCAATTCCAGAATGGTAACACCACAATTCCAGAATGGTAACACCACAATTCCAGAATGATAACACCACAATTCCAGAATGGTAACGCCACAATTCCAGAATGATAACACCACAATTCCAGAATGGTAACACCACAATTCCAGAATGGTAACACCAAAATTCCAGAATGATAACGCCACAATTCCAGAATGGTAACACTCCAATTCCAGAATGGTAGCACCACAATTCCAGAATGATAACACCACAATTCCAGAATGATAACGCCACAATTCCAGAATGGTAACGCCACAATTCCAGAATGGTAACACCACGATTCCGGAATGGTAACACCACAATTCCAGAATGGTAACGCCACAATTCCAGAATGGTAACACCACGATTCCGGAATGGTAACACCACAATTCCAGAATGATAAAAGCTTCCCAGTGTTGGAATTAGAAATATCAGGAATTCTTAGAATTTTGAATTTGTAAGTCAAAGTTTAGAGTTAAACGTGGGATTTGATTTAAGACTCGGGAAAAAGCTTTTAAATTTAGGTATTAAAAATAAAAATGTAGATTTATAGTTTAAAGTAAAGACACATTAAACTAAATAAAATAAAGTTTGGAGTTTTGGAGTTTAAGATATAGAAAAAATAAAAGTAGTTATAGAAGTAAACAAAAAGATTAGAATTTAGTCTTATAAGTTTGTGTAATATAATATAATTAACTAAGAAATTTATACTGTAATATAAGTAAAAATATTAAAATATTAGGTTTTAAATATAAATATTTTTATTAATACTGTTTTATTAATCAATTGCTCCTTAAAAAGTCTTATAATTAAAGGCCTTGTGATTTTTTTTAAAGTCCTGTATTTTAAAACTCAGAAGTCCCATCTCTAACTTATTCAAAACTCCCCACAAAAAAATTATCACATCCCAGGATGGAAAGCCTGTCCTTACAGGAGCTGCTCATCCTGCCTCTATCCCCTCTCCCATATTTCTGTGCATCCACGGTTTCCTTCAGGAACCACCTCCAAGAGGCTCTTCCAGGAGCAGCCATGACTTACCCCAGCCAAATAATGTGAATCCCCAGAGATATTTCTTCTCTGAGAAAAATGCCATGAAGATGAGGCTGTGGAGATAGAGCCCTTCCACCAGGATCCAGTAGTAATTGGTAGCCAGGAAGTAGAGGAAGAAGGTGACAGCTACTTTACAGCCCACCTGCAGCGACCACAGAAGGACAGAGAAGGAACACAGGGTGAAATTCTTGTGCTGCGCAAACACATTGAGGTGGGGAACAAGGTGGAGAAAGGAAATAAATCAGAAAAATCTGTTTCAGGGTTTTTGTGACTTGGAAAATCTGTGGAAGAGCGGGAAAGATGAACTGTTGGGAAAAAAATCCCGAGCCAAAGATGTTTTTTCCTACAGCAGGCGAGTAGAGAAAAAGATGATGGCCTGATCCTGCTCTCTCCCAACCTGGTGATGAGGGGCTCACACACTTCCTAGAGCAGTTAGGGTTCATCTTTCCCAGTGTTTCATCTTTTCCCAGTGTTTCATCTTTCCCCGTGTTTCATCGTTTCCCCATGTTCCTTGTCCATGTTGGAGACCAAGGGGCCTTGGCCCACCTGTCCCAGTCTGGGTGTCCTGCTGAAGTCACAGCACTTGGAATTACAACTCTTTCCTCAGCTCATGGAGAGACCAAGGTGGGATGGAGTCACCCTCTCCATCCTGTCATGGATGTCCACACCAGGATCCTCCAGGTCTGTTTGTCTGTCCCCAACAACAGGGAACTGTTGAGAAGGCTCCTGCTGCCTTTGGAGCCAGGTGTTCCAAGAGCAAACAGGACCTGGAGGATTTTCCCTGGATACCCCAAGGTGTCCCACCTGAGCTGCAAGGTGGGAGATCTGGGAGAGACTTCCAGGACATTGTGGAGATAAATGGAGTCCTAAGCTGAGCTCTTGCTCCACGCTGAGCTGAAATCCTTTAATTTTTTGGGAGCAAAGCCTTGACTGTGGCCCAACACTTCCTTTGGACAAAGCTACCCTTCTTCCCAATTTCTCAGCTCCAGTAGAGACAGGCTGCAAAATATTGGTGCCACTTTGGGATTAACCAGTGCAAAGCCAGATCTTGTCAATGTGGATATCCTTGGAGTCTGGGAAATTGGATTTTCCAGGAATTCTGTGGCTGCCACGTCCCTTGTCCATCTTTGTGCTGTCCCTTCCTTTAAGAGGAATGAAAAGGACTGACAGAAAATGCCAATAGTAATATCTTGGAAATAAAAAAAGATTTTTTTTAATCCTGGCACAGCTCTTTTGCTAATTTTTTGTCCATCAATATATACACTTATACATATATTTGCATATTTATAAGACATGCACACATGACACTCATTTTCTTTCATACACAGAGGGAGTTAAAATAGATTAATTAAAAAATTCCCTAAATTAATTAATATTTTAATATTTATTAAAAATCCCCATCTAGGTTTAATGACATTTTCTATTTTTTTTTTAATATCTATTACCACATGCAGGAATGTGAAGCACTAATTGCAAAGTTCCCAGTTTGCTTGGAAACAAAAGAAATCCATTAATTGTCGCCTTCATTGCTTGTTTGCCTTGCAATTCCAAAGAGTGGGAAATGCCATTAAATACTAATATCCAAAGAATGCCATAGATTATCCTAATTATTCCTTATAATGAGCCCAGCAAGAGGAGAAACACCAAACAATGCAGTGAAACATTTTGTGTTCTTTCCAAAAAAAAAGGAGAGTTTTGGAGCGTGTTGAGCGAGACTCTGTAAATTAATGACACAGATGTCCGGGGTGGGAAAGGAACACAATGACAAAGTTCCAGTTGGGACACTCAGATGCCCAGTGGGACATTCCCAAACCCTCTGATTTTTCACAGGGTGTTGCTGGTTCCTGGTTGTAGCACAAGCTGGGAAATATTTGAGAAGCCAGGCAAATCCACAGGCAGGAAGTTGATCCCAGAATCCTTGAGGTTGGAAAAGACCTCCATGACCATCGAGTCCAAGCTGTGCCTGATCCCCACCAGAGTGCCAAGTGCCACATCCAGGAATTCCTTGGACACCTCCAGGGGTGGGGACTTCAAACCTCCCTGGGTGGTTTCCAAGGCCTGAGCACCCTTTCCATGGGGAAATTCCGGCTGGTGTCCACCTGAGCCTGCCCTGGCCCAGCCTGAGGCCGTTCCCTCTCCTCCTGTCCCTGTTCCCTGAGAGCAGAGCCCGATCCCCCTGGTTGTCCCCTCCTGGCAGGGAGCTGTGGGAAGTGAGAAGGTGAGAAGGATCTGGGCAACATGCAGAGCCCAGATCCTTTGGGAATCCCATCTTTTTGGCAGCTTGGGAAGCAGGGGTTGTGTTCCCTGAGGTGAGGAGCTGGGATTTTCTCAAGGGATTCATGATGGAGTGTGCTTAATACCATACCTGGGAGTTTGGTGGCATTTTCATCCCAAAGGAACCCAAAGTGGTTCCAAAAAACCAACAAACTCCTGGCCCAGTTCAGAGATCACTTGGGAATTTTCACCAGGACGAAATGCCTGCTCAGCTGGGAATTTGGCAAGGGATTAATGATGGAGTGGGGTTCATCCCATGCCTGGGAGTTTCACAGCATCTTCATCCCAAAGGAACCCAAAGCGCTTTACAAACTCCTGGGTTTCCATGGGAAATCCATGATGGGACCAACGACAAGTAGAGCCAAGACCTTCAGGATGTGGGAAATTGAGGATGGGCTTCATCTCTCCAAGCACATGGAGAATGCAGATCTTGCCATCAGAGATTTTTATGGAGTGAAATCCCCATGGAATTTTGGAGAAGAGTCCAACTGACCTCACTTCCATTTTTATTTTGGGATGTTGACTTGTCTGCCTGGGTTGACTGCATTGACTCAACCAACCATAAATGGAGCCTGAGGTTCAGGTTGGACAGCAGCAGGAATTTCCACATGGAAAGGTTGCTCAGGCCTCAGAAGAGGCTGCCAGGGAGGTTTGGAGTTGCCATCACTGGAGTTGTCCAAGGAATTCCTGGATGTGGCACTCAGTGCTCTGGACCGGGGACAATGCTGGGATTGCGGACCCACCAGCAATTCCAAGGTTGGATGACCTTGGAATTCTTTTCCAACTCCAACTCAATAATTCTGTCTGAGGTCCCTCTCATAGGCACCACCTCCTCTTTTTAGATGAGCACCACTCTTTCTGTGACCATCCTCCCCCATTTTCCCTTCCAAAATGTCTTTTTTTCCACATGGGAGGGAGAAAAGTCGTTCCCCATCTGTGGAAATGTTGTGAGCCAGGCTGGATGTTCCTCGTGCTGGGATGGTCAGGAATGCTTCCACAGCCATAAACTCCAGGAGGCATCAGGGGAATGTAGATGGGAATCAAACCATCAACCTTGACTGCCATGGGAACAGCTTTTCCTTAGCTCAGGAATTGGGAATCCCTCTGAACCAATGGACTGAGAATGGGAAAGGACGGGAAGAGGCTGTGAAAGATGAGTAGGGTGGAAAACTCTCCAAAAGGGGGTAAGTGTTGAACAGAGAGGACAAAGACACGAATCCTGGAAAACCACTGCTCTGGGAATACTCACAAACTGCGATTTATCCGCTGGAGGTGCTTCCGTGATGGATTTCAAGTCCTCCTCGGAGATGCGCTCCATCTCCTCCAGGGCTGACCCGGAGTACAGGACCGCGTCCTTCACGAAGATGCTGACGGCCCTCAGCATGAAGGACACAAACAGGTGCATGTGGATGTAGTTCCTAGTGCAGTGCAAACGTCTGGAAGAGGAGAAGAAGGATTGGGAAGTTCAATCCAGCTGTTGGATGGAGCCATGGCCCCTTCTGGCCCTGCAGAGCCCCAGTTCCTCCCACTGGCACCTCATGGGGAGCAGAGTGATGGTCACGGCTCCCTGCTCTCCCATGGGGTTGGGAAGTGGATTAGTACCTTCTCCAGGGGCTTCAGGGAATCATGGAATGCTTTGGGATGGATGGGACTTCAAGCCCATCCAATCCCACCCCCTGCCATGGGCAGGGACAGCTCCCACTGAGCCAGACTGCTTCAAGCCCCGTCCAACCTGGCACTTCCAACCCTGACACTTCCAGGGATCCAGGGGCAGCCACAGCTTCTCTGGGCACCCTGTGCCAGGGTCTCTCCACCCTCCCAGCCAGGAATTCCTTCCTAAAATCTTCTCTAACCCTGCCCTGTGGCAGTGGGAAGCCATTCCCGCTATCCAATCCACTCCTGCCCTTGGATTCCAGAGGCTCCAGAACTAGGGGCCACTGGAAACCTCACAGAGCTTCCTGTAAACCATTAATTTTTTTGTTCAGCTCAATTTAGGAGCAACTCCAACAGTAACTCGGGTGTGCTGGGCTGTTGTCCCTGTTTTCCTGGTGTAAATGTCATCCTTTGGAGCAGTCTGTGGGCTCCACAGCAATGGCAGCAGTGACCCCACAAATCCCAGTTGTAAAGCGCTTTAAGGTCCTTTTTGGAGGAAAAGCTTTTTTGGGGATGGTGAGAGGTGAATGGGTCAGAACCAGGAGGAAGAGGTGTATTGTGGAATCAGGAATCAGGATTTTGGGAAGAAGGAACTGACCTCTGTCCTCTGGAGCTCTGGCGCCATGCCTGAATTTATGAATGGATTTATATTCCTCTTAAATCCCAATAATCTGCACTAATTAGAGGCTGCGGTTTTATCCCTTTTGCAGGATGTTATGATAACAACACCAGCTGTTCTCTGCGCTTTTATAATCCAAATTACACCAAGTGGAACTGATGAGGTTTATTGAATGAGGATTGGCTTTGTTCCCTGCATTTGAAAGGAAGTCAATGAATCTCTGGATTATTGAGGATAAAATCTGGCTTGATCCCTGCTGCTGCTCTGATCCTTGGGATAAAGATGCTCCTGCACAGTTTCCCAGGTGGTCTGGGCTGGAAATGAAGTGGGATAAAGATATGGATAAAGAAAAAACAGGAATTCTCTTGCACACGTGGACATGGAATATTTTAACAACCTTGCCAGTGTCCAGTGGGAAGTGAAGTGGAGGGAAAAGGTTGGGAGAACAGGAGTGTGGTGTTGGGATGGGGTCTGCGGTGCCCTTCGGATTGGGTTTGTCATGGATTTGGGATTTGCTGTCCAAGCAAACCCCCCTGACACGTTTTGCTATCTGCTGAGAGCTCTGAGCACTTTCAGAGCCCAAAGCCACACATTTCATTCCCGGTGTTCCGTGTCCAGGGCTTGGCTCAAGCTCCCCAAATCCCTCTGCAGACACCACGTGGCTGTTTTGGTCCCCACCAGCTCTTGTCCAGGCCCTGCTGTTTTTTTAGGAGAAGACATGAACAGACACCAAAGAGAAGCAAATCTGGGGCTCAGGGTTTGGGGTCACCCTGCTCTATGGGGTCACCAGATAGAACATTCCCAAAGGACAAATCCCTGGATATGGGTGACACCTTTCATCCCTCCCATCCCATGCTGTTTGTGCCCGCAAGAATCCCAGAATGGTTTGGGCTGGAAGTGACCTTAAATATCCTATTCCTACCCCAGCACCTTCCACTATCCCAGGCTGCTCCAAGCCCTGTCCAGCCTGGCCTTGGACACTTCCAGGGATGGAAGCTGCAACAGTGGAGTGAGGAATGGATAATGAGGGTTCAAAGTGGCATTTGGGGGTCTAAATCCCTTCAAAGGGCTGGTGGGAAGGGAGGGGACACAATGGAGTCAGGAGGGTCATTTTTGGATCCCTGGGAAGAGCAGCAGTGTGAGGAGATTGGAGGAATCAGCCTTGGAGTTTTCCATCTCTTTCAACTGGTTTATCCTTCACAAACATTCGGACTTAGAGTGGGATTTCCCTCAGAGAATCTTATTTCTCTGCAAATCAGCCTTCTAAAGCTAAGCCAGTCAGCTGCAGAGATGACAGGGACAGAAAATCCTGGACAGTATTCCAAGGGATTCCTGGAGATGCTCCTCCTCCCATTTACTACAAAGAGGGCCTGGAAAACTCCAACAGAGGGAAGCAGAAGGAATTCCAAAATCCCACCCACCATCCCCCAGGAAGTTTGCCCTGGGATACCCTAAAACAGCCCAAATCACAGATGCCACCAACCACTGGTGGCTTCCTGAACTGCACCACCCCAATTTTTGTCCTTCCGGAAAAACTCGCGGCTTCTCCGGTGTCGCTTAGGTAAAAACAGAGCCGCCTACCTGAAGTATCCCAGGATAAGGACAGCAACTGTGAGGGATCCCAGGGAGATGGAGTATCCAACAGTATAAATCAAATAGAGGCGATCAAAGACCTCCTGCAGCAGAAACGATGGAGAAAACAGCGTCACATGGGGAACGCAGCCCTCCTGCACCACACAACCCTGGCAGCACACAGAGCCCAGATCCTTCGGGAATCCCACCTCTTTTGGCAGTTTGGGAAATGGGGTTTGTGTTCCTTGAGATGGGGAGCTGGGATTTTCTCAAGGGATTCATGATGGAGTGGGGTTAATCCCATACCTGGGCGTTTCGCGGCATTTTCATCCCAAAGGAACCCAAAGTGGTTCCAACAAACCAACAAACTCCTGGCCCAATTCAGGGATCACTTGGGAATTTTCACGTGGACAAAATGCCTGCTCAGCTGGCAATTTGGAAGGAATTAATGATGGAGTGGGGTTAATCCCATACCTGGGAATTTTGCGACATTTTCATCCCAAAGGAACCTGAAATGCTTTACAAATTCCTGGCCCAGTTCAGGGATCACTTGGGAATTTTCACCTGGACAAAATGCCTGCTCAACAGGGAATTTTGCAAGGCATTAACGATGGAGTGGGGTTAATCCCTTGCCTGGGAATTTCTCAGAGTTTTCATCCCAAAGGAACCCAAAGCGCTTTACAAACTCCTGGCCCTGTCCAGGGACCACTTGGGAATTTTCACCTGGACAAAATGCCTGCTGAGCTGGGAATTGTGCTGGAATTGCACAATTTAGCCATTGCTGGATGACTGATGTGCAGGCTGGGGGAGCGTAACCCACACCAGAAAACAGAGGAAGGAAATACTTTGGCTATGGGATAGGAGGAAAAAAAATCACCTGCGTTTATTTTTCCCTTTTTTAAATCCCAAGCAGCCTCTGCCTGTGGTTATCCAATCCAGACACAACCTGAGCTTGCCAAAATCCCATTGGAAAAGGCTCTGTCACAGAAGAGTTCTTAATAATTAATCATTTAGGAAGTTTTAGGTTGTTATTTTCCAAAGCTGGCCTTGAAAGGCTGAGGTTTCCATTAAATATCGGGATATTTTCCTTGATCCTGCAGCTGAGCTCAGGGATTCCTGGAAAGGGTTAAAATGCCTGCCCCCATTCCAGCCTGCCCTGCCTTTCCCAGACTGATTTTAGCAAAAAATCCCAAAAAACCCAACCAATTCAGCATCTTTCTCCTCATTCCCTTCGACCTGCCCACGGGGCTGCAGTAACGTCAGGAATGCTGGGCTCTGAATGACAGCTCTGATTGGGATTTGAGGCTTGGAACGCTGTCCTGGAATGCCAAACCTCAGCCCTATTACATCAGAATCCGCAGATTTGGGAATGTTTCTCTGCGGTTTGCGCTGGAGGAGCGAAGCCCTTGCCAATATTAATTTACTGAGTGTGTCTGTGCGTATTTATGGGATATTTTTATAGATTTTTATAGATCTGTCTGTGCAGGCAGCAGGCCCTGAAAAGCCAAGAAGAAGAGATTTCAAAGCTTTCAGGGAAAAATATCCTGGTGTGATTTTCCTGCTGCCAAGCTGGAATCCTCCTGGAGCTGGAAAACGTTTGCCTCCATAGTAACAAATGAAATAATAATAATTAATAATAATAGTAATAATAATCTCACTCCAAGGTTGGAATTTTCAGCAAAACAAAAGTTGTGAGGCCTTAACAAAACATCCCTGAGCCCCATTCAGAAATTTCACTGGGAAGATCCACCTTCCTATGGGCGGGAATGTCCTTGGGAAGAGCCTCTGGATTGGCAGGAGGTCTTGGAAAGTTGAGTGCCCTGATTGACCACAGGGCCTCTCTTTGAAAGGAGGTTGAGCACCAAGAGCCAAGGCACAGAAAGCCTCTCCTGGAGCCCTCCTTGGAGGAGGAGGTGCCCCAAATCCCACCTGGAGTCACTCTGGAAAACCCTTGGGAAATGAGATTTCTTGGAGGGGGTGCTCAGATCCTTGGAGCATTCAAAGGGAAACCCTTTAGAGCAAAAATTTCAGGTTCTCCAATTCCACTTCCCCCTCACTTGGAGTTCTCAGGAGCTTTTCCTCCCTGGGTTTACCCACGAGGGGACAAAATCTCCAAAGGAGTTCCATGTATCCCAAAGGAGGTCCCAGCTCCATGAAAACCACAACAAACAACCAGGAAAGATCCTCCAGGTAGGAAAATATTGAATGATCTGCCAGCTGAATGATCTCCACATCTGAGGAGTGTCCTTAGGGACCTGAGATGGATGGGAAGTTAAATAATTCCCAGAAAACTGCAAAGGCCACGATGGCCAAGCCATGGACACAACCTGGAGATCCATCACTCCAGCAAGTTCCCTGGAACTCTCCTGGAAGTCCACCCTGAGGAGAGACTGACCATCCCTGGTCATCCCTTGTTGGAAGAGGCCAAACCTGGCCTTGCCACAATATCCTGGTCTATAACTTTTGGCAACTAAACTGGTGTGATTCAATTTAATTGTAATATAATCAGAATATTCAGGGCTTTGAGCAACCTGGGCTGGTGGAGGTGTCCCTGCCCATGACACAGAGTTGGAACTGGCTGGAATTCAAGGTCTCTTCCAACCCCAATCAATTCAGGATTCCAGGATTCTATGAATTAGATTCCTGCAGGAACCCTCCACTCTTTCAACTCTTGCCATGTGTGCAAAAGGAAAAGGAAAACCAGACAGAGGAGGAATTTTCTGGTGGCAAATCCTGTCCTGAGTTTCATGGAGCTGTGCCCTCTATCCAAACTTTTCCTTTCATCCTTTTTATTCCCCTTTAGGACTCAAGCTGCGAAGCTGGGAGGGATCCAGTGTTTTTTGAGGAATGCGAAGGCTGTGAAGGGCGGGATCAGCAGCACAGGGAAGCATAAATAAGGATTTCCCAGATGGAATTTCTGCAAAATTTCTCTCAGCTGCTGATTCAGGTGTCGTTAAGGACACGTTTGGAATGGGGGGTTTGCTGCTTTGAGCGATAAACAAAGCCAGAAAATCTCTGTCCTTGTTTTTCTTGTATTTTTGTAGACAGGAAAATGGGACTGAATAAAAAGATAAATGGGATATTCACAAAATGGGATAGTCACAAAATGGGATAGTAACAAAATGGGATATTCACAAAAGGCACTGATTTCCAAAGCCTC
Source organism: Melospiza melodia melodia (assembly GCF_035770615.1). Classification (NCBI taxonomy): domain Eukaryota; kingdom Metazoa; phylum Chordata; class Aves; order Passeriformes; family Passerellidae; genus Melospiza; species Melospiza melodia. Next base: position 1,475,907 of record NC_086194.1, read on the forward strand.
CGGGAAAACTTTGAGTGTTTTTGACCCCGTTCCCACAGGACTCTGTTCCAGAGATTCCAGGCCCTTAAATCCTCCCAGTCTGGGATCAGCTCCCACAAAAGACCCCCAATTTAGCTTCAGACACTCCCATTTACTTTCAGACACCCCAATTTAGACATGCATGTCCATAAAAATAATCTTTAAGCTCCTTTCCAACCCAAACCATTCCAGGATTCTCGGATTCTGTTTCCAGGAATGCACCAGACCAAATCCATAGGCATGGAATGAGGATGGCACCTCGGGGTTAATTGAAATTATGAACAAAACATCTCCCAGATAATTTTTTTGATTCCTCCACAGACTTTAAAACCTCTGCCCGTGTCCTGCTGCAAACGCCTGACACTTTGCTGACATTCCTTTGTGGAAATTGGGGACAAAACAATCCGAACCCGTTCCTGTGCCGTCACTTTGAGGCTCCACAAAGTTGTTTGCTTTTCCCAGGACCCCAGAGAGCTCCAGGACTGCTGCTAGGAACAATGGGGTTTAGATAAAGCAGCCCTGCAACACGCTGGGCCCTTCCCATTGTGTTTGGAAGGGGACGGATTCTCCAGGCCCCTCCGAGTTCCCGGGAAGCCGTCAAACCCTCACGCTACAGACGAGCAGGAGCAAACGAAGACAGGATTGGGGTTGGATCTGAGCATGGCCCATCCTGCTGGTGGTGGTTCCCAAGCTGAGCCAACCTCCCAAGTTGCTGGCTCCGACTCCCCTTTCCTGGCATTTCGGGAGGTGGAGATCCCATTCACCCTTCAGCTCACCCTTGGAAAGAGGATGGGTTGGACCTGCTCTAAAACCAGCTGTGTTTGGCATCCCTGTTCTTTTGGGGGAGATGGGAATTAGGGGAAATTCCTGGGTTTTGACCCAAACATGCCATTGCTGCTGCCGCTGTTGGAAAAAGGGCCCTGAAAAATGATCCTGCTGCTATTGGCTGGATGTGTGGAAGGTAAGGGAGCCACATTCTGTGAGAATGTGAGAATTCTGGGAGAAATGGCTAAAAACCTGCCTGAGGTTCATCACTCATCATTTGTGCTGCATTTTATCCAGAGATTGAGGAGCTCCAGGAATACAGGTCACGCTCCCTCCTGGTTATAGGGGAATTGAGGGAACAAAGGAGAAGGGCCAGGCCAAAGGTCCTTTTAACTCTGCTCCTCGTCTCCTTCATGGCCAGGAAAGGGGTGCTTAGGGATGAGTGTGGGAACAGAACAAATCCACAATAAATATGAGCCGCTGAAGCAAATCCAGAGGAGGTCACAGAGTTGCTCCAGGGCTGGAGCCCCTCTGCTCTGGAGCCAGGCTGGGAGAGCTGGAAATGTTCACCTGGAGAGGAGAAACTCCAGGGAGAGCTCAGAGCCCCTGGCAGGGCCGGGAGGGGCTCCAGGAGAGCTGGAGAGGGACTGGGGACAAGGGATGGAGGGACAGGATGAGGGGATTGGGTTCAAATTGAAAGATAATTGATTCAGATGGGATATTGGGAAGGAATTCCTGGCTGGGAGGGTGGGGAGGCATGAGAATGGAATTCCCAGAGCAGCTGTGACTGCCCCTGGATCACTGGCAGTGTCCAAGGCCAGCTTGGACAGGGCTTGGAGCAGCCTGGGACAGTGGGAATTGTCCCTGCCATAAGGGACAAGACCACCCAGTGCCACCCTTGCCATGGCAGGGACACCCCCCACTATCCCAGGCTCCTCCAAGCCTTGTCCAACCTGGCCTTGGACACTTCCAGCTGATTGTTCCCTCCCTCTTTAATATTATCTGGAAGGAATTTGAGGAAACACTTCCCTGGATTGCTTCATCCCACCTGGCTGAAGGAGGATTCAGCCTCCAGGGCTGTCAGTTCCCATTCTGCAGTGGTGATTTTCCCCGAGGAAGCAGCCCAGGAGCTGTTGCTCCCCGGGCAGTTACGAGCTGTTAATTCTGCAGGCTCTGATGGCTTTAACACACTTTGCTCTTTGCAGAGAGCGGTTTCCGAGCTGCTCTGTGTGAAATAATCCCCATTTATTCGGGGCAGGACACCAGCTTGCTCTGGAGCCCTCTGTTTGCTGATTTGGCCAAAAATTATCCCAGCATGGCTAAAATGGGAAAACTCCCCACCTAAACAAACATCCCTGGCTGGAGATGTGTGCACGCACGTGGTGTTTATTTAGGTGTGGATATCTCCAGCTATCTATAGGTTCAGGCCTATTTCCAGAGATAGCCAGCAAATCCACATATTTATAGCCACAGACAGTTGGTTTTCTTTTTTTTTTTTTTTTTTTTTTTTTCTAAAAGCTCAGTTTCTTAAAATTCCCTCTGGTTGCATCTGCTTGGAGTCAGACACGATCTCCTGGCAAAACCTTGGGTAAATGCAGCTGTTGGTGGTGACGCAAAGATGCTGCTCCCCAGGGAGGGAAATAATAATAGAAAACCATCTCTCGCTCAAGACAACGGCTCAATGTGGCCAAATTCCCCTGTTCTGACATCTCTGGACATATTTGCCCCATGAAAAAGAGATATCAAAGGAAGGTTTATTAATCCCAGGGCTGCAGAGAAACATTTAAGTGTGACAAGAGGCCTTGTGTGCTCTCTGTGAGTAAAGGCATCAGAACACTGAGGGAAAAAGTACATTTTTTCCCCTCTCTTTTATTTCCAGAGTGGTTTTCATAGCCCAAGGCCCAAGAGACCTGCAAAGTATGCACAGATAGTGCTTCATTTGTCACCAGAATTCAGCCACCTCTGTGATAAAATCACGGAATTTCATGACAAGGCACAGAATCACTGAGGGCAGGGCTGAGGAAAAGACCTCTTGCAAATACAAGACTAATAATAATAATATTAAAATTAATAAAGAGATGTTGTTGAAAATCTACTCCATTAAAAAAAAGATATCAAAGGAAGATTTATTAATCCCAGGGCTGCAGAGCCACATTTAAGTGTGACAAGAGGCCTTGTGTGCTCTCTGTGACTAAAGGAATCAGAACACTGAGGGAAAAAGCACATTTTTTCCCCTCTCTTTTATTTCCAGAGTGGTTTTCATAGCCCAAGGCTCAAGAGACCTGCAAAGTATGCACAGATAGTGCTTCATTTGTCACCAGAATTCAGCCACCTCTGTGGTAAAATCAGGGAATTTCATGACAAGGCACAGAATCGCTATGAGGGCAGGGCAGGACTGAGGAAAAGACCTCTTGCAAATACAAGGCTAATTAAAAAAAAAAAAAAAAGACAGCAAACCAATAATAATAATAATATTAAAATTAATAAAGAGATGTTGTTGGAAATCTGCTCCATGAAAAAGAGATATCAAAGGAAGGTTTAATAATGCCAGGGCTGCAGTGTCACATTTAAGTGTGACAAGAGGCCTTGTGTGCTCACTGTGAGTAAGGGCATCAGCACACTGATGGGAAAACCACTTTTTTTCCCCCTCTCTTTTATTTCCAGAGTGGTTTTTCATACTCCAAGGCCCAAGAGACCTGCAGAGGATGCACAGATAGTGCTTCATTTGTCACCAGAATTCAGCCACCTCTGTGATAAAATCAGGGAATTCCATGACAAGGCACAGAATCACTGAGGGCAGGGCTGAGGAAAAGACCTCTTGCAAATACAAGTTTAATAATAATAATGTTAAAATTAATAAAGAGATGTTGTTGAAAATCTACTCCATGAAAAAGAGATATCAAAGGAAGGTTTATTAATCCCAGGGCTGCGCTCTCTGTGAGTAAAGGCATCAGCACACTGAGGGGAAAAGAACATTTTTTTCCTCCTCTTTTATTTCCAGAGTGGTTTTCATAGCCCAAGGCCCAAGAGACCTGCAGTGGAATGTCACAATCATTCACAGTAATTGGACTGTCACAATAATTCAGCCACCTCTGCGATAAAATCAGGGAACTCTGTGACAAGGCACAGAATCAATGAGGTGAGGAAGAGAGCTCTTGCAAATATAAAGTTAATGATAATAAGAATAAAAAAAGATAAATAGATATAATTAAAAAGCATTTGTTGATCAAGAGACGATTTAAAAGCTGGCAGAAACATAAATTTTTTCTGTGTTCTTTGCCCTGGGTAAGCATCACTTCAAGTAAGACCAGCCTGGTCATTTAATCTGAACAGTGATGATGGTTTAATTTGTCTTAATAATAAATATTATTCTATTCACCTTTGTATCTATAACAGAAAATTCCTGGCAGAAGATGCCTCAGCTTTGGCTACAGGATAATGAGGATTGAGATTTTGGGATGGGTTAGTAAAACAGCTCCTTAAGGGAAAGCTGATGAGGAGCAGTAATTTTCCAGGAGGTTGAGAATAAAAACGAGGTGACACCTCCTGTAAATGTCTCTGCTGGGAAGCACAGCCTGAGTGCCCTGTGCTGTGACATCCCTGTTGTTGGAACCCTGGGTACTGAGGATTTCAGATTTCTGTGCTGCCAGGCACTGACCCCCAAGAGAACACTGCATTGACCTGAGGCCGTGGAGAAGCTTCCAAAATTGAATGACAGAACTGGGATTGTGGGTGTGGAGTTTGGATAGAAGTGTGTGATACCACAGGGTGGGAAACTCAGAGTTTAAGGGTTTAGAATAGAGTAATGGATATAAAGCAAGATGGAGGTTTTAGAGTGGAGGTTCGTCTCCTTCTACACCTTCTTCTTCACCTTCTCTTTCTTCTTCTCCTTCTCTTCTTCTTCACCTTCTTCTTCTTCTTCTTCTTCTTCTTCTTCTTCTTCTTCTTCTTCTTCTTCTTCTTCTTCACCTTCTTCTTCTTCTTCTCTTCTTCACCTTCTTCTTCTTCTTCTTCTTCTTTTTTTTCCTCTTCTTCTTCACCTTCTTTTTCACCTTCTTTTTCACCTTCTTTTTCACCTGCTTCTTCTTCTTCACCTTCTCCTTCTCCTTCTTTTTCACTTTCTTCTCCTTCTCTCCCATGGGTTTGGGTGGTTTTGTGTAATTGAATAAAAAGTCCCCGTTGCAGCCATGGGTGGTTGGTTATTGGGTTAAAAGTGAAAATAATTGAGGTGTCATTTCTTAATTGGACAGTTGATCCTTCAAAGGCCTTGCAGAGAGAGATGGGGCTCCATTTTTAGTTTGTGAGAGTGAAGTGCTGCAGAACTCAGGGTTTGTGAGACTGTGACAGAGATAAGAACTGATAAACATCTGAGTCCCAACAAGAAACACCATCTCACACATTTAATCCCAACCTTGGCAGAAAAAGAAGCAAAGACTCCTCACCCCGTGACCACTCAGGGGACACAGACAAAGTCAGGCACATCCAACCCACCACAGGAGATTTTGCTTTCAGCCTTTTAAATCACCCTGGAGGTGGAAAGTCTCCATTTCTTCCTTGAGGTGAAAATAAAAATAAAAATGTGCAACTCTGTTGTTCTTTGTGCCCTTCCTTTAGCAAGTCACCCTGACAAGTTCTGACAGTGGGAAGTTTAAAAGGAAGGATGTCCTCTCCCTAGGGGAAATCTTGGAAATCATCTGGACCATTCTCACCCCAGGGTGTGGGATGGGGGAGATGATTTCAGAGAATTCAAAAGTTTGTGCACTGATCTAGGTGCTCCATGACCCCAACACCTGCTTCAGGACCTTCCCAGAAAACTCTGGGGCTGAAAGAGTTCTTTCCACTATGAACTGGGAAAATCCCACCAAACTGGTTCTAGAAGGGAACATCATCCAGGCCTTTGCTGGAATGGCTGGAGCAGCACCCAGGGACACAACCTTCTGCTCCTTGTCCACATGAGAGAAAACACTCAGCAGCTCCAAGAACTCATTTCCTCCTTTCCCTCATTTCCTTATTTTCCTAAATCATTGCATCCATGAGTTGCTTCACTCTTAAGGAGAAAAAAGCAACAACAACAAAAAGCAACAAAAAACTCCCCAAAAACAAAACCAAACCAAAACAAAAACCAACCAACCAACAAAAAAAAAGGCCAAACTAAAAAACCAAACAAAACCTAAACAAAACCAACCCTGATTCCAAAAAGCCCTACTCTGTGGTTAAATTTAAAATTAAGAACATTGTCCCAGAGGGGCCCTGGATGATCCTCAAGGAAGCTGTGGTTAGATCCTTATCTCAGCTGTCTGGGATAATCCTCCCTGCAGCTGATCAGTTCCTGATGCCATGCCCCGTGTCCAAGGGGACTCTTCCAAGAGCCACTGGAAAACCAGAGGGTTTGGGTAAATTCTTTGGGAATTACAGGTGCGTGTGGGTGGGAACGTCATTCTCTGTGGGACAAGGAGGTCACAGCCTCCCAAGGGACACCAGGGACAGCTTTGCTGTCACCTTAGCACGGAATTCCTTCCAGACTTCCAGCATTACACAGCCCCAGGCTGGCTCACGGGGAAGAAGGAAATTTCTGGCAGCTGCTATTTTATCATTATCTGAATTTTTGTAAATTTATGGTTCACGGAATTATTAATTTTTTTTCCAGGAGCACTCCAGACCCTCGCCATATTTTAAACCCTTTTATAACTTTGGAGTGTTGTCACTGTTTCCAAATTTTGACTACACCAGAATTAATTCAAGATCATGGAACACCAGTTAGATATGGGTGGGAAGGGACCTTAAAGATTATCCCATTCCCACTCCCTGCCATGGCCAGGGGCACCTCCCACTGTCCCAGGCTGCTCCAACCTGGCCTTGGACACTTGAGGGATCCAGGGGCAGCCACAGCTGCTCTGGGCACCCTGTGCCAGGGCCTCCCCCCTCCTCAGCCAGGAATTCTTTCCCAATATCCCATCTACATCTACTTTCAGCTCAAAGCCATTCCCTGTGTCCTGTCTCTCCATCCTTGTCCCCAGTCCCTCTCCAGCTCTCCTGGAGCCCCTCCTGGCCCTGCCAGGGGCTCTGAGCTCTCCCTGGAGCTTCTCCTCTGCAGGCTGGACACTCCCAGCTCTCCCAACCAGTTGCTCCGGGTTTGATTCCACATGTGTTTGGACATTCCCTCCCAGAGACAGCCACAAAAACATTGGAATTTTTGATAACAACCTGGCAGCAAAATGATTTCCTGCTGTGGCAGAGGGAGTCTCAATGCCATGGAACAACCTCCAACCACTTCTGAGCGTCCCCGAGACCGCTCCAATTTTCCCCAAGATCCCTTCAGGAATGGGACCATGGCAGCTGCAGGAAACTTTTCTGCATTTGAGGACAATTTTCCAATCAAATCATTGCCCATCAAAGCACGATGTGGCTTTGGCAAGCTCTGGACGGGTTTCCAAGAGGAGGAAGATGAGCTGGAGCTCATCTGGGGTTTTAAATGAGACAGAGGTCCGCGGGTTGGCCCGGCGTGAGGCCAGGAATTGCTGCTGTGTGCAGGAATGGGAATGCCTACCCTTTCCCTCGTCTCGTTGGTGAGGAACTTGGCGCACTCGCTGTAGTTGGCCCAGGTGCGGTTGTTGCCTGGGACCAGCTCCCAGCTCCCGTTCAGGTCACACCGGCGATAAGCGTGGCCTGCCGAGAGAGAGAGAGGAGACATGGAATGAGTGGGAAAATGGCAGGAAATTCATCCCAAATTCATCCCAAACTCATCCCAAATTCATCCCGAACTCGTCCCAAATTCACCCCAAATTCATCCCTGCTGAGAGAGAGGAGACACGGAATGAGCGGGAAAACGGCAGGAAATTCATCCCAAATTCGTCCCAAATTCACCCCAAATTCATCCCTGCCCAGAGAGAGAGGAGACATGGAATGAGTGGGAAAACGGCAGGAAATTCATCCCAAACTCATCCCTGCTGAGAGAGAGGAGATATGGAATGAGCAGGAAAAGAACAGGAAATTCATCCTAAATTCATCCTAAATTCATCCCTGCCCAGAGAGAAAGGAGACATGGAATGAGCGGGAAAATGGCAGGAAATTCATCCCAAATTCATCCCTGCCAAGAGAGAGGAGACATGGAATGAGCGGGAAAATGGCAGGAAATTCATCCCAAATTCATCCCTGCTGAGAGAGAGGAGACATGGAATGAGTGGGAAAATGGTAGGAAATTAATCACAAATTAGTGGAAAAATGGCAGGAAATTCATCCCAAATTCACCCCTGCTGAGAGAGAGGAGACATGGAATGAGAAGGAAAATGGCAGGAAATTCATCCCAAATTCATTCCTGCCCTGAGAGAGAGGAGTCACGGAATGAGTGGGAAAACAGCAGGAAATTCATCCCAAATTCATCCCTGCCAAGAGAGAGGAGACATGGAATCAGAGGGAAAACGGTAGGAAATTCATCCCAAATTCACCCCAAATTCATCCCTGCCGAGTGAAAGAGGAGACATGGAATGAGCAGGAAAACAACAAGAAATTCATCCCAAATTCATCCCTGCTGAGAGAGAGGAGACATGGAATGAGTGGGAAAATGGCAGGAAATTCATCCCCAGGTGGAGCCTCTTATAGGCTGCATATATTATCATATTGGCTTTTCACAAATACTGAAATGGATTTTACGTGTGTGGTGTTAAAGGAACTTTGTTATAAAGACATAATTTTTATTTCTCTTGCTAATCACGCTCATTGAAATAGCTGATATCAGTGTGCTTGTGATAAAATGCCTGCTGGGATGGGGTAACACCCAATGCACGGTGGGATGGGAATTTGGAATTTCCTGTGCTGGGCTCCACGCTCACCTTTGTGGTTGAAGTCGTAGATGTACTCGGGGCAGGGCATGGCCACCACCTTGCCGGGCACGCCCTCGGGCCAGCACACGATGCCGTCCCACTCCGGAAGGCAGAATCCATCTGTGGGCGAGAACGGGGACAAAGAGGAGTCACCACACCTGCGGAGGGGACACCGGGGCCTGCCGGTTTCTCGGCTGTTTCAAAGACCTGGAAAGGCCCGGGGTGGCCTTGGACAGCCTGTGCTTCAAAGGACGAGAAGAGGCTTCAGGGTTTTTCTCGGTCTCGGTGTTTATTAGTTGTTTATCTAAAAGATTTTCTCTTCAGCCCAACAGAGGTCTGCACAGCAGCCAGCCATGAGCACACTGAGAGCCCCCGGGGCGGTCACTTATCTTTATACTCGAAATTACGTATACAATACTTATCATTTTTCCCCAATACCTTTTACCCTTATTGACCAGTGCACTTTTAGTAATAATCAATCCCAAAGTGCCAACATCACCACAGAAGATGGGGGCCAAGAAGAAGAAGAAGAAGGACAGGACACGCCCCAATTCCTCCATCTTACTTCTTTAGACCCCCCTGTACAGAAATCCTAAACCCTGTGTTTCACTCTAATGAACTTATCCCTTCACCATTCACCCAGTGAAATCCTCCCATCCTCATACAGGTGTCGTCTCCTGTGCAGGATCAAAGTCCAGCCACCAGACACTTCTGGCAACATTCCAGGACTCCCGAGCCCCCCAAGGGTGGTCTCGGTCACTCTGCACATCAGTCCTGAGGTGCTGAGATCCCACAGGGGCCCCCCTGCTTTGGGGGCTCTCTGTGAAGAACCAGCGCTGGCATTCCATTGGGAAATCTGTCCTAGGAATATTGCCAGCTCCTTCTCAGAGTGTGGCTCTAGAAGGTGTGAATTATCCCAAGTTTTATTCCACAAGTACAAACTGTGTCCAGCTCTGGGATCGCCAGGATCGGAATGATGTGGAATTGCTGGAGAGATCCAGAGGAGGCAACTCCAGAGAAGTTTCTCCCAGGGCTGGAGCCCTTCTGCTCTGGAGCCAAGTTGGGAGATCTGGGAATGTTTATGTGGAGAGGAGAAGCTCCAGGGAGAGCTCAGAGCCCTTTGCAGGGCCTGGAGGGGCTCCAGGAGAGCTGGAGAGGGACTGGGGACAAGGGATGGAGGGACAGGACACAGGGAATGGCTTTGAGCTGGAGGAAGTAGATTTAGATGGGATATTGGAAAGGAATTCCTGGCTGGGAGGTTGGGGAGGGGCTGGGATGGAATTCCCAGAGCTGCCTCTGGATCCCTGGAAGTGTCCAAGGCCAGGTTGGAGCAGTCCCATGGAGGTGTCCCTGCCATGGCAGGGGTGGACTGGGATGATCTCCCCAGATCCAGGACCTGCTCTTGCCCTTGCTGAATTCCAGAAATTTCCTCCCTGCCCATCTCCCCAACATGTCCAGATCCTTCTGAAGGGCTCCACAGCCCCCCAAGGCATCTCTTACTCCCAGCTCCTGTTCTCAGGGAACTCCTCCGCTTTGGGCTGGGTAACTGCACCCACCCATGGAATTCCAGCTGCAGTGCAATATTGAGAATGAAATGCTCAAAGTGGCAGATCTGGCCCAAATCTGCTCCCAGAGTTGTGTCTGCCTTCAGGCACGAGGTTATCGACGCAGGACACAGGAGACACCTGGGAAGCAAAAGGAACAGGAACCACCTGTGGTATTTTCTGAGACCCTGTCGAAAGGAGGAATGGTGAATTTGACTCCATGCTCTTAGAAGGCTAATTTATTGTTTTATGATCTATATTATATTAAAGATTACTAAACTAAAGAATACAGAAAGGATACAGACAGAAGGCTAAAAGATACTCATAAAAACTTGTGACTCCTTCCAGAGTCCTGACACAGCTTGGCCCTGATTGGCCAAAGAGTAAAAACAACTCACATGAAACCAATCTAACAATCACCTGTTGCTAAACAATGTCCAAACCACATTCCAAAGCAGCAAAACACAGGAGAAGCAAATCAGAGAATTATTGTTTTCATTTTTCTCTGAGGCTTCCCAGCTTCCCAGGAGCCAAGTCCTGGGCAAAGAGATTTTTCAGAAAATATGATGGTGACAACCACCTGATCTTATCTGCCGAAAATTCCTCATGGAACTCGCCAATAAAATCCAAATTTGTGGAAATCCAAACAGGGCCAAGATCTCATCCATGGATATCAAAGCTTCCCACCACGGAGGAATTCATCCTTCCTCACCAACGTGATTCCCCAAGATTAAAGGAAAATCAGGATTGCCTCAAAGCCCTTTGGCTGGTCCAGGCTCAGAGCCGACACGGATTAATTCAGTTTGGTGGTTTTTAGGATGTGAAAAACACTGAAAATCTCATTGTTTAGCAGCTGATTTCTTATCTCTGATTTAGTGTGGATGAAAAGGACCAGACAAAACGCAGCCTTTCTTCTAAATCATCAGCTGGGAGTGTGGGTCAGGAGCAAAAACTCCTCAACACCCTCGTGATAAAAAAAAGAGAGAAATAATTTATTCCATTTTCTCTGCTTCTTAGGAGGAGAAAAATACATTTCCTATTCATGAAAACTGGGAAAACCCTTCCCTCTGGCTCATTATTTGCAGGATAATTTACACTGGGAAAAAAAGAGTTGATTTATTTCTCAGTTCTCTGGAAGGTACAAAAGACAAAGGAAAAAAAACAAAAAACAACACAGGGCCCCACAAAATTTGGCTCAGGACAAAATGTTGATGTCCTTGACGTCTTTTCTGCAGACAAGAAAGTAAATAAAGATTTAATGGAGCCCTCAAAGTGCTCTTGCCTAAAATAAAATCAGTTCTTATGACAAAATAAATCAATTTGAGTAAACATTAAAAGAAACACAGTGGAGAAACAACTCTGAGAGAAAAACAGTCCTCCAAAAGTGCTCTGAGAGGGAAAATCTCCCATTTTTCCAAAATCTTCACAAATTGCAAAGGGCAATGTCACTTTTAAGAGGTTTCATTTCTCATCCCACCAAAATATGTGGCCAGAAAAGAAGAAAGTGCTAAATTTCGTGGTGGGTGCATCCTCCTTGTGCTGGAAACATGGAAAACTGATAACAAACTACACAATCATTGATTTTTGGGTACTTTGAGCCCACAAATCCTCCCCAAAAGCTGAAGGGAACAGTGGTGGGACATCTCTGGAATGCTGCTTTATGGGGGGATGATTTGGGGAGCCAAGATCTGCCCTAGAAATAGTCAAAAAGATGATTGCTGCATTTAAAATTGTGACCTCTGCATGGAAATGATTCCTTAAATGATTTAATCCTGAGTCATCAAAGAATTATCCTGAGTCATCCTGAGCATTAAGTGCTGATAAGAATCCAGTGGGACTCAAAATTCGGGAAGTATCTGAGCTTCCCAACAGAAGGATCCGTCTCTGTTACCAAGACCTGAACCCCTCCAGAGAAATCTCTTCCCCCTCGTCTCCATCATCTCTGGCTTCCTTGCTTGGAAAAGCCATTCCAGGAAAATGTGGAGGAGGGACAAAACATCCCAGTGATGGTTTCCTTCCTGGAATTCCCCGGTGATGGATGATGAGCTGAGGGAAGGGCGGGTGGAAATTTGGGAGCTGCCACCGGGACACTGCCCTAAAATTCAGGATAACAGAGCTGTTCCCTGAAAATCCTGGGAGCCACGGGGGAAGGAGAGAGGCTTTGGGTCAGGAACAGGGATTGTAGATAGGGAAACCTGCTGAGGAACATCCACAGGTCAAGCCAGGATCTGCTGGAGCTCCTGGAATGATTGGAGGAGGTCCTACATTGACTGAAACTCTTGGAAAACCTTTTTCAAATGGAAATGTGGACTGATATCAGGAGTGGCTGCACTTTGGGATTGTTGGATCCACATTCCTGGGGTTCAACACAGCCAAAAGCTGATTGGCCCCTCCGTGTCCTGGAGAGGAGCCTCACCATCCTCCTCTCCTATCCCAAATCCCTCCAGTCCCCCCATCTAAGGAGACCTCCTGGGAACACAAGGGGGAATGGGTTTAAACCACAGGAGGGTTAATTCCCACTAACTACAAGGAAGAAATTTTTAAAATGACAATTATAAAAATGTATAATTTAAATAATTTTTATAATGAATTTTAAAATATCTTTTATATAAAACCTGTAATTTTTAATAATTTTTATATAATGGTGGAACACTGGAACAGCCTTTCCAGAGAATTCGTGGATGCTCCTGGATCTCTGGAAGTGTCCAAGGCCAGGTTGGACAGGGCTTGGATCACGCTGGGATAGTGGGAGCTGTCCCTGCCATGGCAGGCGTGGAATGGGATAATCTTTAGGGGCCCCTCCCAAACCCAAATCATCCAATGAACCTCTGATAAAATAGGAAAGGAAACTCCCATATTTCCCATTGTGTTGGAATCCAAACAAGCCATTCCTTTCTATTTGTTTGCCCAAAAAGCTCCTCCAAACATTTTTTTCCCTGAATTTATAAAAACATTCACAGTATCAACAACTTGGCTTCTCCCTTTGTTTTCCTTTTCGCCTGGTCATTTCTCCAAGGAGATCCAGGCTGAATTCCAAGAAGAAAGCAGAAAATTGGGGAAGCTTGGCCTGTTAATGATAAATCAGTCCCTCCCGAGACCCTGGTAACAATATTCCAAAGCACAGAGAATTCCAGAGCATCCAGTTGGAAAAGCTTATTGAAAACCTCTTGGAATTTTGGTGAAACTGAGTTTGAGGGTTCCATTGTGCTGTTTGAATTTATCCAGTTTGAATTTATGAAGTTCAGGACATGGAGTTGGAAAAGTCACACATTTCTTTCCTCGGAAGAAATAGTAGGATTCAGGGATGATGGAAGTCCAAAGGAATTCATTAGCTGTTAAGAAAACAGGGAAATCTCACACATATCCCACATCCCAGAGTGTTTTGGGTGTGTATCCATTGTCCAGGCAATGCTGAAGGGACAATCCTGTTTATCCCTCAGGGATTTGCCTCTTCCAAATCCAGAGCTGTGTTTCTCAGGGATGGAGACATGGAAGGTGGGAAGGAATGGCGCTGGAATTCCTCATGATTTGAGGACATCACTGACCACTTCACTGCTGGAGAAATGAGTCCTGAAGGGAAACATGAGATCCCTCCAGGATCCCATTGGCTCTTGCCCACCAGGACTTCTCTTGGATCAGTTCCTCCCCCTTGAAGCACACGGAAGTTGCAGTCAATACAAGATGGGAACAAACAAAAACTCTCCTTGATGACATTCCTGAAGAAATGAGATCTGAAGGGAAACAAGGGATCCCTCCAGGATCCCACTGGTTCTTGTCCACCACCAGGACATCTCTTGGATCAATCCTTTCCTGCTGAAAGTTGCAATCTCAGGGCTTGGAAGTTGAAGTAATTTCAAGATGAGAACAAGCAAGAACGCTCTTGGATGACATTCCTGAAGAAATGAGATCTGAAGGGAAACAAGGGATCCCTCCAGGATCCCATTGTCTCTTGTCCACCAGGATATCTCTTGGATCAGTCCTTTCCTGTTGAAGGTTGGGATCTCTTGGATCAATCCTTTCCTGTTGAAGGTTGGGCGTGGAAGCTGAAGTCATTCCAAGATGGGAACAAGCAAAAACACTCTTGGATGTCATTGCTGCAGGATTTCCCTCTGGAAGGCAGGAAGGCCAATCCCAGAAACACTTTGGGAAGGGGCTGTCCCAAATGCATCCCTTATTTCGCTCCCTGACTTTGCTCCCCCACTTGAGCCAAGTCAGAATCCCAGAATCCCAGAAACTGCTTTGGTAGGAGAGAGAAAAGCAGGAGCAGATTTGGGCCATCCCTGCTCAGGGTGCATGGAGAGTCATTCCCTCCTTCCTGCTCCTATCCCATCCCCCGTTTCCCTTCCCTTTCCCCCAGCCTCAGTCCCTGTTCCAGCAGGAACGGGACACTCTGCATGTGGAGAAGGCATCCAAACCATCTGCCAGGCTCCTTGGCAGCTGCACAAACGCAAACACGGGCTGGAGGTGTTTATCCAGGGGCACGGAATATCAATCGGCCCCCGGAGACCACGGCTGGAATGGGCCGTGTGATTGTGGTCACTCCAGCACGGGAAGGACATTTGGGGCACTGCAAGCAGGCGGGGAGGAGCCACCAAAAAAAATGAGGCAGTGTTTGGGGATGGGAAGGGGGAGAGGTCATTTTGGGATGGGAAGGGGGAGGAATTGTTTTGGGATAGGAAGGGGAAAAATAATTTTGAGTTTGGAAGGGGAAGGAACTGTTTTGGGAGAGGAAGGGGGGCAATCATTTGGGGATAGGAAAGGAAAAGGAGTTGTTTTGGGATAGGAAGGGGGAAAAAATCATTTGGGAAAGGAAGGGGGAGGAATCATTTTGGGATAGGAAGAAGGGAGGAATTGTTTTGGGATAGGAAGAAGGAAAATTGTATTGGGATAGGAAGGGGGAAAAATCATTTGGGGCTAGGAAAGGGGAAGGAATTGTTTTAGGATAGGAAGGGGAAGGAATTGTTTTGGGATAGGAAGGGGAATGAATTGTTTTAGGATAGGAAGGGGGAAAAATCATTTGGGGATAGGAAGAGATAGGAATGGGGGCTTGGAGGGGCAGGAATTAAGTCTGGGGGTTTGCAGATGGATTTCAAACCTGGCTGTGAGGGCAAGGGGGGATGAGGGGCTGTTTTTGGGGCTGTCTTTGTCTATAGGGGGTGTGGTTGGAGGAGGGGGGGGTGTGACCCAGCTGTGTGACCCAGCTGTGTGCGGATCCCATTGTTTGGACAGAATGGAAGGATGTGAGGAGTGGGATCCTCACTGATCCAGCAGAACCAGGCTGGAAGGGACCACAGTGGATCAGCTGCTCCAGCAGGGCCATCCCAGAGCACAGGGCTCAGGATTACAACCTGACAGGTCTGGGATATCCCCGGTGAGGGAGATCCCACAGCCTCTCTGCTCTGTGCTCAGGGCTGGGCACTGCCCAGGGCAGAAGTTCTGCCTCCTGTGCCGGGAGAATTCCTGGGATCAGTCCCTGCCCGTGGCCCTGGTGTCACAGCTGGGTCCCCGGAGCAGAGCCTGGCCCTGCTCTGCCCCTCCTTGCACCCAGGGACAGCCAGGGACACTCGGGGACACCCAGGGCTGAGGGCCCCTCTCACTGGGGCTCCTCTCCAGGCTGAGCAGCCCCAGCTCCCTCAGCCTTTCCTGGGCACCCAGATGCTCCAGGCCCTTGCTCAGCTCCATTGGACCCACTCCAGAAGTTCCATGGCCATGGGCAGAGGCAGCTTCTGTCTGTCACTGCTCAAAGACCTTTGCTGCTCTTCACCCAGCGTCTCATGGACAGAACAAACACCCCTTCCATGCTCAGCCCTGGAGGACACAGACATTGGAGGGGATGGACACAGGGGCCAGGAGCTGTTCCACGTCACAGCCACCAGACAATTCCATGACCCAGCTCTGGAGACACCTCCTGGACTCTGCCCATCCACCCCTCAGCTTCCCAATCCAGGAGCAGAAACTCAACCTCCAACATCCCATCGGGAACTCCCGACCTGCCACTGCTGGCACATCCCCTTCTTTCCTCATTCCAGCACATCCAGTCCTTCCAAACCCCTCCAGCCTTTCTCTGAGAGGGAAAAATACCATCCAAGATACCATCTCAATCATTGAAACAAGGTTGATAATTAGCATTAGAGTTCAGCCACCCTTTGGAATGTTTTCCACCCTTTCTCTGTGTTCCTTTACAAATCTAAACCACAGACAACTGGTGCCTCTTGTAATTCCCAAGATTTGTCCCTGCCATGTCTTCCAAACCCTGTTTAGGCACTCTGTGGACATTCCTCAGTAGGACTGGGAGCTCTAGGCCCATATAACTTTGCAGGAAGAGGCTGCATCCCAGGTTCAGCTCCTTCAAGTCCATCACAGTTCATATCAATGACTCTGAACTCCCTCACACTCCAGGAGAATGGTCTGGTCTGTGATTTCATCCTCAAAGGTCTCTCGGTCCATAATTCTATGCTAGAAACTCTCCCAGTGCATAATTCCATCCTAGAAATTTTCCCTGCCCATAATTCTATCCTAGAAGTTCTCCTGGCCCACATATCCATCCAAGAAGATCTCCTGGTCCATAATTCCATCCTAGAATCTTTCCTGGTCTATAATTACATCCTAGAAATTCTCCTGGTCCATAATTCCATCTCCTGGTCCATGATTCTGTCCTAGAAGCTCTGCTGATCCATAATTCCAACCTAGAAGGTCTCCCTGTTGGTAATTCCATCCTGGAAGATCTCCCAGTTAATAATTCCATCCTAGAAGCTCTCCTGGTCAGTAATTATATCCTAGACACTCTCCTGGTCCATAATTCCATCCTAGAAGATCTCCTGGTCAATAATTCTATCCTAGACACTCTCCCAGTCCATAATTCCTTCCTAGAAGCTCTCCCAATCCATAATTCCATCCTAGAAGCTCTCCCAATCCATAATTCTATCCTAGAAGCTCTCAGGTTCCATAATTCCATCCTAGAAGCTCTCCTGGACCATAATTCCATCCTAGAAGCTCTCCTGGTCCATAATTCCATCCTAGGAGTTCTCTTGGTTCATGCTGACTCCCCAGCTGGTGCCCACTGGGGCAGTGACAGCTTTTCCAGGCTAAAACTGTGCTGGGAATATGCTCACAAAGGATGGTTTGGTTTTTTTTTGTGGAATTTGGGCCACATCTGCAAGGACTGAGAACAGGAACTGGGAGAAGATGGAAATAACTGGAGAAATTATGGATTTATGGAGGGCTGGGGTGTTTAGGGCTTAGGCTGCCTCTGTCTCCCTTAATTTCTGAGGTGCCTTCTCCCAGCCTCTGGGAGCTTCTGGCGTCAGGGAATGGTGCTGGACCCTCTGGAGAAGAAACCAGGAGCAGATTTTGGGGTTCCTCAAGGCCAGCGAGAGCCTGGAATCAGCTCTAGGTCCTTTCGGGACAGTGAAACCAAACTGGGATGCACAACCCAGGTAAACAGACCCAGATCCCCAACTAAAAATAACACCTTTCCTGGGAAAATAGGTTTATTTATTAAAAAAACAACCCAGTTTGGAGCTGCAACACCTCGGGCCCAGAGAAAGGGTTGGCCATGGCCTTTGCTAATGACAGGGTTGTGCAAAACTCCCTCTTCTTTCCCCACAAAATGTCCCATCTCCTTTTCCAAACCAGGGAAAGACAAGCTTTTAATTCATGGATTAAAAAAAAAAGTCAGGTCTGATGGCTCAGGGCTGGGAGTTTCACTTCATCCCCTTCCAGGTTTAACTTTGGGGTGGCATCAGCTGCCCACCAGGGCTGGGATGGAATATTTGTGTCGGGAGAAGAGAAATTTTCGGGTTTCCTGTTCTTTCCCAAAGGCTTTCATCTGGAGACTAAATTTAAGGGAAAAAGGGGGAGGGTGAGGGGGGAAAAAAAAGAGAAAAGGAGGAAACCAAATGCTTGTGGGGGAAGGGTTTTGGGTTTTTTTTGGTTTCGTATTTTGGGTCTCCAGCCCTCAGTGCCTCAGCCAAAGGTGGAGATGACGCATGAATCCTGCCGGGGCTCTTTGGAAGCTCCTGGAGCAGCTCAGCCTCGGCTCCCCATGGCACAGATCCATGTGGGAGCCACAGGGATCAGGAGCCAGGGCTCAGAGACACCTGGGAGGTGGCCAGGGGCCAGAGGATCCCTGTGAGCCCTCCAGGAGAAGAGGAGGGACCTCATCCTCCCATAAAATGGAATTTTAACCTTTTTAGGGGGTGAAAAAAAGGGGATTTGGAGTTTTTACACACAAACAGTGGCTGAAGAAAGTCTGAAAGTTTAGAGGGTTTAAATATTTTTGTTCTCCAGGATTTTTCTTTGGAATATCAACCCTGCCAGCCAGGATATGCTCCTGCTTTCTGGAGTGGGGTCAAAGAGTCTTTTCCTGTGACCCTTGTGGTGAGGATCTTCCCAGGAGAGATCCCCCTCAAGTTGGGTCAGGAATTTTAAGTGGAAACTTTCTCCTTTCCCAAACATCCGACACCGCTGGGCTGTCGGCAGGGCTGGCCCTCAATTGGAGCTGCTCCAGGATGATCCCAGAGGGATTCTGGCTCTCCAGGCAGATCCCTTCCAGTAGAGCTGAACGTGGATCTTATCCCTGACCACAAACAACTCCCTAAGAAAGGCTGGAGAAATCCCATCCTTGGATAACTGTGGGATGTATTTTCCTGAGGATCTCCCCAAAACTGCTGCCTCTTGGTGGGCCTGTCCTTTTCCCTTTGGAATGACAAACCCAGCACGGATTTGACCATAGATCAACTAGAAACCACATCCAGGATTTATTTTGCTCCAAATCAACCGTACTTTTCCTCAGAGATTTTTCCTTTTAAATCTTATCTGTGGATAGGAGCTGGAGCATCATAACTGTGAAGATTGTTGCCTTTCCCAGAATTTTCTTTGGGATCTGCAGTGAGGGAAGAGGTAATGGGATGAGGTCCTCCCTCTGGATGAGGATCTGGATGTCCCAAAACAGACACCACATCCCAAATTCTGGATCATCCAAGGAGGAAAGCACTGGACCCAACTGCTTTCCCTGTGTCCAAAGGCATCTGAAATCCCAAAATCTGTGGATGCCAGCTCCTCTGAAAAGTGGGAAGAACTTTTCCAAATTGGAAAACTCTTTGTTGGGACCACAAACTCCTTAAACCATCTCAAGGGCAGTTTGGCAAACCGCTGCTTTGTTTGGGAACTCCCAGAGGGGATTTCTGGGGTGCTAAATCCTAAAAAAACATTCCTTGTGAAAGGTTGAGTGGGAATTCATTCTGCCTTTGGATTAGTGCAGATTAATTGAATCTAGTTCTCCTCTGCTAATGGGTGAAGCCTCCAAAGCCTTGAAATCCAGGTGATTCCTCCTCTTGGACTATTTGGGATTGGATTTGCTGTAGAGGATGGAGCAGGAGGTCTGAGGAGCTCAGGACAGCTTTTTCCAGGGGCAGGATTTGTGTCCATGGGATTAAACCACTGGATATTGGAAGTTTTCTGTCCCAGTCCCAGACCCAGGTCTCCAACCAGCACCAAAATAATGGGATCTCCAAATCCATGGGTGTGGAATTTTGCAGGGAACCTCCAACGAGGGAAGAGAATGATGAGGAGACCTCAACTGATATCAGAAGGCTAATTAATTACTTTATTATACTATATTATTCTATATTATATTACACTATGTTACATTACATCTAAACTGAATCTGCCAAGCACTGAACTCTGCACACATGGCCCAGAATCTCGTGACTGTCACCCTCAGTCCTGACAGACACACACACACACACACAGAGCTGGCCCTGATAGGCCAAGGAACCAAACCACCATCACTGTGGGTGAACAATCTCCGTATTGCATTCTACTTTGGCACAAACACAGGCACAGAAAATGAGAGAAGAATATTCTTGGGAAGAATTGTGCCTTGCTTTTCTCTGTGAAGAGAAATGTGGGGCTACACACCTGTGAAGAAAAATGTGGGGCTACACACCTAGCCCTGACAGGCCAAGGAACCAAACCACCATCATTGTGGGTGAACAATCTCCACATTCTGCTTTTGCACCAACATAGGCACAGCAAATGAGATAAATATTGCTTTTCCTTTCTCTGAGGTTCAGAGAATGTGAAACCCAGAAATATTCTTGAGAAGAATTATGCCTTGCTTTCCTCTGTGCAGAGAAACGTGGGGTTACACACCTGGCCCTGACAGGCCAAGGAACCAAAACACGATCACTGTGGGTAAACAATCTCCACATTGCATCCTGCTTTGGCACAACACAGGCACAGCAAATGAGATAAGAATATTCTTGGGGAGAATTGTGCCTTGCTTTTCTCTGTGAAGAGAAACATGGGGCTATACACCAGGCCCTGACAGGCCCAGGAACCAAACCACCGTCACTGTGGGTGAACAATCTCCACATTGCATTCTGCTTTGGCACAAACACAGACACAGAAAATGAGATAAATATTGTTTTTCCTTTCTCTGAGGTTCAGAGAATGTGAAACACAGAAATATTCTTGGGAAGAATTGTGCCTTGCTTTTCTCTGTGAAGAGAAATGTGGGGTTACACACCTGGCCCTGACAGGCCAAGGCAACAAACCACCATCACTCTGGGTGAACAATCTCAATATTGCATCCTACTTTGGCACAACACAGGCACAGAAAATGAGATAAATATTATTTTTCCTTTCTCTGAAGTTCAGAGAATGTGAAACCCAGAAATATTTTTGAGAAGAATTATGCCTTGCTTTTCTCTGTGTAGAGAAACGTGGGGTTTCACACCTGGCCCTGACAGGCCAAGGAACCAAACCACCATCACTGTGGGTAAACAATCTCCACATTGCATCCTGCTTTGGCACAACACAGGCACAGCAAATGAGATAAGAATATTCTTGGGGAGAATTGTGCCTTGCTTTTCTCTGTGAAGAGAAACATGGGGCTATACACCAGGCCCTGACAGGCCCAGGAACCAAACCACCGTCACTGTGGGTGAAAAATCTCCACATTGCATTCTGCTTTGGCACAAACACAGACACAGAAAATGAGATAAATATTGTTTTTCCTTTCTCTGAGGTTCAGAGAATGTGAAACACAGAAATATTCTTGGGAAGAATTGTGCCTTGCTTTTCTCTGTGAAGAGAAATGTGGGGTTACACACCTGGCCCTGATAGGCCAAGGAACCAAAACACCAACAATTTCCATATTGCATTCTACTTTGGCACAAACACAGGCACAGCAAATAATAAGAATTGTTTTTCCTTTCTCTGAGTTTCAGAGAATGTGAAACCCAGAAATATTATTGGGAAGGATTGCCTTGCTTTTCTCTACACCTGGGATCTGCTCCCTTTGCTCTGCCATTGGGAAAGAGCCCAAAATCCAGCTGTCAACCCCATCCCTGCCCACAGGGAAGGGGGATGGATCCCAAATGCTGCCTCAGAAAAGCTGGAAAAGGGGCGCGGGAGCAAGACCAGGTGGGCAGAGACACCAGCAGGAAATGCCTTCGCACATGTGCTCATTAACGAGGTGTTAATTGGGCACGGGGTGAGGGGACAAAGGAGCAGCAGAGGATGTGGCTTGAGGTTTCCTGATGGAAAACAGGAGGCTGGGAATCAAAGGAAAGCTGGGATTTTATGGCCCTTGCTGGCGTTTCTAAAGGCACCGGGAGGGCAGGTGGTGAAGCTGGATTTGGGGACCTTTCCCACAGCATTCCCTGAGGGGAGAACGGAGGTGCAGGGACATCGTGGCTTGTCCCATTTGCTTGGGAAATGGAGGGAAGTGGGACAGGACACCCACCCCGGGGACTGAAGGGTCTCTCAGGAATTAACACTTGGGAATGTGAGGGAAGGAGCCAGCGGGGAGTGAGGGCTTTGCTCCCCACATCAGAGAGTGCCCTCCTTCCTCCTCCCCCTCAATCCCACAGCTGGGAGTGATTTTCCAGCCCAAAATAGAAAGGAAGGGGAAGGAAGAGGCTCAGCTGAGCTCGGGCCCTTCCGAGAGAGAGAGAGAGAGTGGGGAAGGAGAAAGGTATTGGAGCGATGTTTTGTTTTCCCTATCACTGGTTGCAAAGGATTTTTGGGATTTGGAATAGTGGATTTCCTCTGGAACAAGTCCAGAGGAGACCCCAGAGCTGCTGCAGGGCTGGAGCCAGGCTGGAGAGCTGGGAATGTTCCCCTGGAGAGGAGAAGCTCCAGGGAGAGCTCAGAGCCCCTGGCAGGGCCTGGAGGGGCTCCAGGAGAGCTGGAGAGGGACTGGGGACAAGGGATGGAGGGACAGGACACAGGGAACGGCTCCCAGTGCCAGAGGGCTGGGATGGATGGGAGATTGGGAATTGGGAATTCCTGGCTGGGATGGAATTCCCAGAGCAGCTGTGGCTGCCCCTGGATCCCTGGCAGTGTCCCAGGCCAGGTTGGATCACCCTGGGACAGTGGGAGGTGGCCCTGCCCATTCCAGAGGGGTGGAACGGGATATTTAAGGTTCCTCCCAACCCAACTCATTCTGGAATTCTGTGATCCCAGGAGCATTGATGGTTGGTGCTCTCTCCTGTGCACTGGATATAACAACCAGGGCTAGAATTCCACAACGTCTGCATCCTCCTGGACTCTCGGTGTTTGGAGTTCTAGAGCAGAGCAAGTCTGGGACAGCTTTGCTTTCCAAACCTCCTCCCCATGGACTATCCTGAAAAATTGATTTGCTGGGATGCTGCAAGCGCCTCCTTCCCTCCCTGCTCCCAGTGTGTGGGGCTGAGGGGAACGGCTGGGAGGAGCAGGGGTGGCTCCAGCCCCAGAATTTGGGAGCACTCACCGTGCACCTTGGGCACCTTGGCTTTCAGGTGGCGCTCGCACTTGGCCTTGGCCTTCAGCAGGAGGAAGATCTGCTCCTCCTTGGTGATGACATCGTCGGCATCCACCTGCAGGGAGGGGACAGAGAGGTCAAACTCCAGTTCCAAACCCTCCTCTGCACCCATCATTTCCTCAGCCTGGCCCTGAGAATCCCGGTTTGCTCTGCAGCCGTGTCCCAAGGAGCAGCTCCCCCATGGAATTACCATCCATGGAGGTGGCAGAGGAAGCTCAGGCTGGGGCTGATCCCATCATGCTCACTCACACGTGGAAGCAGCAATTTTGGGATGGAGCATCCCAGACTGCAGGGATGAGGCTGCTCTCCAGGAGGAAAACATTCCTCGTAAATAATTTCATGCCAAGGACCCCTCTCCTCTTAGGAACTACAACCTCCCATGCTGCTTCTTCCTCTGCACGGAGATTTCATCCACAGGTGTCAGGCTCCATAAAATCCTGCCTGAATCCCAGAATGTGTGGAGGGATCTGATCCAGGGAGAGCTGGGAGCTGACAGCATCTCCCCTCCCTGTGCTCCAGGGAGAGCTCAGAGCCCCTGGCAGGGCCTGGAGGGGCTCCAGGAGAGCTGGAGAGGGACTGGGGACAAGGATGGAGGGACAGGACACAGGGAATGGCTGCCAGTGCCCGAGGGCAGGGATGGATGGGAGATTGGGAATTGGGAATTCCTGGCTGGGATGGAATTCCCAGAGCAGCTGTGGCATGGAAGTGTCCAAGGCCAGTTTGGAGCACCCTGGACAGCAGGAGGTGTCCCTACCCATGGAATCGGATGGGATTGGGATAATCCTTAAAATCCCTCCCAACCAACCCCTTCCATGATTCCCTGCACTCCTCAAACCATCCCCATCCCAAATCCAGGTTTTTTTCTCCTATCCAGTGCATCCCCTTTGCCAAGCCAGTAACAGGAACCAGCTGAGGGCCAACTAACTCCCGACACAAACTCCCTCCAAACGACATAACGAGGGTTAATGAATCCCAGCTCCCAAATAAACCAGGATTCCATTTCCCAGCGGGCTCCCAGGGAGAGCAACGGGGGCAGCGGACACGCAGCTGTGGAGTTAAATCTGATAAGGGGCCGGGAGTAAAACAGGAGTTGGGTTTTGGTGTCCTTGGAACAAATCCAGGCTGAAAACCCTTCCCAAGCGGGAGCCGCTTCCAAACCGCGTCCACGTTAACGGGAACGGTTCCAGCCCTTCCCAGATGTTTGGCCTGTCCACATTTGAGGCACCATCCCTCATTTCTGCTTGGATTGGGAACAGAAAAGCTCGGGGTCAGCTCCCGCTGGCGCTCGGGGCTGTACAAAGCCGGAGCGATTCCGCCAGAGCTGGAGGAGTTAGGATGGGTTTAGAGGGATGGGACCTCAGGAATTCCAAGGGATTCATCCCAAGCACGCTCAGCCCTCGGCTGCTCTGGCTGTGCTTGGAGGGATGCACAGAAAACACGTTTTTATTCCCAGAAATAAAAGGGGAAAGTCTCCCGGAGCTGGGCAGAGACAGAGTTCTGAGCTCAGCTCAGGTTTAATTTCCTAAACCTGACCTATCCTTAAAAAAAATCCACCAAAACTGACCCCACATTCCCTCCTCTCCTCCCTAAAAATGGTTTAAATGATAAAAAACAAATCTTATGATGATAAATGATAAAAAAAATTTACAACCTGACTTTGTGGGTTTCTCCTTGGCCGAAGGGGTGGAAATGTGAATGCAAATAAATTTATGGATTAAACCAGAGATTTTCACTGAATCCTGGTGTTTGAACACATCAGTTCTCAAAGATTTTGGGAAAACTGTGAAATGGTGCTGGATAAATCCCATTAAACGTCCAGGGAAAACCAGGCTGGGAGCTGGGAGTTCGGGACTTGGCATTCCCTCTGTCCCAGCCCCTTGTGGGGACATTTCAGTGCCTCCATGGGGCTGAAAGATCCCCAGGGATTGGGGATTATCCAACCCTGGAATCCTCAGATTCGGGATCAAGGGACAGCACAAACACCCAGAGCTCAAAAACCTGGAGAACCTTTGGATTTTCCAGCTGCTGGAGGAATTTCACCTGCTGAACATCATATTTTCCTGATTTTCCTTGGATTTTTCAGCCCCGGATCTCCTGATTTTAAGGCAAAATTAAATCCCAGCTATCCAAAGTGAAAGGAATCCATGGGAATATTTTCCTTGTGATAAATTCCTGATCCAAGGCAGGCTTGGCTCAGGCTGGGCAAAGCTTTCTCTTGGAAAACAATCCCAACACCTGATCCAAAAAAATGCTGGGGAACAGCCTTGCTTAAACCATTTGTGGCAATTTTTGGGAATCTGGAGATTCCCAGGCTTCACTTCCAGGAGTACCCAAGGTTTGGGAATGGGTGGGAAGTGCTGGGAATGAAGCAGACGCTGGTTTGCAGAGGGTTTGGATCCCTGTGGATGGGAGTAAAACAGGGATGGAGGTCCCAGGATGAGATATCTGTAGGATATGGAGAGAGCAAAGCCCAAATCCAGCAGGAGCTGGGAAAATCTGGAGCCTGGGTGGAAATTCTGGGGGCAGGAATGTCCTAAACTGCCCCAAAGCTGGGAGGTGACAGCCCTCAAGTGTCGCCTCTTTTCCTTAACTGGCACCTCCTGGATATGGGCTGGGGTGGAAAATTGGCCAAAAAAGGGATATTTCCATAAGTATTCATGAATTTCCTCACTTTTTAAGATCACCTGTGCAACGCTGAGAATCCCAAAATCCACATTAAAATCTAGAATTTGCTCTGTTTGTTCCATGAACTCCCTGCACATTCTGCTCAGGACAATGTAAAAGGAGATAAAAAGTACTGGGAATTTTTCATCCCAGTGAGTTCCAGAGCCAAAACCTCCTCAAGATTTCCATATTCAACAATTCCCTTCTCTTTTATCAAATTCCCATGTGCCTTCACCTTTTTATCCCCAAAAAAACCTCTCATCCTGGTAAAACCCTTTATCCAACAGAAAGGAATAAATACAGGATAATTATTTTCCCTGATAATCCCTGCCCTGGTGAAAAACTGGGAATATCCAGGATGGGATTTACCAACCTGAGTTATTCCCTCAGAACTCCTCCTATCGTATTTTCCTGCCCAGAGCAGCTGGAATTTATTCCATCCTCAAACCAGCACCTGAAATAAATTGGATCAGCCTTTTTTGGGATTTCTTTTCCCCCCACCCCATTTTTTTTTCCCATTAATTGGCCACTCAGGAGCACTGAGAAGATTTTTGAGGAGGAATTTTTGCTGATGGGAGCTCTGGGAGCATCCAAGGGAAGGCAGAAATTGTCCCAGCAGGGTCCAGCTCCCAAATCCAGCTGTTCTGGAGGAAGAGGTCGAGGTTATCCTGTCCCTGCAGACTTAATCCCTTTAAAAGCTGCCAGCAAATCCCTTTAAATCAGCTTTCCCTAAATTTATTCAGCAGAAATTCCTGCACTGAGTTCCTTGGCACTCAGTTTACCCAAGGAATAGTTTTATCCTGAGGGTTGTTTTTCCCTTTGCTCCCAAAATCCCAGGAGCACCTGGAAGGGATGGAGGCTCCTCCCTGGGCTTCCCGGTTTTCCAATCAAATCCCACCTGCTCCTCTTGCTCAACCATCCCCTTCTCTCTTCCCAGCGCTTGGTTTTGCCGGGAAATAAAAGTTCCTTGTGGAGGAAAGATCTGGGAATGTCGATTTTCCCTCCTTGTCCAGAGAAAACAGAAATGCCAAAGGGAAGAGGGACACAACAACTTTATCCCGAGGTTGTAAAATCCATTTGGATCCTCTTTCCACCCTCTCCTCGCCCCTCTGGAGCCCGTGGGGTAGGATGAGGGTGTTCTCTGGAATTTCCATTCCCTGGCTGATGTCTGAGCCATGAAAGCAAACCCCAAATGTCCCTGGGGAGATCCCGGTCATCCTCATTTATGGGGCTCATTCTGGGGAAGAATGGGGTCTTTTCTGTGCCACCTCCCTGGCAGCAGGCAAAGAGAGTTGTTGGGATTGAGGGCAGGGAATGCTGGGACCTGCTGGGAGAGCAGCAGGGAATTGCTGGGAAGGGGAAAGGGAGGGCAGGAAAAAGAAGGGAAAAGGGAAAACGTTGCAGTTCTGGAATGGTTTGGTTGGAAGGTGTCGGAATTCAGGACATCCCTCTGGCTGTCCTGGATTGCCTGAACCCCTGCCAGGGGGCTCAGGGACCCTGGCACAGAGCCCAGAACACCTGTGGGTTTGATTATCACCCATGGAGCAAATTACCAACCTTGTGTGAAGATCTGCAAGCCACAACAGTCTAAGTAGAATTATAATCAGTTTGTCACGGGGTGGAAAAATACATTTTTTTGAGTTTTTAGAATGGAGATTCAGGGGGCAAGATGGAGGGATCTGGGCATATCCAGCCTTTCTCCTCCTTCTTCTTGGCCTCCATCTTCTGCTGTGATGGTGGCACTTTGGGATTGGTTTAGAGTAGAAGCTCACTGTCTAACACAGGTGATAGGGATTGGGAAGTAATGGTAAATATTGTACATGTAGTTTTTAGTATGAAAATATAACACTGCCCAGGGCAGGCAGAGTGCCTGGACTGTCCTGCTCAACGGACCTTGGCTGGACAGGAGAAAGAATTTTACAGATAAGGAACAAAAAACAACCTTGAGACCGAGAAATGAAGAGTTCTGACTCCTGCTTTGAGCACCGGGCTGGGAAAAGAGACTTTCTGACACATCTTGGGGTCACTGTGAGCAGATAGAGACCCCAAGAGGAAGGGACCTTAAGTATCATCCCATTCCCTGGGCAAGGACATTTCCCACTATCCCAGGGTGCTCCAAGCCCTGTCCAACCTGGCCTTGGGCACTTCAGGGACTGGGAATCCACGATTTGCCATCAGCTCATGCCACTGAGCTGAGAACTGAGATTTGTGGTGCCTTTCCAGGAACAGGAATTTGGGGACAACATTTGTCAATTTTCCTGCTTTCCACCCCTGGAGCAAATGAGGTGGGACCTGAGAGGCTGAGCTATGGAAAAATCATCTTCCAAGCAAGGAGAAAACTCCCATAACTTCCTTTCAGGCTGCCTGAGCAGAGATGTCCTTCCCAGAGATCGGAGCATGGAGCTGGTGCAGAGGGATCAGCAGAGGTTGGAATTTTATTCCTGGATCATCAACAACACCCATGGCATTCCACCCTTCAGGAATGATTGATCCCAACCAAAATGTCTCAGACATTCCCAGGAATCTCATCCTGGTCATCCTGGAGAAGTCCTCGTCCTCCTCAAGCCCAAATTTTCAAACCAAAAGGGACCTATGGAGGTGACTCCAAGTCTTCTGAAGAAGCAGAGCCAGGATTTGGGATCACCTGTGGTCCTGCACCTCCCTGCTCCAGGTAAAAACCTGGAATATCCCTCAAGAGACAAAACATCCTCAGGATTCACCTGGGACTTCTGAGTGGTCTTGTCTCACTGAACTCCAGACATTCCGACCCTGCACACCTCTGTGATCCCACGCTCCCTAAGGAATTCCGTCTGGGAATGTGAAAAGCAGATCCTGCCTCAGTTTCCCACAGGCCCAGCAAGGTTTCTCCCCTTTCCCTGCCTTATCCCTTTGGACTATACCAAACTTTTTGGCCCCGTGCCTCAGGAGGAGGAGAGAAGAAGATGGATTTGGGAGCAATGAGCTGGACACGCAGGAATTTCTCTTCCCCTGGGATTGGAGAGAGCTCTGCTTGCACCAGGAATGGGAAAAGAGCTCCAGCTACCAAATTCCAGCCTTCCCATGGGTGAATTATCCCAAGGTTTGACTGAAACCCCAATGCAGCTGCACCAGCCCGTGCTGGGATTGATTCTTTTTATTCCCTTTTTTAAATTTTTTTTCTCATTTCCCTGTTTTTTCCTCCTTCCAAAACACCAACCCCTTGCCTTCCAGCAGCCCCGACAGGGAATCCACACAGGATCCCTCCGTGGCCTCAGGCAGCCCAGGGATTTTGGGAGAGAGGCAAAACCTTGGCACGACTTCCCTGCTGCAGCTTGGAAACCTGGGATAGCACAAATCCTTCAGGTCAGGATAACCTGCTCCGTTCCCTGGAGCATTTGTTCAGACATCCAGCTGCACCCTAATCCCAGCAATTCCCTTCTCCAGAGGCACAGACCTGCAGCAGCCCTCCCTTCTTCCCTCCCATCGGGAGAAATCGAGCTGGAAGCGAAACTCTCCCTTTGCCATCCTTGATGTTGCTCAGGGGGCTTGGGGGACGATCCCGAGATATTCCTGCCGGAATGGTCAATCCCACCTCCCTCCCCGCTGCCCCAGCAGGGGTTTGGGATTGACTCCTGCCAGGTCACGTCCGCGGGAGAGGCGGGATCCGTGCCCTGGGAACGCCGTGCCAAGGCTGCCATGGGGCAGCTCCGGGCCACGTTCCCGCTGCTCCGCTCGTGCCAGGAGCCACAGGCGGGAGCAGGGAAACCTCAGAGAGATCCCGGTGCCAACAGCTGCTCCCTCGGGATCGTCATCCGTGTGGGCAGCACCACCAGGAATGAGGGCACGTCCCAGGAGACGCCAGGGACACGTTCCAGAGTGGAAGTGTCCCTCAGGATGGGAGCTGCTGCGGTGGGGTGGGGCTGTGCCGGTCCATTTCCACCACTGAGCTCCATATCCTGGAGATCTGGAGGTCAGGGCAGGAAAAGGAGGATTTCCAGAGTGGGAGGGGGTCTCTCCTGGCCTGGATGTCACCCCAGCAAGGCTGGTGTCACAGAGGCTGCTCTTGGCTGAGGTCAGAGCATCGCTGCAGCCACGGGAAGGATCTCGGCTCTGGATCTTATCCAGGACAGGAATCCTGGGAATCACATTTGGGAGAGGGGCTGTGGGTTTGCATTGGAGAATCCAAACATCCAGCACCAGCATGGGACGGTTTGGGTTGGAAGGGACTTCAGGGATCATCCAGTGCCACCCCTACCACGGGCAGGGACAATTCCCACTGTCCCGATGTCCCCAATGTCCAACCTGACCTCGGACACTTCCTGTCTCTTCAGATTCCCCCTCTGACTCCAGCTCCTGGTTTCCATCCCTCTCTTGGAATAACAAATTCCCCAGTCTGGTCAATCCCTGAAGGTTTCTTATTTTTGCCTCCCTGTTGGATTTGAGTGGAAAATCCCCCCTGGATGAGTCCCTGTGAGACAGAGGCTGCAGGCGGCGATGGCTTTGCTCTGTGACTCAGCACCCCCTCGATCCATCAGTAGCCCAAATTCCAGGGGACACTGCTGGCCCAGACTGTCCACAAACACAGGGGAAACCAGGCTCAGACAGACCTCCATGAAAAACATGGAATAAACGAGTGGGGTGAGGGAGATTATCAGAGGAAATAACACATCGTACTGCTTAATCATGGGATCAGGGAATGGTTTGGGCTGGAAAGGACCTTAAGGATGATCCCATTCCACCCCTTCCATGGGCACCTTCCACTATCCCAGGTTGCACCAAGCCCCAGTGTCCAACCTTGGACACTTAAAGGGATCCAAGGGCAGCCACAACTTCTCTGGGAATTCCAATCCAGCTTCTTCCCACCCTCCTAGCCAGGAATTCCTTCCCAATATCCCACCTAACCCTTCCTCTATCCCCTCCACATTTGCCTTCCCAGTTGCAACTCTGTTTGTAACCATATAAAACAGACCAGACAAGTCCACAGGGCCAAAAGCCTTTTAAAAATCCCATTTTCGAGGGATCTGGCTGATCTGTGCAGATCCCACTGGAAATGGGCACCTGGGGCCGTGTACGTGCCAGCCCCGATCTGCTCAAAATATCTGGGATTTATATTTCTGAGTTAAGGCTGGGAACCTCTCTGGTTGTGGAGCAGCACCCAGACCCGTGGGCTGCCCCATTCCTTCATCTTCTCCACTTGCCTTCCCATTTGCAACTGTGTTTGGAACTGTATAAAATGGACAAGTCCACAGGGCCCAAAACCTTTTTAAAATCCCATTTTTGGAGGATGTGGCTGATCTGTGCAGATCCCACTGGAACTGGGCACCTGGGGCTGTATCCATCCCAGCCTGGATCTGCTCAAAATATCTGGGATTTGTATTCCTGAGGGGATGAGTTACACCTGGGGAACCCCTCTGGCTGTGGAGCAGCACCCAGACCCATGGGCTGCCCCATTCCTCTATCCCGTCCACACTTGCCTTCCCATTTGCAATTGTGTTTGGAACTGCATAAAATAGACAAGTCCATGTGGCCAAAAGCCTTTTTAAAATCCCATTTTGGGAGGATCTGCCTGATCCGTGCAGATCCCACTGGAACCGGGCACCTGGGGCTGTGCCGGCCCCGATCTGCTCCAAATATCTGGGATTTATATTCCTGAGTTATGGCTGGGGAACCCCTCTGGCTGTGGGGCAGCACCCAGACCCATGGGCTGCCCCATTCCTTCATCCCAGATCATTCCTGGGCACGGCATAAACCCCATCCCTGCTCTCTGCTGGGCCGGGGCCATGCACCGCCGGAGGCCGGAGCAGTTTGATCCCGAGTGAAATCCCGAGCGGATCCAGGCGGTGTTTCGTTTGTTGGAGCCAGCGGTGCCTGCAATGCCAGGAGTGATTTATCTCCTCCTAACCCAGACACGTAAACAGGGCCATGAATCATTCCTTAAATCATTCCCTAAAAGTGCCTCTTTTCCCTGGGAGGCCGTAAAGGGAGCCTGGGATGAGCTCACAGGGAGCGGCTGCGCCACCCAAAGGGGCTCGAGCCTTCCTCCCGCTCCTCTGCACCCTCCTCTGCCCAGAACTGCTGCTCCCCATGCCAATCCCTGGCTTTGCCCTTTTAACTCGGGCTTTATAAAGTCAACAGCCGGGCTTAGGCAGGGACAGATGTTCCTGATAAGCCACGGCCTCCTTAAAAGTGTTGCAACGGAGTTTTCCTTCCAAGCGCTCTCTGCCGGAGCCAGAGCTTTGTGGTGGGGAATCATGGATCACCTGGCTGGGGCTGGGATTTATTTCCTGCTGCTGCTGCTTTCCCTAAAAAAGCCACTTATTAATCACCAGCTTCTCCTGCAAGTGGTGGGGACCCCCCACTTGAGATTCCATCACCTTTTCCAGGATGAAGGGTGTGCTGATCCCTCCAGCACAGCCAAAATTCCCGGCTACCCGTGACCTTTTCAGCACGGACAGAGGGAGGCAGATCCTCATGATTTATGGGAAGGAAAAGAAACCCCAACAACCCCACACTAAAAATATCTCCCTGCGTTTCACCGTCCCAGCTGGAAGCTTTTCCAGAAATTCCCCTTGGATTCCAAAACAAGGCCAGTGCCCATCCACAAGCCTGTAAAACAAGTAATGAGTTTTTGTCTGGATGAAAACAGACTTTTTTTGGGATGAGGTCGGTGCAGGGATTCCAACAAACAGTGCTCACATCCTGCTTTGAAGGCTCCACCTGGCTGTCAACAAGAAACAGAGGGGAAAATATTCCATTGGAATCACGGGGATGTTGGGGAGCTGTGGGAAGGTGAGAGTGGAGCAGGACTCAAGGGATGCCCCATTCATGGAAGTGTTCAAGGATGAGGCTTGGATCAGCTTGGGATGGTGGAAGGTTCCCTGCCCATGGGGTTGGAGATGGTGTTCAAGGTCCCTTCCAACTCAAATCAATCTGGAATTCTGTGACTCTGGGACCAGGATCACGTGGAAATACTGGGAAAGGAAACCTGAGCTGGGCAGGTGCCTCCTGCACTTTTCCACTGCAGGTAAACTGGGATTTTCCATCAGAAAACAAGAGAAGGAAAACTCTGGAACTCAGAGGCAAAAGAAATGAGTTTTTATGGCTCTGAAAATCTCCCAGTTCTGCCCTCAGGGAATATTCTTAATTGTGACTATTCCTGATTGGGATTTTTGGACACAGCTGTAAAGATGCTGCCAGGAGCTCTGGGTGTGTGCTGGAAAAGGCCATTCCCTATTTTTTTTTCTGGAAAACAAGATGCATTTAAGTTGTCTCCACCAGCCTAAGTCCTTGTTCTCCCTGGGTCAGGCTTAAGTGCTGATTCCCTGAGCTGAACCTTCCCAGCCAGCCCCAGGTGGCCGCCCCACAATTTTGGGGTCACCTTGTCCCCCTCCCTGCACTGGCCATCCACAACATCCTGTGATCCCAACTTTCCACCTCTGTCCGTGTTGTTTGGACTTTAGGCCGGACTATCCCAGCTCTGACACCGAAGCTGAGGCCACCTGGTCCTGCTGGCCTTTCCTGGTCACTGCTGAGCCTGGGTCATCCTGCTTTTCCCAGACATCAGGGACACCCTGACAATGGGATTTCTCCCCAGGGTTGTCCCATCACTAGGAGGAGAATCCTTCCGGCCACTTCCCACTGCAGATCTGGAGGTGTCCCTCAATCCGTTGGTCATTCCCAGAACAAGCTGAGCCTGATTTAGGCACCTCAGGCCTGGCTGAACTTGGGCTGGCTGTCCCACATCGGGGAATCAATCAGGGAGCGGTTTGGGATGGAAGGGAACTTAAGGATCACCCATTCCCATCCCATTCCATGGGCAGGGACACCTTCCACTATCCCAGGGCGATCCAAGCCTTGTCCAACCTTGTCTTGGACACTTCCAGGGATCCAGGGGCAGCCACAGCTTCTCTGGGAATTTCATCCCAGCTCCTCACCACCCTCCCAGCCAGGAATTCCTTCCCAAATCCAATCTCAGTGCACTCTCCTTAAAACCAAGGGAAAAAGGATATTTAACCCTCCCGTTCCCAGGTCTGGTTTGGAGTTATCCAAACCCAAGAGAACCTGGGGCTTGTAAAAACCCAACATCCATTGGCATCTTCCCTTTGTGCTCCTCATCCCGGAGCTGGGAAATGCAGGGCTGCATTTTTCTTTCCCAGCCCTCAGTGCTATTTTCCAATCCCTACCACAGCGGGAATGGCGCAAATCCTCCCAGCATTCATCCCAGCCCCTCCGAGACACTGCAGAAAGACCCGGAATTTCGGCCGGTGGAAATCGAGCCGCCCCGCTGACGTCAGCTGGGGAAGGATCCCTCACTGAGACCCCAGCCCTGAATCCCACAGCCACAATCCAGGGTTTGTGTCCAGGAATATCCTGACGGAGCCGCTCTCGGCACGTGCGGATATCGCGTTACCGGTGCCGCGGTTAGAAACGCTCGGAGCACCACCGGGAATTTCGGGGCACGCCCAGGCCCGTGACTTTGGGCTGATGAATTTACTCCTGTCTGGGCCTTAAATTTAGCACAGACTCCTCTCCATCCAAAGAAAAAAAAAAGATTGGATGCCTCCTGAAAAAGCTGGGGATCTCATCTGTGAGAAATGGGCTTTGTTCTGGAATAACAGCGGGAATTCCGTCTGGAGTTTTGTATCCAGGAATAGTTCACACCAGCAAATCCGTGAGTAAACAATGGATGCAGGGAATCCCAGTTTATCCCAGCCTGGACTCTGGATGCCTCGCTGGGTAATAAAACCCAGGGCAGGTTTGAACTTTAAGCTCTCAAGGTCATCGACGGTTCCATTTCTCTCCCCTCACTCCTGGGGGATTTTCCAGACTCTGACCAGCTTCAACAGCTCAGCTAAAAATCAGATTGGTTCCAAGTTTTCCAACAGATTCCAATCTTTTGGAAAGTTGGAGTCGCAAGGGAAGATCGTGGCATGGTCAGGGTTGGAAGGGACTCTGCTGGTGATCCATGTCCAACCCCAGGTGTGCACTAACAGAAAATGAAATAAATCAAATTTCCCTAGAGAGTTCAATTTAAAAAACTCCAATTTTGGACTGATTAAAGACTCCTCAGGATTTTGGTTTTTATTCAGGAGTCAGAGGTTGGAAAATAAACACGGATGGAGGAGAGGGAGGGATGCTACACCGCACATTTTTATGGTTGAGTTTCTTCCGCACCTCCTAAAATGTGAAGTTTGGCCCCTTTGGAGCCAGGAATGGGGCTGGAAAAGCCCAGCTGGGTTCAGCTGAGCCTGGGCCTGTTTTCCCTGGGAGAATCCCCACTGCTGTCCCCTGTCACCGCCATGGGACAGTGGTGGCCTGCAGTGGTGGCCTCCTGACTCCCACAGCAGCTGTTCCCAGTGGGCGACAAATCCCCACTGGAAGCAGCGAGCATGGAGAGAGGGATTGGGAAGGAGAAGGGGAAATGTGGCCTCTGGCACCTGGAGCTGGTGACCCCGAGACAAAGAGCTGCAAAGGGAAAACCACTTCTGTTAACTCAGCCCCAGACAGCACCCAAAGCCGGGCTTTAGTCCTGAGCCTGCCTCTAAGCCAGGCTTAGGGAAGCAGATGGAGGAGGGATGAAAGGAAAAGGCGGGAGGGGAGGGAGCTCAGGTTTCCCGGGACACAGGAGCTGGATCAGGGTCTTGGTGGGTTCACAGCAGACCTGAGGGAAGCCCCTCCACCGCTTCACCCACTCCAGGCACAAACTGATCCCTACCAATGGGAATTCAGATGGAAGTTCCAATGGATCAATCCCAATTCAGATGGAATTCCAGTGGGAATTCAGATGGAAAACTGACCAGCAGCATTCCCTCTAGGCAGGGATCCAAGAGCACTTTGCTTCCCCACACTGAATCTGATGGGATTCAATCCATGCTGATGGATTTGGGCTTCTTTTGGAGGTTCACAGCCAGGAGATCATGGCTTCTCATGGCTTCAGCCCTTCTGGGGGGAATTCCTGTGGCCAAGGAGCAGCTCCCTGTGCCGGGAGAAATGCTGAGGCACTTGGGAAGAGTTTCTGGACAGTTGGAAATGGCAGAAAAGCAATTCTGGAGTTCTGGGGATGTGGGGGGAATTTTGGATCATGGTGCGCAGCACATCCACAGGAGGTGGGGACGTGTGCTGCAACGCCCCGAGGAACCAGGCAGGATTTCCCGGTTAGGAACACAATATTCTGTAGTAAATTGGGATTTGGGCTTTAATCCCAAGCCATGGAGATCCAGGGGCTTGGTTTCATAGGATCAGCCAATCTGGGGGGGATTCCTGTGGCCAAGGAGCAGCTCCCTATGCCGGGAGAAATGCTGAGGCACTTGGGAAGAGTTTCTGGACAATTGGAAATGGCAGAAAAGCAATTCTGGAGTTCTGGGGATGTGGGGGGAATTTTGGATCATGGTGTGCAGCACATCCATGGGCTGCAATGCCCTGAGGAACCAGGCAGGATTTCCTGGTTGGGAACACAATATTCTGGAGTAAATTGGGATTTGGGCTTTAATCCCAAGCCATGGAGATCCAGGGGCTTGGTTTCCTTTCCAAACACCCCGGCCACAGCTCCGGCTGCTCTGATCTCACCTCACCTCCCACGGCACGGAATCGGGAGCAGAGTTTGTGGCAGCCCCTGCTCACCACGAAGGGCAGGGATGGGCTCTGTGGGATGAGTCAGCCCAGGCCAAGCCACGGCTCCTCTTGGAAAAGCCCACACCGGCTGCTGGGAAAAGCTGGATTTGAGCTGGACTTGAGAAGCTGTGGCCGTCTGATCCCTGGGATTGATCAAAGCCAGGCTGGACGGGGTTTGGAGCAGCCTGGGATAGTGGGAGGTGTCTCTGCCCTTGGAATGGGGTGGAATTCCTCAATAAAAACCAGAATCCTGAGGAGTCTTTAATCAGTCCAAAACTGGCGTTTTTTAAACTTAATTCCCTAAAGAAATTGGATTTATTTCATTAAGGTCCCTTCCAACCCAAATCATTCTGGGATTCTACAAATCCTGATGGATTTCTCTCTAAGGGCAGGTGTGAACTTTCCTCTTCATCTTTCTGCTGGAATTTGGGGTCAAAATCCAGAATTTCTAGAAAAACAATGACAAAATCATTCCTGGCCAGTTCAGCCTGGAATTCCTGCCTGGATTAGAGAGGAATCCTCAAGGACACTCCAGAGGCATCCACACATTTTGGGTTTGGCTTTTCTCGTGACAGGAATAAACCAAAACATCTTCCCAGCCTCTCTTGTGTCCCAAATAAATCCAACTGCTCCCTCTGCACCCCTGCCAGGCCCAGATCCTACTTTTCCACACCTTTTCCAGAGGTTTCTGAAGGAGAGGATTCCCCAGTGCCATCCCCCTGTGCTGTTTGGAATGCCAGCCCTTCCCTGTGCCCCCACAGCACCTCCTGGGGAGCTCCAAAGGTTCAGAGAACTTGGAATGTTGGACCTGGCAGGGATTTGGAGCTTGGAACACCAGGATTGAGCTGCCCTGGTGGGATTTTATTCCAAAGGCTCCCTTTGGCTCCCCTGTGCCAGGAGAGAACAGTGAGGGAGGGTCTAGCTGGATCCTGGGAATGTTTCCTGTGGAGCCAGAGGAATTCCAGCCCAAAGCTGATCCCTGAGCTTTGAAGGAACAGCATCATCTGGAGCTGCAGAACCTCGGAGCTTTGTCCAAGGCTTGGGCAGCACAGGGGGCTCAGAGCTACCCTGGAGCAAAAAGTCCCAGGCTGAGACAATCTCTGAGTGGTTTTCTTGGGAAAGAGGGAGAACACACCTTTGGAAGCCACAATTCCATCTCCAGACAGGGATCCCAGAGGCAATCATCCCAGAATTTCACAGAATTCATAGAATGACCAGGCTGGAAGAGACCATCAAGGTCATCGAGTCCAACCCAGCCCCAACAGCCCAGCTCACCCCTGGCACCCAGTGCCACATCCAGGCTGTGTTAAACACACCCAGGGATGGGCACTGCACCACCTCCCCGGACAGCCATTCCAGATTTTTATCACTCTTTTATCACTTTTCCCTGCTATCCAACCTGTATTTCCCTTGGTGCAGCTCGAGGCTGTGTGCTCTGGGTGTGTCAGTGCTGCTGCAGACAGAGCCCAGCCCCAGCTGAGCACAGGCACCTTTCAGGAGCTGCACAGAGTGATGGGGGCAGCCCTGAGTCTCCTTTTCTCCAGGCTGAGCACCCCCAGCTCCCTCAGGGGCTCCTCACAGGGTTTGTGTTCCCAGCCCCTCTGGATGTGCTCAGTGTCCCCAGGTCCTTCCCAAGCTGAGGGGCCAGAGCTGGGCACAGCCCTCGAGGTGTGACCCCAGCAGTGCCCAGGCAGGGGCACAATGAACTCCCTGCTCCCATCCCATCCCATGGATCCCATCCCATCCCATGCCATCCCACCCCATCCCATCCCATGCCACCCCATCCCAGAGCAGCCCCAGGCAGTGGGAGGGATTATCCAGTCCCTGAGACGCAGGAACATCTCCACAAGAAATAAGGTGAGAACAAAAATTTTGGTGGGAGAGGAAAGCAGGGATGAAGAAAACTGGAAGAGGGAAACAGAGCCATAAAGATGGGAAATTGATGAGTTCAAAGTTTAGCAGATCCTTTGCAGCTCAGGAAAACATTTAGGAACATTTAGGGACCAGAATCTCTCCTCTGACACAGATTCATGGGATGAATGGGAGCATTTTCCAACTGCAAACTCCTGGAATAAAACCAGACCTGTGGCTGGAATGGAGGAGATTTGGGAATCCAGATCGGGACGAGATATGGAATGGGGAAAGAGGTAAATAAAGAAAGGGAGCAGCCAAATAAGCCAGGAAAGTTCAGGACTGGGTTTGACTCCACGCCTGACTCCGGAGTATCCCAATGTCCCAGGAAGGCAAAGGATCCCAACCCTGCACTTTTACCAATTGGAAACAAATGGACGCTGTCCCTTTCCCATCCCCTG
The DNA here is from genome assembly GCF_035770615.1 of Melospiza melodia melodia. Classification (NCBI taxonomy): domain Eukaryota; kingdom Metazoa; phylum Chordata; class Aves; order Passeriformes; family Passerellidae; genus Melospiza; species Melospiza melodia. The sequence goes on from NC_086194.1 coordinate 1,514,431, forward strand.
GTTTTACAACAGTTTGGAATTAGGCTGATGAGGAGTTTCCTTGCCAGCTCTGTCTATCTTGGGCTAATTACAGAGAGAAAATTATGGGAAAATTAAATTAATTGCGGGACAAAACCTATGAAACCACAGCGTTCCTGCTCTGGACTAATTACAGAGACCCTGCTAATTGTGGGACAAAACCTATGGAACCACAGCATTCCTGCTCTGGACTAATTACAGAGACCCTGCTAATTGTGGGACAAAACCTATGGAACCGCAGCGTTCCTGCTCTGGACTAATTACAGAGACCTTGCTAATTGTGGGACAAAACCTATGGAACCACAGCATTCCTGCTCTGGGCTAATTTCAGGGACCTTGCTAATTGTGGGACAAAACCTATGGAACCACAGCATTCCTGCTCTGGGCTAATTACAGAGACCCTGCTAATTGTGGGACAAAACCTATGGAACCACAGCATTCCTGCTCTGGGCTAATTACAGAGACCTTGCTAATTGTGGGACAAAACCTATGGAACTGCAACGCTCCTGGTCTGGAATTCCAGAGGGAAGTGTATGGGGGAATCCAGACTCCTGCTCATCCCATCTCTCCCCTCCCCGGGTGGTTCTGCTCCTGAGAGGAAAATGAAAGGAGAGAGGACCGGGCAGGAATCAGCATTCCAGGCTCTGGAGAAGAGCCAGGGGCTGAGCCTGGCTGAGGGAATGCACGACAAAGAGCTGGAGGAGGAGAATGCAGGGATTTGGGAAAGCCAAGGCAAAGTGAGGAGCAGCAGGGCTGGCTCTCCCCGGTGGAGAAGGGATTGGGAATGTGTTGGATTCCCTGCTAGGATGGGGCCTGGAGCAGCCTGGGATGGTGGGAGCTGTCCCTGCCCATGGCACGGGGATGGAATGGGTGGGTTTTAGAGTGCTTCCATCCCAAACCATTCCAGGATTCCATGGAACTTGGAACGTGGCTCCACTCTGGAAACAGGATCCAGGGAGCTCCTGGTAAATGATCCCAGAACAGAAGGATGGCTGGGAAACACTGGGAGCCTTCCTGAAATCCCTGGAGATGGGGGCCTGAAATGACAGCAGGGGCAGGAGAAGGGGAAGGATCACTCCCAACAATTCTATTATTCCTCTTCCCAAACACTTGGGAATATCCTCTGTGGAATTAGGACCTTGAGCTGGGCAGACTTTTCATGGAGTCACAGAATCTGAGCTGGTTTGAGTTGGAAGAGACCTTAAAGCTCATCTTGTTCCAGCAACACTCCCACTGTCCCAGGGTGATCCAAGCCCCAGTGTCCAGCCTGGCCTTGGGCACTGCCTGGGATCCAGGGGCAGCCACAGCTGCTCTGGGAATTCCACCATTCCCAGCCAGGAATTCCTCCCCAATATCCCCCATAAATCTCCCATTTCCCAGTCTGAAACTGCTGCTCCTCACGCTGTCCCTGCAGGGCAGTCCCCCCCGGGTCAGCTCCAGGACCATTCCCAGGGATCTCCCTCCACATCCCCCGGTTCATCCCGGTGTCCAGGAGCTGAGGAGCCTGGAGTGGCTGCCGGTGGTACCAGGGATGCTCCGGAGATCCCGGGATAGGAGCGGCCGCAATCCCTCTCCCTCTGGAGAAGAGACAGCAGGGGGATGCAGGGATTTTCCGGGATGCAGGGATTTTCCGGGATGCAGGGATTTTCCGGGATGCAGGGATTTTCCGGGATGCAGGGATTTTCCGGGATGCAGGGATTTTCTGGGATGCAGGGATTTTCCGGGATGCAGGGATTTTCCCTGCTGCGGCCAGCTCAGCGGGAAGCTCCGAGACATTTGCTGCCATCTACGGCCAATCCCAAATAGTGCAAAAGCCGGGACAGACCCGGCTCTGGCTCCAAGCTGGATTTTCTGGGCACTGGGATGCTTGGAGAGGCTGGGAACGGGGAATGGGGGAGCAGGGAGGAGCTGTCTGTAAAGGAATTCCTAGAAATCCTTTTCCATGGAAAACATCCTTCCCAGGATGGGTGTACAGTGCAGGGAATGGAGAGAAACTTCCCGGGATGATCTGGGAACGGGAATGACGCTGCTCCGGAGGGGACACAGTTGAAAGGCTTTGGAAAACATTCCTGCCCTTTTCCTTCCTTCTCGTTCCCCTTTCCAGTGTTTCTCCTGAGCAGATGCCCGGAAAACTTCCAGTCCTGACGGTGTTTCACCAGCATTTCCCTGGGAATTTGCATCCTCCCATTCTGACCAAAATTCTGGGAGCAAGGGCTGCGTGAGCACCGGGATTTGGGATATGAACACCAGGATTTGGGATGGGGGCAAGGGGGATTTGGGATGGGAGCTCTGGCATTTGGGATATGAACACCACGGTTTGGGATGGGGGCAAGGGGGATTTGGGATGGCAGCACCAGGCATTTGGGATATGAGCACCAGGATTTTGAATGTGAGCACCAGGATTTGGGATGGGAACACTGAGGATTTGGGATGGGAGCACTGGGAACTTGGGATGTGAGCACTGAGGATTCGGGATATGAACATCGGGGATTCGGGATATGAACACTGGGGATTTGGGATGTCAGCACCGGGATTTGGGATGTGAGCACCGGGGATTTGGGATATGAACACCAGGATTTAGGATGTGAGCACCGGGGATTTGGAATATGAACACTGGGGATTTGGGATGTGAGCACCGGGATTTGAGATTTGAGCACCGGGATCTGGGATTTGAGCACCGGGTATTTGGGATGGGAGCACCGGGATTTGGGATGGAGCACGGGGATTTGGGATCGGCGCAGGGAGCGGGCGGTGCTTCCCTTCCTGCCCCCCTCCCTCTGTCCCTCCCGGCGAGGCAGGAGCGCATTCCCGGTGTGGAATTCCCGGTGTGGAATTGCCGGGAATCCCGAGCGCCGCTCTTTGTCCTGGCAGGGTCCCGAGCCCGCGGAGCCGCTTCCCCGCCAGGCTCCGTTCCCGAGCTCGGGATCGGGAATCCCGCTCTGGATGCTCTGGAACAGCCTCCACCGGGAGCGCCTTTCCAGGGAATTCTGAACCTTTCCAGGAGAAGGGCAGGGAAAGGGATTTGGGATCCTGGGATTTGGGATCCTGGGACGCCGCTTTGGGGACAGCAAAGGACCCCCGGACTGATGCCTTTCCCTCCCTTTCCCTCCCTTTTCCCTCTCCAAATCCCGGGTTCTGGGACCCTCTGATATCTGGGAGAATCCTGTGGGAAACCCCAGCTATGGCTGGGACACCCTGGGGTGGGATTGCTCTGTTGAATCCCAGAAATCTGGGAAATGGGAATGGGATTGCGTGGCAGGGTGAGCTCAGAGCCCCAGGGAAATGTCCCATCCCTCCAGATTCCATGGAAAAGGCTGAATCAAGGATCAGCTCTAGGGAGAGATTGGCTCCTCCACAGCTGATCCCTGAGCCCTCTTCCCATGGAAAATTCCCACAGAAAATTCCTATGGAAAATTCCCATGGAAAATTCCCGCATATTCCCGTTCCTGCTGTGGTGATCTTGTCGTGTCCAGCCCCAAACCGTCGCCGGGATATTTCCCTTTGTACAAATCCTGAAGAACCAAAGGAAGGTTTGTGGATTCCCTGCTCCTGAGTTATCCCGAGGTATCCAGGTTTTTAGCTCGCCTCAGTTCTTTATTCCAAAGGAAAAAAATTTGGGATGTTGAGTCTGGGAAGTGAAAGGCACAGCAGGGGAAAACCAGAGCTCCAAATGATCATCCCTGATCCGGCAGGATGTGTCCTGATCCCACATGGAATTCTGAGCACAACAACTCCTTTGGGAAAAGGAACTGGGATGCCCAAGGCTCCCCTGGGAAACCCAGGAATCAGCTTCCCCCAGCTCATCCCACCAGCCTGCCTGGGCAATTCCAGCTCTGCAGGAATTCCGGGAAAGCTGGAAAACTTCAGGGTGTAAAACCCTGTGGATGCTAAAGTTTTATGGGAACAGATTCAGGAAAAAACCACCAAAAAAATCCCACTCGGGTCCTGAATTCCGTGGGAAAATAACGCCTTGGTCAGGAAATCCCTGAACTTTGGTTTGGATTTGGAAAGGAAGTTTTCCATTATCCTTGACCCAGGATTTGTTTCCAGAGCTCTTGGCCACCTACAGAGAGGAGCAGAAATATTTGGAATATTTCATGGAGCAGGGCTGGGAATTGTGGCATTTTCTGGATGTTTTGGGGCTGCTGCTGTGAAAACTGTGGGATTTCCTTCTTCCCCGACAGAGCAAAGCCTTGGAAAAGCTGCCCAGGGAAATGATGGAATGACTGTCCCTGGAAGTGTTCAATAAAGCTGGATATTCATGGAATCATGGAGGGGTTGGGGTGGGAAGGGAGCTTAAAGATAATTTAATTCAGCATTAATTAAATGATGAAATAACAATTTAATTCCTTCCCCTATCCCAGGTGCTCCAGCCTTTCCTAGGACACTTCCAGGGATTTGGGTGATGGATTTGTGGATTAAGGTTCCTGTGGGAAGATTTCTGTTCAAGGAAAACTTTTCCCCCAGGCTTGGGATGGGGATTTCAGCAGGGAACTGGAGCATCTTCCTGGAATTGTGGCATTCCCTCCACTTCCCTCTGCTCCCTTGGAATACCCCACAAGGCCGATCAATGCTCCTCATAAATAGCCCACAAATTCCCTAAAAATGAATATCTCCTACATTCCTTAAAATAAATACCTCATAATCCCCTGAAAAGAAATATCTCCTGAATTCCCTAACAATAAATACCTCATCATTCCCTAAAAAGACCTTTTACAGGAAAAGAATTCTCCCTTTTTTCCCCCCACAATTTAACAGAAATCTACAGTTCAGCCTTCCTTTATTCCCCAATTTCTGGGAATTAGAATTCCCACCTGCCTCTTTCCAGCCTTTTGCCTCTTTTAGGTGATTTGCACTATGAGAGAAATCTGCTGGAGAAGGGAAGGAAATGGAATTGAAAATGGATCAGCTCTGGCTCCTGGGAATTCCAGGAAAAGCAGCATCCCAACATTTCCTGGATAGAAGGGCAGGAAGGAGAAATAATATCCATTAAAAAGAGGGAAAGAGGAGTGGGAGCCTCAATTGGGTTGGAAGAATCCCTTGGTTTCACTTTGGAGCACAGGATCATCCTGATCCATAACTGGGGATATTCCCAAAAAATGCTGGTGACTGAGGGAGCAGAACTGGCACCAGTTTAGGTTCTCCCTCTGGAGATTCCCATTCAGGAGATTCCAGATTTATCGCAGTGGAAATGGCCCAGAGTTGTCAGGAAATCCTGGCCTTTGGGGCTCTGGAATTGCAGCACCTTCACAGGGCCTGCACATCCATGGAGATGTCTGGAAAATACGGATCAACCACCTGGAAATCAGGTCCAGAGACAGAGGACACAGAATTCCTCTTGAAATTTCCAGAACTCCTAATGAATTTCCAGGATTTCTCTTGGAATTTCCAGAATTCCTCTTGGAATTTCCAGAATTCCTAATGAAAATTCCAGAATTCCTCTTGGAATTTCCAGAATTCCTAATGAAATGTCCAGAATTTCTCTTGGAATTTCCATAATTCCTCTTGAAATTTCCAGAATTGCTAAAGGAATTTCCAGAATTCCTCATGGAAAATGAGCAGAACCAGAGGCTGAGCCAGGTCCCAGCTCTGTCCGTGCTCCCAATTCCCGTATTCCTGTGCTCTGCTGGGACATTGTGGAATCCAGTCTGCACATCCATGTGGATGCCTGGAAAATACGGATCAACCACCTGGAAATCAGCTCTGGACTCAGAGAACACAGATTTCCTCATGGAATTCCTGGATATCCTCATGGAATTCCCAGATTTCCTCATGGAAAATGATCACCACCAGAGGCGGAGCCAGGTCCCTGCTCCCACATTCCCACATTCCCACATTCCCACATTCCCACATTCCCACATTCCCACATTCTTGTTCTCTCTGTGACACTATGGAATCCCAGGATCATTTCTGTTGGATGATCCCATGGGATCATGGAGTCCAGCACTGCCAAGGCCACCACCCCATGCCCCCAAATCCCACATCCACACTTTTAAATCCTGCTGGGATCAGTATTCCTCCACTTCCACGGACAGCCTGTGCCAGGCCTGGATATTCCTTTTGGGAAAACTTTTCCCTGTTATCCAATCTCCCCCTGTCCTGGCACAAGTTGAGGATGTTCCCTATTACCCTGCCCCCATTCCTTGGGAGCAGAGCCTAGCTGTTCCTACCTGGAAAACCAGAAGCTGAAGCAAATCTAAGCATCCTCAAAATCCCAGAAATACGGAAAACCCCGGGAATTTTCCAGGGAAAGCTCTGCCTGGCCTGCATTAAGTGCTTTGCAGGGCTCTGGTGATGGAAAGCAGCTGGAGCTCGGTCATTCCCATGAAAAACCCTCTGGGATGAGCCAAGCCTCACACGTGGGGCTGGGAATATCGGGAATGTGCTCCAGGGATTGCACCTTCCTCGGGTCACTGAGGGGTGTCCTCTGCACCCTTGGAATGTCCTGGCAGCTCCGGGCTGGGAATTTGCAATCCCTGCTCTGGAGAGTGCAATTCCATGGTTAAAACTCCGGGAGTTACAAAACAAAGGAAAAGCAGCCGGGCTGCAGGGGAAGCGCTTTTGTTCCGCTCGGGAAAGGGAGGATTTGTTGACAGCCCCGGGGTCTCCTTCCAGCCAGGAACACTCAGAGAATCCCACAAAATGTCTCATTCCAGGAGATCCTTTCTCCAGCGCTTCCCTGTGCTTGAGGGTTGTCCTTTTGGGATGGAGACATCAGCTCATCCCACCCTCATCATCGCCGGCCTCTGGAGAACACCCTGTGGTTCATCCAGGGTTGTGCCCTGCTCTCTTTCCTCAGAGCAGAAGGAATTGTTTGGGAGATGCTGCTCGCTTTTCCTTCAAATCCCAGAATTACTGAGGTGGGAAAAGCCCCTGGATCGAGCCCAGCTCTGCCAAGGCCACCCCTGACCCTGTCCCCAAGTGCCACATCCATGGCTTGTAAATCCCTGCAGGAATGGGGGCTCCAGCACTGCCCTGGACAGCTGGGCCAGGGCTGGACAGCCAATTCCAGGAAGGAATTTTCCCACTATCCCACCTGAACCTTCCCCTGAGGCCGTTCCCTCTCCTCCTGTGCCTGTTCCCCGTTCCCAGATCCCAATTTCCCCTGGCTGTCCCCTCCTGGCAGGGAGCTGTGGAGATCCAGAAGGTCCTTCCCAAGCTCCTTTTCTCCAGGAACATCCTTCATCCTCCTTTTCTGGGAACTTCCCTTGGGCAGGAGGTAGAACTGGGCTGGGAGGGTTTTGGGTTATCCTTTGGGATAATCCTGGCACTGCTGAGCTGTTGGAAACGCGGATCTGTGGGAAGCACTGAGCCCGTTTTCCTAATTAAACCCAGCATCAGCTCTGCTTTAATTACTTTGATGAGGTTCTGGAGCTGAGACCCCCCCCCCCCCCCCCCCGTGAGAACCAATCCCTCCCTTCCCAATATTCCAGCCCCACCATCCTCCCAGGAATCTTCTGACTTTTCACCCAGTTTCCTTCCCAGCAATCTGAGGCCATCGCAGCCAATCCCCGAGGGATTGAGGAAGGGTTTTTCCCTCTCCTTTCATGTGTTGGGAATTGGGATCATGTGTCCCCTTGATCTCCTCCAGCCCAGACATCTCCCTGTCTCCTTTCTCCCGGATCATGGGTCACGAGATCCTGGTGCTCCAGGGCCACCTCAGGACACAGCCGGGTGACCTTGGCCACAAGGAATTGATAGCAGCCAAAAAAAATCCCGGGATTCTCCAAGCCTGCACCAACAGTAAAAATTCCCCTGATGCTCCGAATGGAAGGAAAGGAGCAAGGCCTCGCCTTGGAATCCAAGGTGGAAAACCCGAAGGATCTGGGATTTTTGGATGCCTCCATGTTCTCTGGGAGGTTTAAAGGTCTGGAGGGGTTTCTCCAACAATTCTTCCCTACCTCTGGTCATGAAGGGGTTCATGGGAAAGAAATACAGGGATGGAATCTTCAGCCATGGCCTGAGGGGGGCATGTTGGACCCAAAGGGAACCGGGAGCTGCCTCTCCCAAATATTCCCCAAGTTTTCCCAAATATTCACAGGTTTTCCATGGGAAATAAGGAGAACCAGGAGAGAATTTGGGTTAAAACAAAACCCAAACCCAGCTTTTCCTGCTCAGCCTGAAACAGTATCCAGGAGGACTCTGGTGCGGGAGGAGAAGGAAAATGGGGATTTTTGGGGAGGGGTATTCGATCCAAAGGCTGCTGGAAGGAGGGGTGTTGGATCCAAAGGGAACTGGGAGCTGCCTTTCCTAAATATTCCACAAGTTCACAGGCTTTCCATGGGAAATAAGGAGAACCAGGAGAGAATCTGGGGTAAAACAAAACCCAAACTCAGCTTTCCCTGCTCAGCTGACCAGGAGTGTGGAACAGTATCCAGGAGAGTGTTTGGGCCAGGTGGAGAGGGAAAATGGGGATATTTGGGAGGGATATTCCATCCAAAGGCTGCTGGAGGGAGGGATGGTGGATCCAAAAGGAATTGGGACTTGGCACTTCTGAACATTCCCCAGATTCACAGGTTTTCCATGGGAAATAAGGAGAACCAGGAGAGAATTTGGGATAAAACAAACCCCAAACCCAGCTTTCCCTGCTCAGCCTGAAGCAATATCCAGGAGCACTCTGGTGCAGGAGGAGAGGGAAAATGGGGATTTTGGGGTGGGATATTCCATCCAAAGGCTGCTGGAGGGAGGGATGGTGGATCCAAAAAGGAACTGGGACCTGGGCTCCTCAATATTCCACGGGTTTTCCATGGGAAATAAGGAGAACCAGGAGAGAAAACAACCCCAAGCTCGGCTTTTCCTGCTCAGCCTGAAACAATATCCAGGAGCACTCTGGTGCAGGGGGAAAGGGAAAATGGGAATTTTCGAGCGGCTGCGGAACTGCCGGGCCCGGTTCCTGCCCTAATGATCCCTCAAATCCATTAGCTGGGATTCCTTTCTCCCCCTCCTTCCCATCCTGGCTCGTTTGCAGGGAGCAGAAAGCTTCCCTGGCCAGGCTCCATCCAGCCCAGGGACACGGAGTTCTCCCCAGGGAATTCCAGCCCTATCCTTGTTTTTCCCTCAGATTCCCGCTGTGTCTCTGCTGCTGTCAAAGCCTCGGACCAGGACTGGCATTCCAGGTCCACAAATATCCGATCTGGCACAGCTGGAGGCTTTTTCCTCTTTTTCCATCACTGATTTTTTGGAGGAAAGGACCAAGCCCCACCTGATCACAGCTGATTTTAGGGAATTGTAGGAAGTGAGGAGGATTTGGCAGCTGGATCTCAGCATTCCCTGAATCCCACACCTCTGGATCCACAGAGGATCCTTCCCCGCTGGAAATCATTCCTGCCCTGAGCCACTGAATTCCCACAAATCCACAGAAAACATCTCTGTCCTGGGAGGAGCTCCTGGCTTGGGGGCCAGCAATTGGCTGGGAAGTTGTTTTGGGGAGAGTTCCCTCAGATTTCAGGGAATCTCTGGATGCTTCCTAAACCAAGAGGAAGGAAGGAAGGAAGTGGCGGAAGGAAGGAAGGAAGGAAGGAAGGAAGGAAGGAAGGAAGGAAGGAAGAAGGAAGGAAGGAAGGAAGGAAGGAAGGAAGGAAGGAAGGAAGGAAGGAAGGAAGGAAGGAAGGAAGGAAGGAAGGAAGGAAGGAAGGAAGGAAGGAAGGAAGGAAGGAAGGAAGGAAGGAAGGAAGGAAGGAAGTGGCGGAAGGAAGTGGCGGAAGGAAGGGGCGGAAGGAAGTGGCGGAAGGAAGTGGCGGAAGGAAAGTGGGCGGAAGTGGCCGGAAGTGGCGGAAGTGGCGGGAAGTGGCGGAAGTGGCGGAAGTGGCGGAAGGAAGGAAGGAAGGAAGGAAGGAAGGAAGGAAGGAAGGAAGGAAGGAAGGAAGGAAGGGAAGGAAGGAAGGAAAAGGAAGGAAGGAAGTGGCGGAAGGAAGGAAGTGGCGGAAGTGGCGGAAGTGGCGGAAGTGGCGGAAGTGGCGGAAGGAAGTGGCGGAAGGAAGGAAGGAAGTGGCGGAAGGAAGGAAGTGGCGGAAGGAAGGAAGTGGCGGAAGGAAGGAAGGAAGTGGCGGAAGGAAGGAAGGAAGTGGCGGAAGGAAGGAAGGAAGGAAGGAAGGAAGGAAGGAAGGAAGGAAGGAAGGAAGGAAGGAAGGAAGGAAGGAAGGAAGGAAGGAAGGAAGGAAGGAAGGAAGGAAGGAAGGAAGGAAGGAAGGAAGGAAGGAAGGAAGGAAGGAAGGAAGGAAGGAAGGAAGGAAGGAAGGAAGGAAGGAAGGAAGGAAGGAAGGAAGGAAGTGGCGGAAGGAAGGAAGGAAGTGGCGGAAGGAAGTGGCGGAAGGAAGTGGCGGAAGGAAGGAAGGAAGTGGCGGAAGGAAGTGGCGGAAGGAAGTGGCGGAAGTGGCGGAAGTGGCGGAAGTGGCGGAAGTGGCGGAAGTGGCGGAAAGTGGCGGAAGTGGCGGAAGGAAGGAAGGAAGGAAGGAAGGAGGAAGGAAGGAAGGAAGGAAGGAAGGAAGGAAGGAAGGAAGGAAGGAAGGAAGGAAGGAAGGAAGGAAGGAAGGAAGGAAGGAAGGAAGGAAGGAAGGAAGGAAGGAAGGAAGGAAGGAAGGAAGGAAGGAAGGAAGGAAGGAAGGAAGGAAGGAAGGAAGGAAGGAAGGGCTGAGGTGGAGCCATCCAAAGGTTGAACATCCAGCCCAGGGTGTTTCCATGGATCTCAGAGAAAAGCAGGAATGGGCAGCAGGACACACAAAATCCCATGGGATGAGAACTCTGGAACACCATAGGAAAAAACAATTTATAAAAGTTGGATCAAGTGAGATGAAATATTCTTATCCCTGTTCTCCTGTGGGTCACCTCCTGCTGCCTCCCATGCCATGATCCACAACTGATCCCAAATTGCCCTCCATAACTGGAGTAACCACTGGGATTTGGAGCTAAAGGTTGGAGGTGTCAGATTCTGGTGGTCTGAAGGGAATATTGGGGATTAACTGTGGAATTTCAGCCTGTATCCATCATGGAGGCTTTCAGCCTTTATCCATAATTTTTTTTTGGGAGATGTGGACCTTGTCTCATGACCTGTGTCTATTAGTGATGGATCTAGGAATTTTTACCCATCTTTCTCCAATCTCCCCGTGGCCAATGGAGCTGAGCTCAATCCCAGGGAGGCAGCAGATTTTCATTTGTGCTTCCAGGGTGTTTCTGAGAATATTCCTGAAGTTCAGGCTGGAGATTGGGCCAACCACTCTCCAGCATTCCATGAAAATGCATGGAGACGACAGGGATGTGCCATGATTTTTTCTGCTCAATTGAGTGTTTTCCTTCAGCTCTTTGAATTTCATTTACAACCAGATAAATTCTGGATTCTGGATGGGGTTTTTTCCCCACCAAAAGCATTTTGGACATTTGATCTCATGGAATCACCAAGGTTGGTAAGACCCCGTTAAATCTGGAGTCCAATATTCAGGAGAGAAAGGAAGGATAAAATTCCCACGCTTGCTGCAGTTTCAGAGGGATTTCTATTGGGATAAAACTGGAATCACTGCACATTTGGAGCGGGAATTGGAAATCTTGGAGCAAAATTCCACCAAATCCGGAGCTGTCCCAGCTCAGTCAACAGAGAGAGACAGGCCTGCTTGTGAGGGTGCTGCTCCCTTTCCAGGGGCTGCCCTGCTCCCCGACCACAGGCGGGACAATCCCGGCTCCTGCTTTTCCAGAGGCTGCTGGGAGCGAGGTGTCGAGTGCTGCCTGATGCTCCACGGCTTCCTCTGGTTGCCCAGCCAGCTCTGCCTTCCCTGGGAAGGTTTTTTTGGGCACCCTGGATGACTCTGGGAAGGCCAAGGAATGAATGGAGCCTTCAGTGCCTTCATGGAAAGAGCTGGATCCCTCCCCAGGAGCTCCGTGGGACAAATTCCCACCACGGAGCCCAGGAGACAGCTGGACATCCCAGGGAATCTATCTCCTTCCCATGGGGTGAGCTGGGAGCAGGGCAAAAGGAATCTCTGCCTGGGAAATATTCCAGCCAGGAGGAACCAGGAGCACCTGGAGGAGAAAGCAGCTTCCTAATTATCCTAATTGCCCTAATTATCCTAATTGTCCTGCTGGGAGATGCTTCACACAGCTCCTTGGAATGGCTGGGCTCATTTAGGGCAGGATGGTCTCTGCAATCCCTAAAAAGCTCCGAGGGACAACAAGGAGAGGTGGGATTTGGGAATTAGGAATTCCTGGATGGGAGGGTGGGGAGGGGCTGGGATGGAATTCCCAGAGCAGCTGTGGCTGCCCTGGATCCCTGGAATGTCCAAGGCCAGGCCTGGAGCACCCTGGGACAGTGGGAGATGTCCTTTGCTATGGATGGGCTTTAGGATCTTTTCCCAGCCCAAACCATTCCATGATTCCTTGGCAATTCCATCCTTTAAGGTGCCTCACTGGGCCACATCCCCAAACCAGGGAGGAGAAGCTCTGAAATTCCAGAGTTCCATGGAAATGTCTGTAGGACCAAAGGTGAACCAAAGGCCTGGGGAGCTGCTGGGGCTTTTCTGGGAAGATTCTCCCGATTTGTCATATCCAGACAAGGAACTCCTGGCTGGGATGGAATTCCCAGAGAAGCTGTGGCTTCCCTGGATCCCTGGAAGTGGCCCAAGGCCAGGTTGGACAATGGGGCTTGGAGCAGCCTGGGACAGTGGGAGGTGTCCCTGCCCTCGGGAATGGGATGAGCGTCAAGGTCCTTCCAACCCAAACCATTCCAGGATTTTCTGATTCCTTTCAGCTCTGTAGTTCTGACTGGGACTGCCTCCTTTATCCCCTTCAGGACCCATTTTTGGAATCTTTTGAAATTTAATTCACACCCAAACTGCAGCTCCTGCTCTCTCCAAAGGTGCATTTCCCCAAATCCGAGGGTTTTTAGGAAAAAATCCCACAAAAACTCTGACATCCAAATCTTCCCACTCTCATCACCACAAATGCAACAAAACCCCAAACTGTCCCCAAAAACACCCAACAAACCCAACTCATTCCAGGAGAATCCCGCTCCTGCACACAGGAATGAAAATGTGGATTTGTTTGAACTTTCTAATTTGCCCTGGCACTTCCCTCTACCCCACAGTGACCAAAGGGATAAGGTGAAAGAAATTAAAAACAACAACCACAAAAGAGATTTTAATTCTAGGAATTCCCCCCAGATCTTTGGATATCTGCTTTGTGAACTGCTTCCAGAGGGGGGAATTGCTGAAGGATGCACAGGGAGGAGATAATGGGATTTCCTTACTCCTTTCCCCTTTAAGGACATGGGAATGTCAGGATTGTGGGCTCTCATTCCTTTCTCTGCCGTGTTTTAGGGGTGGTTTTCCCGCAGCCTTGATTTCCAGAGTTATTTATGGAGAGATACAAAAATTCCCAACTAAAATTTACCTGTCCTGGCAGCAGGAAGAAGCTGGGGATGAATTTTCAAAAGTGCCAGAATAAGGGAACAAAAAGGAAAAGAAATCAAGGAAAAAGGCTCAAACAAGCAGGTTAAAAACCAGGGAGTCCTCCCAGAATCCTGGAGAAGAGCTGGGAAATCCATGGAAAATTTCCTTTTTCCTTTTTCCTTTTCCCTTTCCCTTTCCATTTCCCTTTTCCCCCTTCCTTTTCCCTTTCCTTTCCCCTTTCCTTTTCCTTTCCTTTCCCTCCCCTCTCACTTAGTTTTGTTTTTTCCCCTCTTTAACCCTTTCCTGGCTGGATTCCTCCCGGAATGCCGCAGCTCCCACTCCAGGAGCAGAGTTTGGTGTTCTGGCTCCAGCAATGCCTCAAACCACAGGTATCCAACCCCATCCCGATCCCTGGAATGCTGCTTAATGTCCCGATTCACAAACCCCCCCCGGCAGAGACGGGACACCCCCCTCCCCTCCCTCTGCTCCCTGCAGACCCCTCTGTCTCCCTTTCCTTGGGAAGGGCCCTTCTGTTCCCAAAAAAATCGGGCGGGAGCCTGCCAGCAGTGCCCGGGAGCAGAGCAGGAATGGGATTGGGATGTTCAGGACAAGGAGAGCTCTGTGCGGGGCACCGCGGCCACCACGTGCTCCTGCTGCAGAGGCACAGCCGGGACATCCCTCACGTTATCCCAGCTCCAGGACATCCCTCACACCCCAGCTTCAGAGGGCACATTCAGGGTTCCCTCACACCCCAGCTTCAGAGGGCACATCCAGGGTTCCCTCATATCCCAGCTCCAGGACATTTCTCATATGCCACCTCCAGGACATCCCTCTTATCCCAGATCCAGGGGCACATCCAGGACATCCCGCAGATCCCAGCTCCAGAGAGCACATCCAGCGTTCCCTCAGATCCCAGCTCCAGAGACACTTCCAGGGTTCCCTCATATCCCAGCTCCAGTGGGACATCCAGGGTTCCCTCACATCCCAGCTCCAGGACATCCCTCACATCCCAGCTCCAGGATATCCATCACATCCCAGCTCCACAGGGCACTTCCAAGGTGTCCGCCATATCCCAGCTCGAGGACATTTCTCGTATCCCAGCCCCAGACAATCACCTCCAGGATCTCCCTCTTCTCCCGAATCCAGCCAGGCAGCTCCAGCATCCCCTCATCTCCCAAATCCAGCTGATGAGCTCTGGGATCCCCTCATATCCCAAATCCAGCTGATTCAGCTCTGGTTTCCCCTCATATTCCCCAAATCCATCTGACCAGCTCTGGGCTCCCCTCATATCCCAAATCCAGCTGATCAGCTCTGGGATCCCCTCATATCCCAAATCCAGCTGACCAGCTCTGGGCTCCCCCTCATATCCCAAATCCAGCTGACCAGCTCTGGGCTCCCTGTGTTCCCCAAATCCAGCTGATCAGCTCTAGGATCCCTGTGTTCCCCAAATCCATCTGACCAGCTCTAGGATCTCTGTGTTTCCCCAAATTCAGCTGATCAGCCCCCCACATTCCCTCATCTCCTCACTCCAGCTGCTCAATTCCAGCATTCCCTCATCTCCTCCTCCATCCAGGCAGCTCTGGAATTCCCTCCTCTCCTCTTTTTTTTCTGGGAAAGAAGTGGAGATGCTGCTCCTGGAGCTGAGGGAAGCCCTGGGACAAGGCACAGGAGAGGAGAAAAGCTGGATTGGTTTTTTCCACAGGAGATTATGGGATGGAGAAGGAAAAATCCCTGAAGAGAGAAAACTTGGCTGTGACCCATTGGAAGAAACCAAATCCAGAGAAGGGGAAAGGGGAAAGGGGAAAGGGAAAAAGGGAAAGGGAAAGGGAAAGGGAAAGGGAAAGGGAAAGGGAAAGGAGAAAGGAAAGGAAAGGAAAGGAAAGGAAAGGAAAGGAAAGGAAAGGAAAGGAAAGGAAAGGAAGGAAAGGAAAGGAAAGGAAAGGAAAGGAAAGGAAAGGAAAGGAAAGGAAAGGAAAGGAAAGGAAAGGAAAGGAAAAGGGAAAAGGAAAAGGGGAAAAGGAAAAAGGGAAAAGGAAAAAGGGGAAATGGGAAAGGAAAGGGAAAAGGGAAAGGAAAGGAAAAAGGGAAAAGGGAAAGGAAAAAATCCAGGCTCAAAGGGAGTTCCCAGATGCAGCAATCCCGGCCTTTCCAGGCAGAGGTGAGGAATGTCCCACTCCAGGTCTGCTCCAGCCCCATTCCCAGGTTTCCTGCAGGAAATGAGCCCAGGGATCTCCTGGAATGCTGCAATCCTCACAGCCAGGTGGATAAATCCAGGCAATAAAGTGATTAAACCATGGAATTGTGGAATAATCTGTGTTGGAAGGGACATTTAAAGGCCCCCTTATCCATCCCCTCTGGAATGAGCAGGAAAATCACCTAAAAGTGGCAGAGATTCCCCAAAATCCTACAAATGGCAGTTAATGAATTATTTGTCGTCTTCTAGGTGGGAATTCCCAATATCTGCTGGAGTGACAGGGGGATGGGACAATGGGGGATTCCCCTCATGGGAGCAGGGATAGGAAAAACTGGGAAGAAGGGACATGGGAATGTCCCTGCTGTGGCCTCTCCTCAGCCATCCGGGGGTGACAGACGGGTCACCCTGGGGCTTTGTTGTCCTTATCAGACCCTTATCAGAGCCCTTATCACCCTGAGGGTGCTGAGTCAGGGGAGCTGGCGGGAGCCTGCATGATCCCACATGGAGATTCTCCCTGCGATCCTATTCCCTGGCACAGCCCCAGCTCCTCCGTGGATCCCAAACACGGGAACTCTGCTGCTTTTCCCGCAGCCTGAGGCACCTCTGGCTTGGTGGTGGCACAGAAAATTGGGAATACACAGAACAGGGCACTGATTTCCTGCATCCAAACCTCCAAAATCCATGAAAAGGAGATTAAAATTAAATTTATTGATCACAGGGGCTTTGCTGACACTGAGGCAAAATCAGGAAAAAATAATTTCCCGACCAATCGGCTTTAAATACTGAAACCCACTTTGCCCAAATTTCCAAGAAGAGTTGGCAGCTCCATATCCAGAACAGGATCCAGCCCTGTCCTGTGGTTTGGGAAATCCACAATTCCAGTGTGTCCATCCTCCTTCCCGGGGTCAGGAGGGACATTCCTGCCTTGCTGAGCCCCCACATGGCTCTGCTTGGAATCATTTCAGGGAAGTTTCATTGCCCAGGGCAGGGAGGCACCACAGGAGCTGCTGGAGATCACCAGGGCTTGGAGATGTTGCTGGAAAACTGGGATCTGTCCATTGGGAAAATCCTCTCCCTTCCCATCCAACTCGAATGTCTCCATTGAGAGAATCCTCTTCCTTCCATCACCCTCTCCCTTCCCATCCAACTGGGATCTCTCCATTGGGAGAATCCTCTCAATTCCCATCCAGCTCAGGTCTCTCCATCTGGAGAATCCTCTCTCTTTCCATCCAACTCGAATCTCTCCATTGGGAGAATCCTTTCCCTTCCCATCATCCTCTCATCTTTGGGAGAATCCTCTCTTTTCCCATCCAAATGGGATCTCTCCATTGGGACAATCCTCTCCCTTCCCACCACCCTCTTTCCATTGGAGGAATCCTCTCCTTTTCCATCCAGCTTGGATCTCTCCATCTGGAGAATCCTCTCCCTTCTCATCCAACTGAGGTCTCTCCATTGGGAGAATCCTTTCCCTTCCCATCGCCCTCTCTCTATTTGGAGAACTCCAACTTGGAGACCTCCATTTGGAAAATCCCCTCTCCGCCACCCTCTCTCCTTTGGGAGAATGCTCTTCCTTCCCATCCAACTGGGATCTCTCCATCTGGAGAATCCTCTCTCTTCCCATCCAACTGGGATCTCTCCATATGGAGAATCCTTTCCCTTCCCATCACCCTCTCTTCTATTTGGAGAACTCCAACTTGGATCTCTTAATTTGGAGAATCTGGTCCTCACCACTCTCTCTCCATTGGAAGAATCCTCTCCTTTTCCATCCAGCTTGGATCTCTCCATTGGGAGAATCACTTTCCATCCATCTGGAATATCTTCATTTGGAGAATCCTCTCTCTTCCCATCACCCTCTCCTTTTCCGTCCAGCTTGGATCTCTCCACCAGGAGAATCTTTTCCCTTCCCATCCAACTCAGATCTCTCCATTTGGAGAATCCTCTCCCCACTACCCTTTCTCCTTTGGGACAATCCTCTCCTTTCCCACCACCCTCTTTCCATTGGGAGAATTCTCTCCCTTCCCATCCATCGGGGATCTCTCCGTTTGCAGAATTCCTTTCCTTCCCATCTGACCCTGCTCTCTCCTTCCCATCCCGAGCCCTGCAGGGACACCCTTGCACTCTCTTGGATACACAAACACATCCCAGTTTTGTACCAAATTCCCTGGGTTTGTACAGCCAAGGAAAAAACACCCCAAGGAAAAGCCAGTCCTGGCCTATCCCAATCCAAGGGCTATCTTGGATCAACAGTCCTGGGGAATCAGCACACAGGAAAATCAGCCTGGAATGGTTTGGACTGGAGGGGACCCTAAAATTGGAATAATTTTATGGGATCATCCCATTCCACCCCATTCCATGAGCAGGGACACCTCCCATTATCCCAGGCTGCTCCAAGCCCTGTCCAGCCTGGCCTTGGGCACTTCCCGGGATCCAGGGGCAGCCCCAGCTGCTCTGGGAATTCCATCCCACTCCCTCCCCACCCTCCCAGCCAGGAATTCCTTCCCAATATCCCATCCATCCCTCACCTTTCCCGGTTTAAAGCCATTATAGATCCGTGTATCATCCCCTGGAAGCGCCACCTCTATCAGCTCCCTCCCGCTTTTATTTTAGGGATCACTTTCCTGTATTTTTATTGAGCGGAGTCGAGTTGCAACCCACAAAATAAAAGCTGTTTCTAATGGATATTGATCCGAGTCTCGGAATAAACCCGGGACAAGGAGCTCGCGTCCTTGCTCAAAGTCCCAAAGCCACCTGGATTCCTCCTTGTCCAAGAGGAGACATGGATTGGGATCAGAGAAGGAAGTCAGGGTGACTTCAGGCAATTAAAGACCATGGAAATCAGTCCAGAGCTTTCAGGGAATTTTGGAATTTGATTTGTGTCTTTGAAAAATAAGAGACAACTGAATAGTGGGGTGAACTTTAAGGTCCCTTCCGAGCCACTCCATCCTGGAATTCTGGGGTTCTGTGAAAGCAAATTAGTCCTCAGCTCTTTTAAGGTGCTTTAATTCAGAAGACCAATTAATTAATTAATTAATTAATGGCTCCATGATTTCCTACAACTGAGCATTCCTTGGAGATGCAGCTCCTGCTGTATCCCTAAACTGTGCTCCAGACCATTCCCAAGTTTTGGGGTTCTGGAAAAAGAAGTAATGGGGCTGTGGGGGGTGAAGCTGAGGATGAGCCAGGAGCAGCTTTTCCTTTGGGAAATTTTGTGTCCCACATGGATCAGGCAGGATTCAGCTCCGTGGCCCTTCCAGGGCAGAAACGTTGATTCTTTGTCCCCAGGACTGCGACAAAAGGGCCAAAGCCAGGGACAGAAATGCTGGAGCAGGGTCTGATCCCGATGGAAATGGAGCACGGGGATGGTGAAAGGAATGGGAAAAAATCCAGGCTCAAAGGGAGTGCCCAGATCCAGCAATTCCAGCCTTTCCAGGCAGAGGTGAGTGATATCCTGCTCCAGGTCTGCTCCCAGCCCCATTCCCAGGTTTCCTGCAGGAAATGAGCCCAGGGATCTTCTGGAATGCTGCAATCCTCACAGCCAGGTGGATAAATCCAGGCAATAAAGTGATTAAATCGTGGAATTGTGGAATAATCTGGGTTGGAAGGGACATTTAAAGGCCCCCTTATCCATCCCCTCTGGAATGAGCAGGAAAATCACCTGAAAGTGGCAGAGATTCCCCAAATCCCACAAATCACAGTTCATTGATCATTTGTCCTCTTCTAGCTGGGAAATCCCCACAAAGTGCTCATCCCCAAATCCATGAAAAGCTCGAGCTGAATTTTGGGTATTTTGTTAAAACATGTAAAAAATTAAATTTAAAAAGCCCCCAAAACCCCCAAAACCCCAAATCCCATTTCAGTCCCCGGCCAAAATTCAGGGAAGGGAAGAGAAGGTTTCCTAAGGGCACTCAAACATCCAATCCTGCCCTTCCAGATCCAACTGGGGCTGGAGAAACCCCTGGGAATTCTCAGAGAGTGGGGGAGGGAGCCGAGATAACATCGGGAGCCCGGATCGGCACCGAGGCAGCCGAGTGGAAAACCAGATAAGGAGCCTGAGCTGCTGAGTCAGCAGTTCCTGACCCCTTCCCTGCCCCAGACACGGATCTTGGGATCATTTCCCAGAGGCCAAGATTCCTTTGGATGAGTTTTTCTGGGAGAAGTTTGAACCCTTGGGATTGTTACAGTGGAAAGGATACAAACACCTTGGGGTTTGGGGGATGGTTTGCTCTTGGAAATGGGATGGGATGGGATGGGATGGGATGGGATGGGATGGGATGGGATCCATGGGATGGGATGGGATTGGGTGGGATGGGATCCATGGGATGGGATGGGGATGGGATGGGATGGGATGAGTGGGATGGGATCCATGGGATGGAATGGAATCCCTTAGATGGGATGTGATGGGATGGGATGGGATGTGATGGGATGGGATGGGATGGGATGGGATGGGATGGGATGGGATGGGATGGGATGGGATGGGATGGGATGGCATGGCATGGCATGGCATGGCATGGCATGGAATTGATAGGATGGGATGAGATGGGATCCATGGGATTCATGGGAGGGGGATGGGATGGGATGGGATGGGATCCATGGGATGGGGATGAGATGGGATGTCAGTGCCAGGACAGTTTTCCCCTTTACCCCACAGCCATAAAAGGAGCCAATAAAGCCTCATACAATAAACAATACATAAACTCCTACAAAACGCAATAAAACCCCATAAAAACTGGGATTTCAGGGTGACCAAAGCGACCTTTGGGTCCCAAACCCCTCTGCAAGCAGGGCCTGATTCCAGCTGGGTTGGATGGAGGGAATTCTCCAAAGGATGGGAATCCTCCAGAGGGAATCCTTATCCCGGGCAGAGCTCTGGGAGGGACAGGGGGTGGCCCTGGTGGCTCCAGCTGTCCCTGCCTGGGGGATCCCTGCAGGCACAGCCACGCTCCAGCCAGGATAATCCCGCTGATCCCAAAAAACCACTCAGGGCTATTCTGGGACAGCACAAACCAAACAACAACTGCTGGCACCCAGGGCCACCCTGGGCTCTCAGCTCTGCTCCTGCTTCTCCTCCTCCCAGGGCCAGCAGCTCCCACAAATCCAGCGCGGATTTGTTGGAATTTTCTTGGCTGGTGAGGGCCGAGCTGCCAGGCCGGGCTTTAACCCCCTCAGGGTTTGTTGGTTTTGCCTTTGCTGCTGGAGAGTTCAGACCCAGGGATATCAGGGGTTCAGACCCAGGGATATCAGAGGTTCAGACCCAGGGATATCAGAGGTTCAGACCCAGGGATATCAGGGGTTCAGACCCAGGGATATCAGAGGTTCAGATTCGGAGATATCAGAGGTTCAGACCCAGGGATATCAGAGGTTCAGACCCAGGGATATCAGAGGTTCAGATCCAGGGATATCAGAGGTTCAGACCCAGGGATATCAGAGGTTCAGACCCAGGGATATCAGAGGTTCAGACCCAGGGATATCAGAGGTTCAGAGCTGGGGATATCGGAGGTTCAGACCCAGGGATATCAGAGGTTCAGACCCAGGGATATCAGAGGTTCAGATTCGGAGATATCAGAGGTTCAGACCCAGGGATATCAGAGGTTCAGACCCAGGGATATCAGAGGTTCAGAGCCAGGGATATCAGAGGTTCAGATCCAGGGATATCAGAGGTTCAGATCCAGGGATATCAGAGGTTCAGAGCCAGGGATATCAGAGGTTCAGAGCCAGGGATATCAGAGGTTCAGACCCAGGGATATCAGAGGTTCAGAGCCAGGGATATCAGAGGTTCAGATTCGGAGATATCAGAGGTTCAGAGCCAGGGATATCAGAGGTTCAGAGCCAGGGATATCAGAGGTTCAGAGCCAGGGATATCAGAGGTTCAGAGCCAGGGATATCAGAGGTTCAGATTCGGAGATATCAGAGGTTCAGACCCAGGGATATCAGAGGTTCAGAGCCAGGGATATCAGAGGTTCAGACCCAGGGATATCAGAGGTTCAGACCCAGGGATATCAGAGTTTCAGATCCAGGGATATCAGAGGTTCAGACCCAGGGATATCGGAATTTCAGACCCAGGGATATCAGAGGTTCAGAGCCAGGGGTATCAGAGGTTCAGAGCTGGGGATATCAGAGGTTCAGATCCAGGGATATCAGAGGTTCAGATCCAGGGATATCAGAGGTTCAGACCCAGGGATATCAGAGGTTCAGAGCCAGGGATATCAGAGGTTCAGACCCAGGGGTATCAGAGGTTCAGATCCAGGGATATCAGAGGTTCAGAGCCAGAGATATCAGAGGTTCAGAGCTGGGGATATCAGAGGTTCAGATCCCGGGATATCAGAGGTTCAGACCCGGGGATTTTGGCTGATCCTGAATAATAGTGGGAGAATCCCTTGGAAATCTGGGAGCAGGGATGGGCTCCTTCCCGGGAATGTGCTTGGGAAAGGGCATTTCTCATTGTTTGGGGCCTGTCTTGATTGGGATTTGTGGGATTTTTATACAGAAATATTTATTATTTTAATTTCTATTATTTAATTAATTATTTTATTATTTATATAGTTTATATAATTTTTATTTATGTAATTTTTATTTTTATTTTTATTTTGTTTTTCTTATTTTTCTTATTTTTATTTTTATTCTTGCTATTTATTTAACCCTAACGTTCTAGTTCTAGTTCTAGTTCTAGTTATATAGTTATATTTTATTATTTTTATTAATTTTAAAATTTTTTTAAAAAATTTATTATTATTTTAATGGTTATTTTAATTTTATTTTAATTTTTAACATTTTTGTTATGGGTTTAATTCTGATGATGAGCATTATCATTCCTTCCTTCCACCCAACTTCAAACCATTCCCTTTTCCCTTTTTCCCGATTTCTGGAGATCTGTGGGATTGATCCGAGCAACAAGGAGTGAGCCCAAGAGGAAAACCCCATCCAGCACCTCCTTAATCCAAACCTGCCTCAACAGCACAGAATTCCAGAGCGCTTTTCCTTGGAAAGGATCCCAAGGATGATCCCATTCCAACCCTGACGTCTTCCCCCATCCCAGGCTGCTCCCAGCCCCATCCAGCCTTTCCCAGGCACTTCCAGGGATCAGGGTGGGTGTGGAATGGGGAATTCTCTCCAGCTGTGCCAGGAAAGATTCCCAATCCCCCAACGATCAGGACTGGAATTTTTGGGATTGTCCCAAAAGCAGAGGGAAGTTCAGCATCACCCAAACACCCTGAGCAGGGCGGGGCAGCCAAGGAAAATTGGGAATGGTCCCTTTTCCCACATAGATTTTCTTCCCTGAGCTCAGCCCACTGCAGCCTGGCAGCTGCTTCCCAAAATTGGGATGTTCTGGTCCCAAGCCCTGCAGGAAGCTGCTGTTTTATAGTTATTAATAATTAATTTGTGGATTGATTGATCAGAATATCTCCTGCAGTGATCTTGGGATGGATGTGGAATGGCGAATTCTCTCCAGGTGTGCCAGAAAAGATTCCCAAACCCCAAAGATCAGGACTGGAATTTTTGGGATCATCCCAGAAGCAGAGGGAAGTTTGGCATCACCCAAACACCCTGCACAAGCCAGGGCTGGGATTGCAACCAAGGAAAAGTGGGAATGGTCCCTTTTCCCACACTTCTCCCGCATGGATCTGCTTCCCTGAGCTCAGCCCACTGCAGCCTGGCAGCTGCTTCCCCAAAATTGGGATGTTCTGGTCCCAAGCCCTGCAGGAAGCTGCTGTTTTATAATTATTAATAATTAATTTGTGGATTGATTGATCAGATTATCTCCTCCAGTGACATCAGGGCTGGGATCTCCCGGGCTGAGCAAAAGGAGAAAACAAAGGGAAAATAAAAAGGGTTGGAAGAGCAAAACGTTGGAGATTTTGGCTCTGTGAATTCCAGGATTAGGTTGGAAAGATCTTTCAGATCCTAAAATCCAACATTTTAGGACATGGGGGGATTTTCCCTCTGCCAGCACCTCCCAGATAAAAATCATTCCCCATTTTCCCTTCTCCCAAACTCTGCTGGTGTTAGACCCGACTTTCAAAGCTCCTTTGGCCACAAACCCGTCCTTGCAGAGCTCTCTGCCTTAGGCCGGTCCTAACTCCTTAATCCTGGGACTAAAGAGCAGAATTGTCCCAGATTCCCACCCTCACCCTGCTGGATTTCAGGCTCTCCATCCAGGCGGAATTCCACCCGCTGCCAGGCAGGTGTTATTGGGCCATTCCAGGGAAACGTTGGGAATATTTCTCTGGATTGTCACTGAGCCTTGCCCAAGTCTGGCCCCACAGGGATCTGAGCCTCAGGGAACAGGGCCCTGATTTCCAGACTTTTCTCTCCTTCCCTGAGATTTTTCCTGCTGCTGGATTTCCCTCCCTGCTTGGAGTGCAGGGACAGCCAAGGCAGCTGCAGAGGGATCCAGATCCAGCTCCCAATCCTGGGATATCCCAGAGATATCCCAGATCCCAATCCTGGGATATTCCAGGGATGAAATCCAGATCCCAATCCTGGGATATCCCAGAGATATCCCAGATCCCAATCCTGGGATATTCCAGGGATGAAATCCAGATCCCAATCCTGGGATATTTCAGGGATGAAATCCAGATTCCAATCCTGGGATATCCCAGATCCCAATCCTGGGATATTCCAGGGATGAAATCCAGCTCCCCATCCTGGGATATCCCAGAGATCAGATCCAGCTCCTAATCCTGGGATATCCCCGGGACCAGACCCAGCTCCCAGTCCTAGGATATCTCAGGATTTGGATCCAGATCCCAGTCCTGGCATATCCCAGAGATCCAGATCTTGGGATATCTTGGGATATTCCAGGGATCCAGATCCCAATCCTGGGATATCCCAAGGATCAGATCCAGCTCCCAAACCCGGGATATCCCAGGATTTGGATTCAACTCCCAGTCCTGGGATATCCCTGGGATCCATATCCAGCTCTCAATCCTGGGATATCCCAAAGACAGACCCGGATCCCAATCCTGAGATATCCCACGGATCCTATTCCCAGTCCTGGGATATCCCTGGGATCCATATCCAGCTCTCAGTCCTGGGATATCCCAGAGATCCAGCTCCAGCTCCCGATCCTGGGATATCTGAGAGATCCAGATCCCAATCCTGGGATATCCCAAAGACAGACCCAGATCCCAATCCTGAGATATCCCACGGATCCTATTCCCAGTCCTGGGATATCCCTGGGATCCATATCCAGATCCCAATCCTGGGATATCCCAAAGACAGACCCGGATCCCAATCCTGAGATATCCCACGGATCCTATTCCAAATCCTGGGATATCCCTGGGATCCATATCCAGCTCTCAATCCTGGGATATCCCAGAGATCCAGCTCCCAGTCCTGGGATATCTGAGAGATCCAGATCCCAATCCTGGGATATCCCAAAGACAGACCCGGATCCCAATCCTGAGATATCCCACGGATCCTATTCCCAGTCCTGGGATATCCCAGAAATGATTTCCCAACGCTGCTCCAGCACAATTCCCTCAAAAAGCGCCTTGGGCACGATCCCCGCCGGCTCCCAGGGGAATTCCGGGGATGGCAGCGCCGCTTTGGGACACTCCGGGCTCTGCCCCACCCCGGCACATCCCGGAGCTGCCGAGGTCCCGCAGTCCCGGCCCGCATTCCCAAGGCTCGGTCCCCGGGAATTGTGCCCCGGAGCCGCCTCTGGCTGCGGGAATTCCCGGTCCAAGCTGAGCCTGGCTCTGCTGCGCCCGGGGGAAAAGCTCGGGAGCGATTTAAGCTCGGCCCAGAGCCTGAATTAAATCCCTGCGTCCCCATCCATCCTTGGATTTTTCCTTGTTGCTCCCAGGAAAGGGAAAATTTACGGCAGCAGCTCCCTCAGAGCCAAATGTCAAATGTATTTATGACCCTTCCATAAATAACAACAACAACAACAATGCATTTTATAACCAATAATAACAACAACATTTATAATAAATATTAATAACACATTTCATAATAAATAATAATAATAATAACAAAATTTAGAATAAATCCATAAAATCTCTCCTCGCTGACCACTCTGCATCCCACTCCCTCTTTCCAAAGTCCCTTTAAAAATCCATTTAGCTGGAAAAAGAAGCAAAAACTCCAGTGAAAACCAGTCTTGAGGGGATTCTTGGACAGGGGTGACAAGGGGTGGCATTGTCCTGCCTGAGGGGGGACACTCGGGATCTCTGCAGCTCCCGGACTGTCAGGATGGATTTGGGAACACTCTGGGAATTCCTTCTGCTGTCAAGAGCAGTTGGAAAAGCAAGGGAAGGGTCTAAAACGGGAATTTGAGCCTGGCCTAACTAAACCCAGCAGGGTTTGGAGCAGCAGGACCTGAAAGCAGCAAAACTCCGAGTTGGGAAGGACCCATGGGATCGGCAAATCCAGGTCCAGGAGGGGTTCTAGGGAATCTCCTGTGCTTTTCCAGGAAATCACATGGATTTCTCAGCACTCTGGGATTTGGGAAAAGCTCATTCCCAATTTTTGCCAGGTCCAGTTGGCCCTGAGCTGGTGCTGGGGACAGGGGGCACCTCCCAGCTCATCCCTTGGGATGGAAAGGATCTCTTGGGATGGGGGATCCCAAAGAAATCCCACTGTGAATTCCAGGCAGCTGACACAGGGAGAGGGGAATGAGCCGGGGATGGGAATGGGAATAATGGGAATAATGGGAATAATGGGAATAATGGGAATAATGGGAATAATGGGAATGAGAACAGGAATGGGAATGGGAATAATGGGAATGGGAATAATGGGAATAATGGGAATGACAATAATGGGAATAATGGGAATGGGAACAGGAATTGGAACAGGAATAATGGGAATGGGAATAATGGGAATAGGAATAGGAATGGGAACAGGAACAAGAGTAATGGGAATGGGAACAGGAATGGGAATAATGGGAATAATGGGAATAATGGGAACGGGACTGAGAACAAGAATGGGAATGGGAATAATGGGAATAATGGGAATAATGGGAATGACAATAATGGGAATAATGGGAATGATGGGAATGATGGGAATGATGGGAATAATGGGAATAATGGGAATGGGAATGGGAACAGGAATGGGAATAATGGGAATGATGGGAATGATGGGAATGATGGGAATGATGGGAATAATGGGAATGGGAATGAGAACAGGAATGGGAATAATGGGAATAATGGGAATGACAATAATGGGAATAATGGGAATAATGGGAATAATGGGAATAATGGAAATAATGGGAACAGGAATGAGAACAGGAATGGGAATAGGAATAATGGGAATAATGGGAATAATGGGAACGGGAATGAGAACAGGAATGGGAATGCCAATAATGGGAATAATGGGAATAATGGGAATATTGGGAATAATGGGAATGGGAACAGGAATTGGAACAGGAATAATGGGAATGGGAATAATGGGAATAGGAATAGGAATGGGACCAGGAACAAGAGTAATGGGAATGGGAACAGGAATGGGAATAACGGGAATGAGAATAATGGGAATGGGAGATGCAGCCTTGCTCGGGTTTTTTTTTGCATCCTGACATTTCCCCAGCTCCAGCCTGCCTGGTTCCCAATCCTGATTTTCCCAGTCCCAAAGCAGTGAGAATTGCAGGAATTCCGGAGCAGGGGGCAGCAGGTGCTGCAGGACCAGGAGATGCTGATCCAGCCCTGGATTTTGGGAAAAGCCTCATCCATCCCCGGAATCCCATCAAATCTCCAAGAGGTTCTCCTGATTTCCCCAATTTTCTTTGGATTTTGGGAGGTTTCAGCACACAGTGAGCAGGGATGGGCTCAGACAGGGATGGTTTTCCAAGGGGCTGCTCCTTCTCATTTAGAGAGGAGAAATCTCCCTCTGGAAAAGCTGGGAACCCCCCCAGCTCTGCACAAGATTCCAAACTGCCAAATCCAGGGATAAGGCCTGGGCTGGTGGATCCTGAAGGGTCAGGAAGGACCTGATTGGAGCCAGAATGATCCTGATCCCAAATCCCAATCCCAAATCCCATTTCCATCCCTCCTGGGGAGCAGACCCCACTTCCCATGGGTGTCCTGGCTCCTTCCTGGAAAACGCTGGGAAATGGGAGCAGGAGGGAGAATCCCAGGGATGGGGAAAGCCAGGAGAGCTCCTGTCACAGGGAATTCCAGCACTGGCTCCACATCCAGGGGCTGATTCCCGAGGAAATGTCCCCTCCCTGCTTCCTGGAGCTTTTGGAGATGCAAATCTCACACCATTTCCCAGTTTGGATGGATTTATCCCGGCTTTCCAGCCTGGTGTGTGCAGAAAGGGGTGGAAAGGGCCAAGGAGCAAAGGGTTCCGACAAGTTTCCTGTTTTTCCCTGAATTTAATTCCAAAGGAGAGGCTCGGTTTCATTGGGATTTGCAGGGAAAGGAGAATTGGGAATGAAATGGGCTTGGAGGGGGTGGAGAGGAAGGGAAGGGAAAGGGAGGAGGAAGAAGGAGAAGGGGAAGGGAAAGGGAAGAAGGGAAAGGAAGAAGGAAAAGAGGAAGGGAAGCAAAAGGTGGAGGAGAGGGGAAAAGGGAAGGGAAAGAGGAAGGGAAAGGGAAGAGAAAAAGTGAAGGGAAAGGAAAAGGAAAAAATGAAAAGGAAAAAATGAAAGGAAAATGAATAGGGAAAAAAAGAGAAGAAAATGAGAAAAAATGAAAGAGAAATTAAAAAAATAAAAGCAGAATAAAAAAATTTAAAAGGGAAAAAATTGAAAAATATGAAAAAGGAAGCAAAGTCGTCCTTTCTCCACAGGCAGATTCAGAATTTCTGCCCCAGCCGCTGTCCCAGATCCCTGTCAAAGCTCGCACGTCCTGCCCGGAGCTTCCCAAGCCATCCCAAGTCCCGGGAAGCACAGACATTTTCACTGCAGCGCCAGCGGATCCCAACAACCCCAAACTGCTTTTCAATCCTTCATCCCCTCGTTTATCCCTCCTGGCGGCGGGATCCGCGCGGATCCTCCGGGAAAAAAAACAACACGGGGAAAAGAAAAAAATATAGGAAAACCAAATAATTAAAAAAAAAAAACCAAAAAGCGGGACTCACCAGCGCGTAGACGGAGCTGAGCACGGAGCAGCAGAGGATCAAACCCAGGCTGGGATACACCAGATATGATCCCATATCCAAGGGGCTGCTTCCAGCATCCAGCCCCGCGCAGGGAAGCGGGAGGAGGAGGCGAGCTCGGAATTCCAGCGGCGCGGCTTTCTCCCCGTCCTCCCGGATCCGCCGAAGGGATTCCGCTCCTCCGGCTCCCCAGCTTTTCAGCCCGAGAGGCACATGACGGGAGACGCCGGGTTTTTTCCTCGTTTTCTCATGGCTGGAGCGGCGGGCAGCTCCCGAAATCCCGCGGCGGAGCCCATGGGCGGACGGGGAAGGGAGAGGCGGCGGAGGCGCTCGGCGGCTCCCGGTGCCGCCGGATCATCTGGGACGGGGCTGCGAAATCACATCCATATGGGCCCGGGATCCCGGCTCGCTGCGGCTCCGGGAAGTTCAAATCATTTCTTTGTCAAACGCAAACACGGAGAGGGCAGCGGGAGAGGGGAGGGAAGGAGGGAGGGAAGGAGGGAGGGAGCAGGGAGAGGGCTGGAAGGGGTGGGAGATGCCAGAGGGAGGGGGAACCTTTAACCACCGCTTTATTTTTAGCCGCAGTAATTTTATCTTTTCGCTCGCCGAGGGGACAAAAAAACCCCAAACTCTCTCCCCTGCTCACGCTCTCTCCGTCTCTTTTATTTTTGGGGCTTTTTTGCGCTTTTTTTTTTTTGCCTCTCCTCCTCTCTGCCTCCTAAAATTTCCCCAAAAGCCCCAAAAGTTGGGAATGTTTTCCCTCAGCAGCGGCGGCACTGGGGGGGGTTCTGCTTGGCTGTCCCACAAAGCTGGTTCTGCCAGACACGGAATTCTCCGGTTTTAGGGGGAAAATCGGGAATTTTGGGCTTCTCTCTCCCTCCCTCTCTGCCTCCAAGGAGCTGCAGTTTGGAAAAGCCGATTGCAAACGTGGGGCTGAAATTCCCGTCCCCTCCTTCCACCCCTCTCCCGTCCTTTATTTTAGGGCTTTTGGAGTTGTTTTTTAATTTATCCCCCCGGAGCATAAAGCGCTTTGCCTTCACTCCGAAATTCCCTGAAATCCTCGGGATTTGGGGTTATTTTCATTTTGGGAATGAATTTTTTTTTTTTTCACCCACATGGGCGCAGAGTTCTCCGGGAGATCCCAGGATCCCTGAAAACCGGGAAAAGGGTTTGGAGTTCCCGGGACTGGCCCAAGCCGAGCCTCCCCCGATCCCATCCCGCTGCTCCCAACCTGGATTTCTCCAGCATTCCCAACTTCCAGGGCTGGGATATCACTCCCAGCTCAGCCGGGAGCTTTCATTCATAAAACTCCGCTGCGAAAAAAAAAAAATAAAAAATTCCAACCCACAGAGCCAAGTGTGGACGGGGGGGATTATTTGGGAATTGCGGCGGGATCCGGCGTTCCCTGCTCGTTTTTCCACGCTGGGAGGAGAAGCGAGGCTGGGAAAGGGTTACAGACCCTGCCAGGGATGCACCACGCGGGCAAACACAGAGAGGCGCCGGGCTCGGGGCTGACTCACTCAACTTTAAAAAATCAAACTCTGAGGGATCTTTTTTGTAGTTTTTTTTGACCCTTTTTCTCCCCTTTATTTCCCGCTTTTCTCGCGGATATTGAGCTGAGGAGCGAAAAAATTCCAATCTCTCCTCTCTCCGGGAGCAGACGGTAAAAACATCAAAATTTTCGCTGCGAGCATTTCTGGGTTATTTTTTGGAGAGCCGAAAAAAAAAAAAAAAAAAAAGAAAAAAAAGAAAAGCGACAGAGACCGAAAGAAAAAAGAAAAAAAAAAAAAAAAAGAAACCCCAAACTCTCCGCTTGCTGCTCGGGTTGGGTTTTTTTTTAATTCCCGTTTTTTTTTTTCCCAGCTCCATGGCCGTGAATGGGAGCCTTGAGCTGGGTTTATGAAAGGCTCTTTCCAAGCGAAGGTAGAGTTGGGCTTCCTGTGAGAGGGAGCGAGGGGAAGGGATAAAAAAAGGGCCGCTCTTGGTGCGATCTCTGCCTCCTCCTCTTCCTCCGCCTCCTTCCCCGCCTTCCCCCGGCCTGCAATCCCGAAGGATCTCCCGGGCTGGGGGATCACACGGGGGTGCAGCCCCCAGTTCCCCATGGGGATTGCAGAGGATCCAGGGCGGAGGGGTGGGAATGAAGGGGGGGGTTCTGAATTCATCCCATGGCATCCCATTGCATCCCATGGATCCCATCCCATGGATCCCATCCCATGGATCCCATCCCACTGCATCCCATTGCATCCCATAGATCCCATCCCAGCACACCCCATCCCATTGCATCCCACCCCATCCCATTGCATCCCATAGATGCCATCCCATAGATCCTGTCCCATTGCACCCCATCCCATTGCAGTCCATCCCATGGATCCCATCCCATGGATCCCATCCCATGGATCCCATCCCATCCCATCCCATGGATCCCATCCCATCCCATCCCATCCCATCCCATCCCATCCCACCCCATCCCAATGCATCCCATAGATCCCATCCCATGGATCCCATCCCATGGATCCCATCCCACTGCATCCCATTGCATCCCATAGATCCCATCCCAGCACACCCCATCCCATTGCATCCCACCCCATCCCAATGCATCCCATAGATCCCATCCCATGGATCCCATCCCACCCCATCCCATTGCATCCCATAGATCCCATCCCATCACACCCCATCCCATTGCACCCCATCCATTGCATCCCATAGATCCCATCCCATGGATCCCATGCCATGCCATGCCATGCCATGCAATGCCATCCCATCCCATCCCATCTCATCCCACCCCATCCCATTGCATCCCATTGCATCCCATGCCATGCCATGCCATCCCATAGATCCCATTCCATGGATCCCATCCCATCCCATCCCATCCCGTCCCGTCCCATCCCATCCCATCCCATCCCATCCCATCCCATCCCATCCCATCCCATCCCATCCCATCCCATCCCATCCCATCCCATCCCACCCCATTCCCATTCCAGCTGGATCCCAAACCTGCTTTTCCAGCAGCCATCCCAACGTTATTCATTAGGGAGAGTAGGGAGGTTTGAGGGCAATTTGGGAATCTCTGCGCAGCCATTCCCACCTCTGCCGGGGTTTTTGTGGGATCTGGCTGCTTTTCCCACCGAGGGAGGCCTGGCATTGGGGAAATCCCTGCCAGGGATTGCCGGGATCTCTGTGGGTGTAGGGACACAGGGATCCACAGGCCCTGGGAAAAGGAGGGGAAAATTCCCCTGCAGCATTCCAGGACATCCATGGTGGGTGTTTCCTTGGAGAGAGGGGGAAGGAGGGAAAATCTCATTTCTGGGGTTTACAGATAATAAAAATGAGGATTTTATAGGGGCCTTGTCCAGAAATTCCAGTGCCAGGAGGGGATGGGAATAAAGTGGCATCTGGGATGGTTTGGGAATGGCCATATCCAGGTTCTGTCCATGTCCAGGCCCTCGTGTCCAGGCCTTGATCCAGGGATGCCTCTGATCCTCTTTGGTTTTCTACATATTTTCTAATTTAGAGATATTTTATTATTTAGATACATTTTATTTATTTATTTATTTATTTGCTTATTTGTTTGCTTACTTACCATTTATTTTTTATTTTTTATTTATGGTTTATCTGTTTCAAATTTATTTCTTTACAAGTTATTTCTTTTGAATTTATTTATTTAAACTTCCTTTATTATTTCCATATTTACATTTATTTTGTTACTACCCCATATTCAAGGGATTAAATGGAGATAACCCTGAACTGATGGAAATGATTCCCAGTTAAACCCTTCTACAAGAAGGGAATTTTCCCCAGTTTAACCCTGGCATAACTGGAGGGAATATTAAACTGGGAATTCTTCCTATTTAACCCTGGCATAAGGAGGGAATTTTCCCCCAGCTTAACGCTTGCACAAGAGGGGAATTTTTTCCCAGTTTAACCCTGGTGAAAATGGAAAATTTTCCCAGTTTAATCCTGGCACGAACATGGGAATTTTCCCAGTTTAACTCTTCCACAACAAGGGAAATTTTCTCAGTTTAATCCTGGCAAAAAACCTGGGAAATTTTCCCAGCTTAACTCTGGTATAAAACTGGGAGTTTTCCCAGTTTAACCCTGTCATAAAACTCGGAATTTTCCCAATTTAATCCTTGTACAAGAAGGGGATTTTCCTCTGTTTAACCCTGGCAAAAAAGGGAATTTTTCCCAGTTTCACCCTGGTACCAAAAGCTCTCCTGGGATATCTCCCCCTGACTCCAAGACTGAGAAATTCTGGATCCCTTTTATCCACAAAAATCCAAACTCACTCCTCAGGCTCCTTAGATCCAAAGTGCCCCCTGCTCAATCCAGCAGCCAGGGAATGATGAATTCCCCCATTTCCTGCTGGAAAAAATGGGAATTGCAGGGCCTGGGTGGGATGAGCTTCAAATCCAGTCCTGCCAAATTGATTTCTCAGGGAATCCTTTTCCCAAACACTCAGAGCAAGGTGGGGTGAACAATCCCCACTGTTCCCCTGGATCCTGGGGAATGAGGGTTTGGTTCCCAGACCTGCATCATTCCTGTGGGTTTCCGTCACTGCTGGGGATGAGCTCAGATGCTGAGGATGGATCCACCCTGCTTGTCCCGTTCCTTGTGTTTGGGAAGAGCTGGGGAAGGGCTGAGAGCTTCCCTGCAATCCCAGGGAATCCCATCCCAGCTCCAGAGGGGCCATGTGAGCGTCTCCCCATCCACATGACCCCCAAGAGCCTCTCCGGCTTTTCCCCACATCAAAGGGTCACGAGGAGCAGAAATTCCGGCCCTCCATTCAGAAAACTTTTCCTTGGAAACTCAGATTTATTCCAGGAGCAGCCCCAGCCCCCGGTGCTGGAATTTGGGATGCCCCAAGGATTCTGGCTTCTCCCATCATCCCAAAGCTGCTTCCAAGAGGGATTTTCTTTGGAGGGCAAGGGGAATCCTTCAGCGCATCCTGGTTTTGTTTGGGATGATGCAGCCAAATGTGGGAGGTTTTTCCTTGGAATTCTTCCCTCTGGAGAGCTCCATTCCCTGTCCCAGCCTTGCATCCCTCTCAGAGGGAATTCAGACGCTTTTGTTTTGCTTCCCTTTCCGATTGTATCCATGAGCAGGGATTTAAGGAAGCGGGAAGGAATGTGGGATAAAAGGAGCGTTTGTAACGTTGTTGTTTTATGGAGCCCCTTGGGAATGGCAGGGCTTGGAATGTTTCTGCAACAGCTTCCAATGAACCTTTCCAAATGTTTGGATGCTTTCACTGTTGGAAATCAGCATCCTGAGAGAAAAAAAAAAGGGGGATGATCCATTTAAACTGCTGCAGTTTGGGCCAGGAATGGTCACTTTTAGGGATCAGCTCCAGATTGGAGGGAATTTTTATGCAGTTTAAGGATAAAATTCTCATTTCCCTGGATTTTTAAACTGATTTCCAGCTGGGGGAACATTTCCCTCCTGTGGGAGTTGGAATTTCTATTCTGGATAAAAATAACTTCTGTCCTCCCTCTCCTGGTCACTAAAGCGACAAAGGGCAGGGATGGATGGGATTTTGGGAAGGAATTCCCAAATAATTTATTATTTAGAGACAAACTTCAGCTGGGAGGCTGCAGAAGGACTGGGATGGAATTCCCAGAGAAGCTGTGGCTGCCCCTGGATCCCTGGAAGGGCCCAAGGCCAGGCTGGATGGGGCTTGGAGCAGCCTGGGATAGTGGGAGATGCTCCTGGCAGGGGTGGATTGGGATAATCCTTAAGTTCCCTTCCATTCCAAACTTTCCAGAATTCCATGGCAAACAGAACTTCCTCATCTCGGTGGAGAAGAGATCCAAGGTTGAAAAATTCCTTCCCTGCTCTCCCTTCCCTTGGCTCACTGCTCCAACCATTGGGAAATCGCCTGAAATACAAGAAAAAATTTCCCCTTTTTGGTTCAGTTGTAATTTCCTCGCTGCTCCTCACTCTGGCTTTCTCCAGCAGCATTCCACACTCCAGGAACAGGAATTCCCTGCAAAAGTGGGACAGGATGAGGGAAATTCCCGTGTGTTTCTCATGCAGCCCGGGAGAACTTCCAGAGCTGGAGTGAGAACCCAAACTCCTAAAACCCTTCCCAGAGCTGTGTTTGCTTTCCAGCATTTTTGTTGTCTGGACTGGGAGAAGAAGGACATGAGGAACACGGGGTTGAGGGAGGTTTGAGGTCATGGATCATCTTCCAGAATCATGGAATGGTTTGGGTGAGAAAGGACCTTAAGGATGATCCCATTCCATGGGCAGAGACACCTCCCACTATCCCAGGCTGCTCCCAGCCCCGTCCAACCTGGCCTTGGGCACTTCCAGTGGATCATTCCTTCCTTCCCGCTTCCTTCCTTCTTTGATTTTCCAGCTCCATCTTCCAAAACAGCTGGAATTTATCCATTCATTGGAATAATTTATCCAGTTTCTTGGGAATTTGCAGCACTGTGAGCTGCGAGGTTTTTCCTTTCCCCGTTGTTGCTCATCCCAGTTTCTCCATTCCGGGGATT
Organism: Melospiza melodia melodia; assembly: GCF_035770615.1. Taxonomy (NCBI): domain Eukaryota; kingdom Metazoa; phylum Chordata; class Aves; order Passeriformes; family Passerellidae; genus Melospiza; species Melospiza melodia. The sequence continues at coordinate 1,549,548 of NC_086194.1, forward strand.
TCTCCACACCCTAATAAAAAAAGGAGCACCTGGACCCTCCACATTTTTCTCCAGATTGAAAAAGTCTTTTATTCTCTCTTTTTAAAATTATTTTCCCTTTCCCCCTCCCCTGCCTCGATGTCCCTGTCCTCAAATTATCTTTTTCCCCTTTCCCAAACTCTGGCCAGAATCCACAGAAAAACTCCAGAGGTGAGTGGGAAAATCCCTCAGGAACTGTCAGGAACCAAAACAATTTGGGCAAACTCCTCAGTGGCAGTCAGGGATGCAGGGATGGGAGCATTTTTCCAGTGGGAGAAGCTCTGATTGGGGATGATCCCTGGAGCGAGGTTGGTCCCAGCCAAGGAGCCCTTTCCTGCCTGCCAGGGAATCAGGCATGGAAAAAAGCGGGACAGAGCCTTAGCTGGATCATCCTGGAGCTCAAACAGCTGGAGGAGCCTGGAGAGAGCTGGGAATCTGACTCCAGGCTTCTCTGGGAATCTGGGAATGGGATTTTCTGGGATGGGCTGGTTTTCCCCATTCCAGCACCACCAAACGCAGCCCTGGGAGCTGCCGGGACCTTGCACACTTTGGCTGTGTCCAGTTGCTCCTTTGTGAGAAATCCCCATTTTTTCACAGGCAATCCCAATTTTTGCTGAACAATCCCAATTTTCTGATGAGCGATCCCAATTTTTTGATGATGAATCCCAATTTTCTGATGATGAGTAATCCAAATTTTGTGATGAGCAATCCCAATTCTCTGATGAGAAATCCCAATTTTTCGACAAGCAATCCCACAAAAGCAATCCCAATTTTTTGATGATGATTCCCAATTTTCTGATGATCGATCCCAATTTTTTGACCATCAATCCCAATTTTTTGATGAGCAGTCCCAATTTTCTGATGAGGCATCCCAATTTTTTGATGAGGCATCCCAATTTTTTGATGATGAATCCCAAGTTTTTGATGAGGCATCCCAATTTTTTGATGAGCAATCCCAATTTTCTGATGAGGCATCCCAATTTTTTGATGAGGCATCCCAATTTTTTTATGAGGCATCCCAATTTTTTGATGATGAATCCCAAGTTTTTGATGATGAATCCTAAGGTTTTGATGAGGAATCCCAATTTTTTGATGAGCGATCCCCATTTTTTGATGACAAATCCCATTTTTTCCATGACAAATCCCAATTTTTTTGATGACCAATCCCAATTATTTTAATCCCAGACACAAGGATGAGCTCCCAGCAGCTGGGAATGCTCCAATCTGGGAGGAAACACAGGACGGAAGCAGCTGGAATCACCCCCACCCCAACCACTGACTCCGATAAGGGGACGACGAGGGGCGGGATTCATTTTTTACCGTTTGAGCTCAGAACCTGTTCCTTGGGATCATAAACCGGGATTTACTGCCTGGCCCTCATAAAGCCGCGCTTATCCATTGGGCTGAGCCTGTGGGGAGCACGTGAGGCCCATCCCGAGCTGCTTCCAGGGCAGTTTTCCCGGGAGTTCACAGTCCGCCAGAGCTCTGATAAGCGTTTAAATGTGGTGGCCCTGTAGTAGATAGGGTCAGGCACTCAGAAAATCTCGCGATGTCACGGAAAGCAGTAAAATCCCTCTCCCCCTAACGCCTAGTGATAAAAAATCACCCAAGAATGCAGTCCCCCCTAACATTAGTAACTTTCGACTCCTTACTAACCAATTACAGTAAGGTAAGACCCCCTGACGTAGAGAAAAAACTTTCCCAGTATAAAACCCGATGAAACGAGACAATAAAAGTCTTAAACCGCCCACCATACTGGTGTCCGCGTGTGTTCTTAGCCCGAGTGACCCTGGAGAGTTAAAGTCGCCGTGCCATTTCCTCAAAACCAAGTCACCTCGCCTTACATCAAAAAGCAACATGGCCCCAAACCTGCCGGGGCTACTGGGGGCAGTGAGGTCCCTTTGTGGGGCTGGGGCGTGGAATGGCACCTTTGTCTCATTCCCAAACATTCCAGGAGGATCCACAGCCTTCATCCTGGCAGATCGACTTCTCCAGCCTGGAAAAATCAGCCCTGGAGAAGGAATGAACGGCCCTGGGTGGTTTTGGGTTGTTGGGTTCCGTCCTGGTTTGGGGAAAGCTCCTGGAAAATTGTTTTCATGGAAAACGCCGCAGGGAAATGGGAATTTGGGACTTTTCCTAGTAAAGGGTTGGAACACAGCACTGAAAATTCCAGGAATCCAAAGCAAAGAAGGAGGTGGCTCCTCCCTGGCGGGTGCTGGAGCTGAGGAGCTCCTTGCGCAGGATTTTGTTTGTGTGGATTCTAACTGGGATAAGATAAGGAAAAAAAACATTCCAGGCTTTTAAAACCTGGTGAAACGTCTGTGCACTGGGAGGTCGCTGAGTTTGGAGTGGTTGGAGGCTGGGGAGTTTCATGGAAAACCATCGGATGTTCCCAGGGTTCTCATGGTCATGAGGAATTCTACTCCCAGGAGTTCCCAGCCTGTTGTTCCCTCGTTATCCATCACCAGTGCTGCTGGTGATTCCAGGATCACCAGAAGATTCCAGAAGGTGGAATTTCCATCCGAGATGGATCAGCAGTTCTGGGTAAAACAAAATAAATTTAGGAAAAAAGGGATTTTGCAGGTAGAAAACTCCTCCCTGGCCAAGCTCACTCCTCTCTGAAATTCCAGAATTGTGAGCAGGGAATGCTCCTGGTTTTCCAAGCCCATGGAGCATCCACAGTCCCTGTGGGTCCCACTGGTTGCTTTCCTGGGAATTCAGGGCTCCCAGAGGTGGAATATCCTGGAAATATTAAAATATCAAGGCTCAGCCCTCTGTTTTCTCTCCCAGTGGTTTGGTGGGATCAGTCTGAACTTGGCTCTGGGAATTGCAGCATTAAATTCTCCCACGATTCATTTTATCAGGGATAAAATCCATGATTCCAGTTTAAATGTCCTCTCCATCCAACCTCCAGCTCCTCCAAACTGTTTTATTTGAACAGAATTCTCCCATTTATTGCTTAAAAATCTATTTTTAGTAAAGAAACTCCACAGATTTTTTAGGAAAGCTCCAAACCAACTCCTATAATGGATTTGTGGAAATTTAGGAGCATCAAGAGGTTCCAAGTATCCATCACTTTCCAAATTTTCCAAGTCAAGAGTTGGGGGGGAAAAGATTTATTATTTTATTATATCTAATAATACATATATTTAAATATTTTATATTATATATTTATTTTATCATTTTAATATATATTTTATTTTATTTATTTTATTCTATTCTAATAAAATTGAATTAAATTCTTCAGCATTCCCTGTTGCTCTTATATACCTATTTTTACATTTCCCACTCTTTTAAGGATTTGTATGAAAAAGAAGCTGCAATTCCTATTTTTTTTTTTGTATGAAAATAGGCTTTAATAGAAAATAATGATTTTTTCCTTCTTTTTAAATGAATAGAAATATTTTTAAAAAATTTAAATTGTTCTGATATTTCCTTTTAATATATTTTCATATTCCCATTTTTTTCACACCTGGCAGCTGGGAATTGGGATTTTCCTTAAATTCCAGAGGAAATTTAGAGGGATCTCTGTGCTTCCACACTCCCATGAACTGTGGAAAGGCCATCCAGAAAATACTCTGGGATCTGGGATGGTTTCACTCCATAAAATTTTTTGCTGCCTAAGGAAAAGTTGGAAGTTGGCTCCTGCACGTTCCAACAACTCAGCCAAGCAAAAGGATAAAGGAGCAGAATGGGAATTTTAAAAAATGGAGAAAGGAAGAAAAAAACCCACCCCAGCCTTTGGAACATTTGTTTTTTGCCAGGATTTCGGGAATTTTCACTGCAGGAACGTTTTCCAGCTTGTCCAGTAAAATCCTTAATTTTAAATGGTGCTGCTTTAGCAGGAATGGGTGACAAAGGAAATTTGGGATGATAATAAAATTCCCAACTCAGGAATTTTTATTTCAGCATCCAGGTAGTCAGAAACAAGGTCTTATCTAGGGAAAAATTTGGATCTTGGCATCCAAAACATCCTTGCAGGCATGACTTTGGATGACTTTGGGATCCCTCTCCATGTGTAGGACTGGGAAAAGATAAATAATAAATCCATGGATTAAAATGGATGGATCAAGCTCCATGTTGAGGATGAGGAGAGATGCAGGTGGGGCTGGAATTATGGAATTCCAGGATTGCTGAGGCTGGGGAAGATCTCTGGGATCACCGAGTCCAAGCTGTGCCCCGAGTGCCACATCCAGGAATTCCTGGGACACCTGCAGGGATGGGCACCCCAAACCTCCCTGGGCAGCCCCTGCCAAGGCCTGAGCCCCCTTTCCATGGAGAAATTCCTGCTGGTGTTCGACCTGAACCTCCCTCACATGTGCTGGAACTGGGAGTGAATTGCTTCCCAAAAAAAATCCTGAGGGGTTTGGGGTTAAACCCCAGGAAAATCCTCTCCTGGAGTTCCTCAATTCACCTGGAGAGTTTTGGCAGGGCTGGAGGGTGTGGAGGAGGAACAGAGCTGGGAAAAGCAGCTCTTGCATCCAGAGAATCCTAAAATCACTGAAACTGGGAAAGATCTCTGGGACCATCGAGTCCAAGCTGTGCCTGATCCCACCAGAGCCCCGAGTGCCGCATCCAGGAATTCCTGGGACACCTCCAGGGGTGGGCACTCCAAACCCTCCTGGACGGTTTCAATGTCTCACCATGCTTTCCATGGGGAAATTATCCCAAATACCCAATTTAACCCTTCCCTGGAACAACCTCAGGCCGTTCCCTCTCCTCCTGTCCCTGTTCCCTGGCAGCAGATCCCAATTCCCTCTGGCTGCCCGCTCATGTCCCAGGAGGTCCCCCTGGAGCTCCTTTTCTCCAGGATGAACATTCCCAGCTCCCTCATCAACACCATCAAATTCATCCCCGTTATTTTTAATAGGAAATTGAATTCTTTTTCTCCATGTGGTTTATCCCTGGTCGTTCCAGGCCTCCCAGTCCCTGCCCCAGGAACTTTTGACCCCGTTGCTCAATTTTAAATAAATTTCCCAGAAGGATGAAAGTCCCGTAAATATTTGGTGTAAATTCCGTCAAAATCGATTGGGAGAGTGGAGGGAAAATTCCAGGAGGGAAAAATAAACAACTCCTAAATGAGAGGCTTGCGATGGAAAATCAGTCACCAAAATTATGGGATAGAGATGCAAGGGATAAAGAGGGAAAGGGAAAGGGAAATGGAAATGGAAAGGGAAAGGGAAAGGGAAAGGGAAAGGGAAAGGGAAAGGGAAAGGGAAAGGGAAAGGGAAAGGGAAAGGAAGAAGAAAAAGAAAAGAGAAAGAAGAAAAGGAGAAGAGGAAGGAGAGAGGGTGAGGATGAGAAGGAAAAGGAGGAGAAGGAGAAGGAGAGGAGAAGGAGAAGGAGAAGGAGAAGGAGAAGGAGAAGGAGAAGGAGAAGGAGAAGGAGAAGGAGAAGGAGAAGGAGAAGGAGAAGGAGAAGGAGAAGGAGAAGGAGAAGGAGAAGGAGAAGGAGAAGGAGAATTCCCAAAGGATAGAGAAAATCCCAGGAAAGCTGAGCAGGAATCCCAGCACTCCTCAGCCAGGACAATGTGTTTGACTCAGTGCTGCATTTATGGGAAGATTTATGGCTCCTACTCCAAGAATTTCATGGATGAGTCAAGGAAAAATGTCTCGTTCCCAGATGGTGAACAGAGTCACCCAAGAAAGGAGTGATGGCATGGGATCATAAAAACTGGAATTATGGAGCTGGGAATTGATCCCAAATCCCATAAATCCTTGCCTGGTGACTTCAAATGAAGCTGCCCATGATTTTTCTCCTGATGGAAGGGGAGTGTCCAGGGGAAATCCGTGACCTGGATTCCTTTTTCCCAAATCAAGGAGCAGGTGGAGCTCCAGAGGTTTGGTTTCACATCCATCCTCAGGTGGGAATACCCAGCTTGGAGTGATCCCTCTCCCGTGACTGCAAGTAAGGATTTGGACAATGGGAAAAGGAAAAGGAACATGGAAATTTGCCTTGAAGGGATTTCCAGCCCCAGCACGAGCCCTTTTTATAAATAATTCCATGATGGACATTTAACGGAAAGCCAAATTTCCAATTTAAACCCAGCTGAATTATTTATTTCCTAATAGATATCCCAGGACGAGATTCCTCGTAATTAATATAACTATACCCTAATTAAATAAATATAAATTATTTAAATAAATATATTTTAAAAGAAGAAATATATATTAAATAAATATAGATGGGAAATACATATAATAAAGAGATATTAAATATAGAAATACATATTTAAGTAAATAAAATACATAAAGTAATAAATACATATTTAAATAAATAAATGATATCAAATTAAGAAATATATGTTGAATATTCCCTATTAATTCTGAATTCCTGCTCCCTCCAATCCATGTTTGGGCCACCACAATCCTACTGGACCAGCAGGAAAACTCATCCAGAATAAAACAAATTCCATTGATTTGGGGTTGGTTTTAACTCCACGAATTCCTTGACCCAGCCAGTGTGGGGGAAATGTCTGTGGGAATTCAGGAACGAGCAGGAAATTCCCACTTCTATAGGCTGTGGAGAAATGCCAATAAAATATCCATGCCCATGATCCAGCTGGGAGAGGAGCTTCAGCCTCGTGTTGGACCCAAGTGCAAATATTTGGATCGTGTGGAAATGTTTAACCCAAGACCAAACAGAAAAACCTGGAAAAGGGAATTTTCTCTCTTCATCCCACTCTCGTCCCTGTGGATATCTGGGAATCAGGAAGGAAGAGCTTCCATTCCATTCTTTTCCTGGAGCTGCAGGGCTGGGTCTGTGCCACTTCTTCCCGAGTTATTCCCTAAATCCGATTATTCCTGAGATAATTATTGCAAAGTCAACACTCCTTAACTGGAAGGAAATATTTGGATAATTTTCCCTCTCCTGTAGGATTTTTCTAGGTTTAGGGCCAATCGTGGAATCATGAAGGCTGGAGAAGGCCTCCAGGAGCATCAATTCCAACCTTCAACCAAATTCCCACTACACCATAACCCAAAGTGCCGTATCCACTGGTTTTTAAAAAATTCCAGGAATGGTGATTTCACCACTTTGTCCCAAATATCTTCCCAGGGAAAAGATTTCCCTTTGGAATTTTTTGACTTTTGTAAACGGAGACTTTAATTTTATCAACGTAAGGAATTTTTGCCGACTTAGAGGCAGTGGGGATGAATTGTTTGGTGACTTTCCTAGTGGAAAAATCCCAGAAAAACACAAAAACCTCATCCATGATTGCTGAAAAGAGAGGAAAGCAGAGCCTGGAGGGAAAAAAGGTGGAATATTCCTGGGATATCTTAACACAGGGCTGGTTTAGACCTTCCAGCGTGATTTTCCTTAGATTTGTTTTGTTCTTTGTCTGGAATGCAGGAGCAGAATTCCCACATGACTTTATGGCAGCAACCCTTGGCCCTTCTCACCCCACTCCTGCCTCCCCTGCAATTCCGATGGAATTCCAGGACTTAAGCAGGACAAACATGGGGAGGTGATAAGAAGAACCTGCTCCTCCAGCACCTTGGTTCGATGAGTTCAAGGGTGGCAGAGGTCCCAGACAAACCTGTCTGGAGCTGGATTTCCAGGAATCTTCACTGGGAAGGTCATGTGAAAACAGATCCCAGAGTCCTGGAGTGCCAGAGTGCTGTGGGAACAGCAGCACCAGCAGGAGAATTCCCAGGATTTGTCAGCCTGGGGTAATTTGGGAAACGCTGAGGTCTCAGCAATATAAAGGCCCAAAACATCTCAGGTGGGTAGGAAGCTCACAGGTCCTGGATCTCAAATGAAATCCCAGATTTCCTTGGCATGAGCTGGAAATCTGGGAGGGGAGAGTTTATTTATATGTAATATTTAGGGATGTTGAAAGGCTGGGAGAGTTGGGAATGCTCAGCTTGGAGAAGAGAAGCTATGGGGTGACCTCACTGGGGATCATCCCTTCCCCATTCCATGGCAGGGACACCTCCCACTATCCCAGGGTGCTCCAAGTGGGAACACCTTGGACACTCTGGGATCCCTGGCCTTGAACACTCCCAGGGATGCAGGGGCAGCCACAGCTTCCCTGGGAATTCCATCCCAGCCTCTCCCCACCCTCCCAGCCAGGAATTCCCAATTCCCAATCTCCCATCCATCCCTGCCCTCTGGCAGTGGGAGCCATTCCCTGTGTCCTGTCCCTCCAGCCCTTGGAAATTTTCTCTCTTCACATTTTCTGCAGATCTTTCAGAAGGTCATACTGAGCTCACCCCAAAGCTTCTCCCCTCCAGGGGAACATTCCCAGCTCTCCCAGCAGAGCTGCTCCATCCCTGGGACCATCCTGGAGCCTCCTCTGGGCTCTCTGCAGCAGCTCCAGCTCCTTCCCGTGCTGGATCCAGGGCTGGGGCAGCTCTGCAGGTGGGGCCTCACCTGAGCATGGGGGCACAGGGGCAGAATTCCCTCCCTGGACCTTCTCCCCTCATTCCTTTGGACGAGCCCAGGACAAGATTGGATCTCAGGCATGCCACATGCAGCGGGGTCATTGGGATGGGCCAGGCTGGGATGCGTTTTCCCAGCCAGAGTCACCAACATTCCTCATTTTTTGAGGGTTTTGGGTTTTTTTTTAATGTAAAATTCCAGCTGGATTAAAAACAATCTCAGTGTTTGAGACACAAGAAAACCTCTGATCACCTTTGGGATTATCCATCTTTATCCTTGTGATTGACATCCTAAAAAACAATTGGAATTGGGGTAGCACAACTTTGGGGAATTTCCTGTCAGTTCTGAAGGTACCAAATCCAGGAAGGTGAAGAAGGAAAGGTTCAGCTCCTTGTTTCCCCAGCACTGAAGGGAAACTTCTCATGTTGTCAGCCCACCTTGCAGGGTTTAGTTCCTGCAAACCTCAGCAGCTCCTCCTGCACCGCATGAATTAATTGCATTAATTAATTAGTCACATTAATTACAGCCTAATTGATAAAATCAGCTGCAGAACAAAGGCAAGGAGCAGAGCAGGCCATGGAAACACAAGGATTGTGCCTCTGTTTGGATGCTGAGGATGTCTGGGCTCAGCTGCTCTCTGGTCACTCAGCCCACACTCTGCAAAGGCTGAGTTTAATTAATCCAGGCTTTATTAGAAGCCGTCCCGCTGCTCCTGGTGTCCTGTTTTCCTTTGCCAAGGGCAAGTTTGGGAATTGGCTGCCAAAACAAGGGTGGCTCAAAATCTGAAGTTATTGTTGATCCCTTCCGAGTTTCTCCAGCTTTATCAAAACATAAACAGAGATTTTGTGCTGTTCCAACGATCCCGGCACAGCCAAAATTCTGATTGCTCTTAATTCCCATTTATAGAGCAAATAAAATCCCTTTATTATATAAAAAGCTCCTACTGTTTATTTCTTTTTCCAGAATTAATTGTGTGGGTTCCTTCCCTCCAAGTCATGGTTCTGCTAAGGGCTACTTTTCTATATTTATATTTTAATGTTACAAAAAATTATCTATTAATCTATTTATTCTTATTAATTCTGTTATAGATTATTAATATTAATGTTCATTATTTTGCATATTAATAATTTTTACATTAATTAGTTTATATATTTATCACTATACATATTATATAGTATATATTATTATACTATATTATTAATATATTATATTATTAGTATATTATATTATTATATAGCATATATTATTTTAGATATTTATTATTTTTATATTAATAATTGATATATTGGTTAGGTTATATATTTATTATTTTACTTATTATTTTATATATTATTATTTAATATATTCTTTTTAGAGTATTATTTTTATACATCATTTTAATATTAATATTTTTATGTATTAATTTCCAGAAATTGATTAATAACACTTTTTGAGGGATTACCCTAAAAAATATTTCCAGATTGGTCACTGGCACGGAATTCCCAGAGCAGCTGTGGCTGCCCCTGGATCTGTGGAAGTGTCCAAGGCCAGGTTGGACATTGGGGTTTGGAGCACCCTGGGATGGGATTTGAGGTCCCATCCATCCCAAACCATTCCATAATTCCATGATTTCTCCTTCCCTGCCTGTGGAACGGTTTCTTTAAGAATCAACCCCCACTGACCCAAACCTCAGCAAACTTGAGGTTAAAATCCAGCTGGAAATTGATGATTTACCCAAAGCTCCCCCGGGGTGGGTAATGAACACCTGAGAGGGAGAATTTTCCAATTCCTTCGGGATGAGCCAGCCCAGGGTCAGCCGGACCCGGAGTGAGCTGCAAGCTCAGCAAAACAGCCGGGAATGGTGTGGGGACACGGGGAGAGAGAGGAAAAATCCTGCTGGGCACAGAGATGGCCAGAGCCCCGGAGATGGCCAGAATGGCCAGACCATTCCCAAGTAGCCCAGACCAGATCTGAGAAGTTCAGGCCAGACTTGAGTAGCCCAGATCAGGCTGAGAAGCCCAGAGCAGACCTAAGAAACCCCAAACAGGCCTGAGTAGCCCAGACCAGACCTGAGTAGTTCAGACCAAGCCTGAGTAGCCCAAAATGGGTCTGAGAAGCCCAAAATAGGCCTGAGAAGCTCAGATCAGGTCTGAGAAGCCCAGACTAGACCTGAGTAGCTCAGACCAAGCCTGAGTAGCCCAAAACAGGTCTGAGAAGCCCAAAATAGGCCAGAGAAGCTCAGATCAGGTCTGAGAAGCCCAGACTAGACCTGAGTAGCTCAGACCAAGCCTGAGTAGCCCAAAACAGGTCTGAGAAGCCCAAAATAGGCCAGAGAAGCTCAGATCAGGTCTGAGAAGCCCAGACTAGGCCTGAGTAGCTCAGATCAGGCCTGAGAGGCCCAGACTAGACCTGAGAAGCCCAAAATAGGCCTGAGAAGATCAGACCAAGCCTAAGTAGCCCAGACCTGACCTAAAAATTCCAGACCAAACTTGAGTAGCCCAAAACAGGCCTGAGTAGCCCAAACTAGGCCTGAGAAGTTCAGACCAGGCCTGAGTAGCCCAGACCAACCCTGAGTAGCCCAAAACAGGCCTGAGAATTCCAGACCAAACTTGAGAAGCCCAGACTAGGCCTGAAAAGCCCAAAATAGGCCTGAGAAGCTCAGATCAGGCCTGAGTAGTCCAGGCTAAAGTGCTCCACTGGTCTTGCCTACAACTGAATTCCAATTATTCCTTGGGGATTAATTGCCCCATTTTTTTGGAAGCAGAACCAGCTGCTCTAAAGCTTTTTCCGAAGGCCCTAGGCTGGGTCTGTTCTTGGCCACACACAAAACCGGAGTCAGCAGAATGATCCCGGGATCAGGAATTAAAGCAGGAAATAAAAACAGTGCCTGGGTTGGGATCCAGGGAATGCTGAGGGATGTCAGCATTGGTGATGCCTCAGATTTTAGCTTTCATATTTTAGCTTTTATATTCTTCAGATTCTGTTCTTTTATTTTTTTATATATTTTATTCTGTTTTTTTAATATTTTTCAGATTCTGTGCTGCTTTAGTGTGTGGGTCTGAGCTTCACATCAAGGCATGGTGAGCTCTGTGCACAGAGCAGGGAGACAAAACAATTCCTGCTCCAGCTGGGCACCAAGGACAAATGATCCAAATCTCAGCCCCAGAGCACAAACACCGTGGGCTGGAGAGAGAAAAACAAGCAGGGTGGGACTGCCTGGGCTAAAGCTGGAATGGGACAATGAACTGCAAGGTGCAAATGGAGCAGAACTGATCCCAGGGAGAGACCCCGGGAGCGCTCGTGCATTTTGGGGCCATTTTGGTTCATCTTGGGTGCAGCCCTGGCTGGGCTCTGGTGCTGCCCAAGGTGCATCCATGGAGAAGATCCTTTGAATAAATCCCTGCTTTATTCTTTAGCTCTGTCCAGTCTCTGTTCCATTTGAAGGATATTTAAGCTCCATCTCCTTTCCCATTTTTCCAGGGAGTGCTGAGGGATGTCAGCAGTGGAGGCCCCATTGAAGGATATTTAAGCCTCATCTCCTTTCCCATTTTTCCAGGGAATGCGAATCCAGCTCAGGATCAGATCTTGTGTATCCCAGCTTTTGCTTTTTCCAGGCAGGATGTGCCGATTGATTTATTTCACCCTCATCCCTAGACCTCGATTTCCTTGATTTCCAAGATAATCAAGGATTTTTTTCATCAACAGCTTTTATTCTTCTCGTGGCCAGATGTGGCTCTTCTTTGTCTTCATGGAAGTTTGAATTGGAATCTGAGGGAAGCACTGACAATTGTTGCTGCTTGAACTTCATAGAATTGCTCTGAGCTTGGGAAGCAAGGATGGGATTAATTAAATTAATTTTAACTCCTGTAAATTTGGGATTTTTTTAGGAATTACTCAGAGAATATGGAGAGAGATGGAGAAGGGAGAAAGGAGTTCCTGCAGTTATCTGCAGCTCAGTGCATCCATGGATTCCAAACTTTCCCTGAAAGTCTTCTGGGACCTGTTGGGCAGCAGGAAAAGTGAAGAATTTTGGGAAAAATGAGATTCCAAATATGTGGAATCATAGAGCCATAGAACATCCAGGCTTGGAAGGGACCCACAAGGACAATAAAAGTCCAACTCCTCCTTCAGTATGTTGGAAGTTTGACAAATTCCAGTTTTTCCCTGAGTATTTGGCTCTCTGGGGAACCCAAACTGACTCCAGTAATTATTCCTTAGGGCTGGGAACAGCAGCTTTGAATTTGGGGCTTGGGATGGGGGAGCTCCAAGAAGTGCTGGGACAACCCAAAGCACTCGGAGGAGATTAAATTGGAAATTAAGGATCAAGTTTTGGTTTAAACAGCTCTGAAATTGATAATGAGAGATAAAACTGAGCTTAAAAATTGGTGTTTAAAATAAAAGTCTCCAGATGTGTTCAGGCTGAAGATGGAATTCCAGCTGTCTGTGATATCTGAGTTTTCCTTCTGGGATGAGCAAATCCACATGGAATTCAGGGTCCTGCACAATCCCTGGCAGCTCTTGGATGAAAGTTGTGCCCTGAGAAAGTCACTGAAAATGTTAAAACTTAAATTTCCATCAGCTGCAGTGGGGACGCATCAGTAGATTCTTGAATATTGGGTTTGCCTTTTGATTTGCAAAAAATGGGAATAAAGAAGAGTTCCAAACATTCCTCCTGCAGCCTTGGATTTGCCTTTTGATTTGCAAAAAATGGGAATAAAGAAAAATCGAAAACATTTAAGTACATCCTGGAACATTGGGTTTGCCTTTTGATTTGCAAAAATGTGAAAAAAAGAATTGAAAACACTTAAATACATCCTGGAACATTGGGTTTGCCTTTTGATTTGTAGGAAATGGGAACTTTTGATTTGTAGGAAATGGGAATAAAGAAGAATTCCAAACATTTATATTCAGCTTGCCACATTGGATTTGCATTTTGATTTGCAAAAAATGGGAATAAATAAGAATTGAAAACATTTAAGTACATCCTGGAATGTTGGATTTGCCTTTTGATTTGCAAAAAATGGGAATAAAGAAGCACTCCAAGCACTTGGAGGCGTTCAAGCTTTTACAGGAATGAGGAAAATGAACGAGCGAAATGGGGGAATTTCCATTTCAATGATCCTGGATTGGACTGAAATTGAATTTTGGAAAGGAAAAGCTCCAGGAAAACCTTCTTGGGTGAAGATTTCCACCCAGGAGCTACAAATCTGGGAATTCACAGTTCAGCAAGGGCTGGGAAACAGAGGGAATATCAGCGAATATCGTCCCTGGAGCAGCTCGGACCTGGATATTCCCATTTCAAAACAAAATAAAACCCACGGAAAATCCCAGGTGTGCTTCTGCTGGAACAGAGATTACCAAGTTTTTTAGTCAATGAGGAAATTTCAGTTTCCCAGCACTCGGAAAAGTTTGGTGGGACTGAGATGAGCGCAAAGTTCGCGGATAACGGGATGCGGAACATTCCGTTCGGACAGGAAGGTCCAACAAGTCCCACCTCTATCCCCTCTGGACAAGGAGATAAATCAGGATTTTCCAGGTCAACACCAGCAACTTTTCCTGCTGCAGCTTTCCCAACACCAGGTGTGGCTGGGCCTGGCTTCAAGGGAATTTGCAATCCTGCAGCCGTGTCCTCATCCTGGCATTCTGGGAAGTGCTTGAGGATCCCTGTACTCGAATCCCTGGAAATATTTGTTGGAATGGGAGTGTTTGCACCGTCAGGAAAGGGCAGGGAGGCTGTGGAGGTGCTGGGGCTCACATCCAGGGGATTCTGGGTGTGATCCGTGCCCTCAATCCTTGGACAGAATTCCAGTTCCCGCTGCTGAGTATTCAGAAACCTCAGGAAAAAGCTCTTTTCCAAAATCAGGGAATTCCAACATAAAGCAGAAGAAAAATGGATCAAAACCCTCTAAGCCACCCATGGAGTTCCAAATAAAAGCCCCTCTCTAGGAATTACCTCGCCTCAGCTCAAAGTCCAGCTTTAAAAAGGAATTTATTGCCTGAGTTTAATTTTAGGCCTGGCTTTTCACAGCTGAGCTGGGCTCAGCTCTCTTGCCCGGCTCAAGTTTAACTCTTCTTGCAGCTTTCAAAATAAAAATCTTGTTGGAAAGGATTTGGGGGAGTGGGAAGCAGCTGAAATTTCAATTTTTTTAATTGAACTGTAAATGGTTTTTTAAGGGATATCCAGGAGAGAGATATCCCAGCAGGAATTCCTACGGGAGCAGCCACAGGATCCCAATCCAGCCCATTCCCAGCAGGAATATGAAATACACCCCAAATTCCTGTGGGGATTCAAGTTCTGCCCTTTGTCCAATTCCTCATCCTCACACTTCAAAATTCCATAATTTTGGAATGGATTACTGAGGAAAGAATTTTCCAAGCAGAACATTCCCAATTTCTCAGCTCTTTTCTGGGAATGCCGCCATCCCCACATGAGTCCTGCGAGGGTTTGAAGTGGTTTCTGTATCTTCTATCCCATAAATTAGATTAAAAAATGTGGAATTAGGGAATTATTAAGGAAATTATTGAGGAAAAGACCTCTAGAACTGGGTCCAGCCATAAACCAGCACTTCCAGGTTCACCATATTTTGATATTTTTGGGACCATTTTTTAAAATATTTTTGGGACAATTCCTACCCCTGCCAGTGAAATATGGGACAGAGAGCCCTGAATATGGGACATGGTTCTGGAGCTGATCCTCTGGAAGTGAGATGTGAGGAATTGCAGCTGGAAAAGTCGGGAGGGACTGGAAAAATCTGGTCCTGCTGGAACAGGGAGCTCGGATCAGAGTCTGGGTTCTACTGTGCTTCCTTCCAGCTGTTCCCATGGTGGATTCTGTGGTTCCTGGATTGTGGGATTGTGAAATCCTGGGATTCTGGAGCTCTGGAATTCTGTGATTCTGGGATTCTGAGATTCCTGGAGTTTGTTGTTCTGTGATTCTGGGATATTTGGATTCTGGGATTTTGGGATTCTGAGATTCCTGGAGTCTGTCGTTCTGTGATTCTGGGATATTGGGATCCTGGGAATATCAGGATTCTGGGATATCAGGATTCTGAGATTCTGAGACCCTGGAATTCTGAGACTGGAATTCTGTGATTCTGGGATAGTGGATTCTGGGATTCCAGGATTCTGAGATTCCTGGGGTCTGTGGTTCTGTGATTCTGGGATATTGGGATTCTGGGATATTGGTATTTTGGAACCCTGTGAATTAGGATTCAGAGATTCCTGGAATCTGTGGGTCTGTGACTCTGAGATATTGGGATTCTGGGATTCTGGGATTCCAGAGTCACCAGGGAGCTGCAGGCAGGCTGCTGCTCTCCAGATCTCTGGGAATGCTCCAGGTGTTATCCAAGTGTTCCCAGTGTCCTGTAGAAAATGTAGGAAGTTGTTCCTGTGCCTTGGGATCACTTAGCCTGGGATCAGGCTCCAATCCCGGATTCCCCTCCTGTTTTCCAACCTCAGCTCGGGCTGGGTCAATCTTTAACTCCTCTTCCAGTGCCAAAAACGACCTTCAGGATAAATGAGTAACTCCTTTCCCGCTGGGAATTCTTCCATGGATTTCTCTTCCTGCCCCACACTTGTTTTGCTGGATCTGTTGGCAAAACAAAGGTTGTGTCCTTGGCTCCTGCTCGTGCCCATTTTTTGGGATTAACCATTTTTTTGGCTGGGAGCTCAATCCCAAGGTTCAATCCATGCCCCTCGGAATGGAAAGAACAGGACGTTAATTAATGCACTTGGAGATAATTTATTCATGGCGTTAATCACCCCTGACAAACGAGGCCATCCCTGCCCACGGAGCTTTTCCATGGAGTTATTTTTATCTCTTTCCATGGAAATTGAGAAGGCACAGAGGGCAGGAGGTTCGCGCCTGGGAGCGTCCGAGTTGTTCATCCACATCCAAACAGAGAAAAATTCCTTAAAAGTCCCTGTGGGGCCAAGGCGCCTCTCAAGGATATTTGCAGTTGGACTCAGTGATCCTAAAAGTCTTTTCCAGCCTTAATTCCCATCCCTGGAATTGTCCAAGGCCAGCTTGGATGGAGCTTGGAGCACTCTGGGATAGTGGAAGGTGTCCCTGCCATGGGAAAGGGTTGAACTTAAAATTTTTAAAAATTCCCCCCAATCCAAACCATTCCATGATCCCGTGATAAAGAGAATTCCAGATGTGATTCCCAATGGGATCCTGGAGGCCCTGGATTGCACAGGGAACAGGGAAAAATCCCATGGGATGCTTCCTTCTTTATTGCTTTCATTTTCTGATGGACATCGGGATTTCCAGGTGGATATTGGCATAAAGGGAATAAAACATCTCAGTTTCCAGCTGCATATTGGGATAAAGGGAATAAAACACTTGGATTTTCAGATGGATATTGGGATCAAGGGAATAAAACATACGGAATTTCAGCTGGATATTGGGATAAAGGGAATAAAATGTCCCAGTTTCCAGCTGGGTATTGGGATCAAGGGAATAAACCACCCCAATGTCAAGCTGGATATTGGTTTAAAGGGAATAAAACATCCCAAATTCCAGCTGGATATTGGGATAAAGAGAATAAAACATTCAGATTTTCAGCTGGATATTGGGATAAGGGGAGTAAACCATCCGAATTTCCAGCCTCATATTGGGATCAAGGGAATAAAACATTCAGATTTGTAGCTGGATGTTGGGATAAAGGGAATAAACCATCCCAATTTCCAGCCTCAAATTGGAATCAAGGGAATAAAACACTTGGATTTTCAGATGGATATTGGGATCAGGGGAATAAAACATGCTAAATTCCAGATGGATACTGGGATAAAGGGAATAAAATGTCCCAGTTTCCAGCTGGATCTTGGGATAAAAGGATTAAACCATCCCAATTTCCAGCTGGATTTTGGGATAAAGGGAATAAAACCCTCAGATTTTCCGATGGATATTGGGATCAAGGGAATAAAATATGCTAAATTCTGGATGGATACTGGGATAAAGGGAATAAAATGTCCCAGTTTCCAGCTGGATATTGGGATAAAAGGAGTAAACCATCCCAATTTCCAGCTGGATATTGGGATCAAGGGAATAAAACATCCCAATTTCCAGCTGGATCTTGGGATCAAGGGAACAAAACATCTGGATTTTCAGCTGGATATTGGTTTAAAGGGAATATTTGGATAAATATAGATATTTGGATAAAATACTTGATCCAGCTGAAGCAGGATCCTGGAATCCCTGATCCAAGCGACTGATCCCAGGGACTGATTTATTCCTTCATTTCTTTAGCATCGTCACCTGCAAACAGGAGAAGAATTCCATAGGGATATTCTTGGGAAGCTGGAAATGAGGCCCAGCCTCAGATGAGACAGAGATGCCTCAGATGCAGATGTTTTTATCTCCAGAAGGAATTTCACACATCCAATTAGCAGCTGGAAAGCCAAATTCCAATGGGATACAGAACTGGGGGGCTTTCCCCCTTTTTTCCTTTTTTTCCCCTCTATTCCCTGAATTCTTTTCTCTCCAAGATGCCAAAATCAGGGCAGGTTTCCTACGGAAGCAGGAAAATAAATACAAAATAATATTAAAAAATTCTCCATAAAATCTATCTGAGAGCTGCAGAACCAATCCAAAGGCTGATATTCCAGCAATTTCAATCCATGATCCTGCTGAATTCCATGGACTTTGTCCCTGTGCCCGATTTAAGAAGGGCAGTGCGACAGGAACCTTTCACAAAGCATCCCAGCAACATTCCATAGGGAGTTGGGAAAACCTCAATCCTCATTTAAAACATTCCCCAAATTTTTCCTCAATGGCTTGGGTCTGTTTCGATAAGGCCCCTCCCGGGGGGGGATAAGAGCTGGCCCCTTATCAGTCCCGTTATCCACTTTATAATGAATGGAAGCGTTTCCTTCCTGGATCTCTTACGGATTTTAACTTGGAAGTAGAATTTTATCCTGAACCTGGCTTTGGGTTTCTTTCCCCAGGACCATCAATTCTGGGAATCCCTGGAGCTCCTGATCAGCTGAAATTTTGGGAATCCTTGGAGCTCCTGTAAGCCACATTAGCTGAAATTTTGGGAATCTCTCGAGCTCCTGTCAGCCCAATTAGCTGAAATTTTGGGAGTCCCTGGAGATTCTGATCATCTGGAAGTTTGGGAATCCCTGGAGCTCCTGATCAGCTGAAAATTTTTGGAATCTCTGGAGCTCCTGTCAGCCCAATTAGCTGAATTTTTGGGAGTCCCTGGAGCTCCTGATCAGCTAAAATTTTTGGGAATCTCTGGAGAACCTGTCAGCCTAATTAGCTGAAATTTTGGAAATCTCTGGAGCTTCTGATCATCTGGAATTCTGGGGATCTCTGGAGTTCCTGATCAGCTGAAATTTCAGGAATCTCTGGAGCTCCTTTCAGCCTAATTAGTTGAAATTTTGGAAGTCCCTGGAGCTCCTGATCAGCTGAAATTTTTTGGAATCTCTGGAGCCCCAGATCAGCTGAAAACCCCCATTTATTTCCAGCCTTCACGAGTTTTTAAAGCTCTTTTCTTCCCCCGGGAGCATTTTCAGGATGAGTTTTCCTCCTGGCAGCCGGAGCTGAGTTATCACTTCCAGCCAGGAATGCTGACAGTGCTCAGCTCCGTCCCTTGCCAGAATTTTGGGAGAAAATAAAACTTTTGTGTAACTCCTGGAGCAGCTGATTCCAAGTGACTCATCCTGAGGGAAGGACTGCACAAGCTGATCTAAAAATAAGGACCAGGAGAAGATCTAGCAGATCCGTCACGGCCGAACTGGAGCCTGAAATCCTGGCTGGAGGTGGAAAACCGATCCTGCCTCATCCCAAATCATTCCTAAGGCCAGGATTCCAATGGAAAAAGTCTTCAGTGCCACTGTCCCCTCTCAGATGGTTTTGAGGGCGGTTTGAGCGTTTGGATATTTCTTGGTTCATCTTCTGTCTCTCCACAGCTGGATGGGAGGGAAGGGATCCCCTCTGGAATTCCTGATTCCCTTGGCCGGGAATTTTGGCACATGCTGGATTTTATCCGATCACCCGCTGGGAATCTGGGATTCCTCTCCCTCCATCTCAGGTCCATTTCCCTCATAATTTTTGGGAGATCTCCCTGCTGGCCCAAAATCTCCCTGGTGTATTCCTTGAATCCTTTGGGCTGGGTGGGCACCATTCCATGATCCTGCGGGATTGGAATTCCCTGTGTTCCTGGATCCGGCTGCAGTGGGAAGAACGTGGAAGAGGGGACAAGAGGCTCTGTCATTTTGGGGTCCCATCCCTGTGGTTTTGGTGGATACCATTCCATAATCCCACAGGATCAGCATTCCCTGTTCTCCTGGCTTTTCCTGGATCCTGCTGCAGTGAGAAGAACATGGAAAAGCTTAAAGAAGGCTCTGCCATTTTGGGGTCCCATCCCTGTGGTTTTGGTGGACACCATTCCATGATCCCACAGGATCAGAATTCCCTGTGTTCCTGGCTTTTCCTGGATCCAGCTCCTGTGGGAAGGTTGTGGAAGAGGGAAAGGAGGCTCTGCCATTCTGGGGTCTCATCCCTGTGGTTTTGGTGGACACCATTCCATGATCCCACAGGATCAGAATTCCCTGTGTTCCCGGCTTTTCCTGGATCCAGCTGCAGCAGGGAGAACATGGAAAAGCGTGAAGGAAACTCTGCCATTCTGGGATCTCATCTCAGTGATTCTGGTGGACATGATTCCATAATCCCACGGGATCAGAATTCCCAGTTCTTCTGGCTTTTCCGGGATTCTATTCTGCTGCAGTGGGAAGAGCGTGGAAGAGGGGAAAGGAGGCTCTGCCATTTGGGAGGTCTCATCCCTGTGGTTTTGTGGGATTAGGACTCAGCAGGTGACGGAATTGATGAAACCACTCCACACCCACCCACAGGGAGGGAAAATCCTTTGTGTCCATCCAAAAATGACTTTTAAAAAACACCAGGAGTATCCCGAATTCCCCACCCTCCTATTCCATCATTTCCCTCCAACAGGAGCTCGGAATTGCGTCCCAAAATCCGCCTCCAGCTCCTCTGGCCATTGTTTTAATGGATTGCTGAATTTGGGATTTATTATCCCAGACATGGGGCCAATGTAAATGTTTCCTTTCCTTAAAGCCAGCAAGGATTTGTAATATTCCTACGGATAATCCTCCCCTCCAACCACATCAAGGAGAGGGCAGCGAATTCCAGGGAGGAACAGACAATTCCCGCCCTGGGAGAAGCCCTCGTGAGTAATTCAGTGTTGCTCCTCTCAGTCAGATCCCAGCTTTTATCCCAGCCCCCAAGTGTCCGTGACAGCCCAGAACTTTAAATGATAAATGTCAATCCTTACGAACCCTTATCCTGCAATCCCTACAACTCCCAGCAATGATCTCATCTGGGAGCAAAAGGTTTTTGTCATTGGGAACAGGAAGTTTCCTTTCTGGGAATCAAGGATTTGACATCTCCAAAGGTTAACTCTTCGCTGCTCCCTTTTACAGCTGGCTCATATCCCGGGAAATATTTTTATTTTAATGGAATTTCTTGCCCCTTGGTAATCTTTCAATGTTTTCTGGGATGGTGATCCCACAGAGTGCTGATCCTACCCCACAGAAATTAATTTTGGCCAGAAAAAGGTCAAACTCAACAGTGATTTCAGTGAATTTTATTCCAAGGCAGCAAATTATGGAATTCCCAAAGATTGAACGGATGATTCCTATTTTCCTGGGCCCTGGAATTAAGTGAGTCCATCTCCACTTTATCCTTCCCTTTCTGTTTGCTTTAATTAAAGTTCAGCCATTTTTAGCTAAAAAGATCTTTCACCTTGAAGGATTTAAGAAAACACCTGGAACTGAGTTGTGGTGGCTTTGGGAAAACACCTGGAAAACCCCAAAATTACCTAAAATTACCCCACAAATACAAAATAAATCCATTTTTATGTCCAGTTCAAACCAGCTTCATGTCTGGGTGATTTGGGTCACCAGTGGGAGCCTCCACCTTCTCCAGATTCCTCTGGAGCTGGGAATGGATTCTCCCACCCAAAGAGGACAATTTAGTTGGAGTCTCCATAATTCTTCCTCCATGACATCTCGCCGATCCTTATAAAGTTGGAATTCTCCTCCCAGTTTTTCTCAGGAGCAAGGGGTGAGTGCCACAACCTCCTGCAGGGTGCTGGGATTATGGATTTTGTGTCCATAATATCAGAATTCTGTTACAGTCCCAAATTCAAACTAAATTCTGAGTGGTTTAGTGACCTCCAAGTAAAATGATCCATCTTTTCTAGACCTGGATTTATAATCCAGGCTGGAACCTCAGTGGAGAGCCCAGTCCTGCTCATCTGCCTCTTTGCAGATGGGCCTTTGCTCTCCATGGAATTCCCTTTGATTTGGCATTTCCCTTTAAATCAGCATTCCCTTTAAATCAGCATTCCCATTAAACCAGCATTCCCTTAAAATCAGGATTCCCTTAAAATCAGCATTCCCATTAAATCAGCATTCCCTTAAATCAGGATTCCCTTAAAATCAGCATTCCCATTAAATCAGCATTCCCATTAAATCAGCATTCCCTTGAAATCAGCATTTCCAGACTCTCAGAGCAGGCAGAATTAAAAATCCTGGAATATCTTCTCCCAACATCTGGAATCCACCCTGTGCTGTGGGAAGAAGTTTAAGGACAGGACTGCTGGTTGAGTTTCCCGGGATTTACCCCACCTTTGGGATGAACCACAGCCCTCATTCCCCTTTTTTCCCTTACTCTGCATTTGCACAGCCCATAATTTCTGTAATTTCCATAATTTCCATAATTAGAAGCTGGAGGGATCTGTGTGGGACATTGGGATTCGGGGTTTGGAGCTGGGAATTTGAGGAATCTCCCCCCCAAATGAGGGTTTTTCTGACATGGAATTAGTTTAAATGAGCAGTTCAGTTTAAATTAGCAGGTTAGTTTAAATTAGAGAGCAGTTTAGTTTAAACTAACAGTTCAGTTTAAATTAGGCAGCGGTTTGAATTAGCAGTTTAGTTTGAATTAGCAGTTCAGTTTAAATTAGCAGTTCAGTTTAAACTAGACAGCAGTTTAGTGTTAAGCTAACAGTTCAGTGTTACGCTAACAGTTTAGTTTAAATTAGCAGTTTAGTTTAAATTAGCAGTTTAGTTTAGTCTAAATTAGCAGTTTAGTTTAAATGAGCCAAAAAAAGCCACCTCTATTTTAGGTCTGCGTAATCCCTGTAATGCCAGAGGCACAATCCCAGCCCAGTTTGGGTGGCAATGTGCTGGAAAATCCAAACTTGTGTCCCAGACTGAAATCTGAGGCTCTCCCAAGGGATATTCAGGAGGCTGGAAGTGAAATCCAATTTCTCTTTATCTCCTCTGAGTTTCTCTGTGTGAGAAACCTTGATCCTTCCCTTCCCTTCCCTTCCCTTCCCTTCCCTTCCCTTCCCTTCCCTTCCCTTCCCTTCCCTTCCCTTCCCTTCCCTTCCCTTCCCTTCCCTTCCCTTCCCTTCCCTTCCCTTCCCTTCCCTTCCCTTCCCTTCCCTTCCCTTCCCTTCCCTTCCCTTCCCTTCCCTTCCCTTCCCTTCCCTTCCCTTCCCTTCCCTTCCCTTCCCTTCCCTTCCCTTCCCTTCCCTTCCCTTCCCTTCCCTTCCCTTCCCTTCCCTTCCCTTCCCTTCCCTTCATCAAGGAAGGGGCTTCAGCAAATATTTGTATTGTTTAGTTTGGGTTTTTTTCCCAAAGAAAGTTTGGGATTTCAGGATCATCCTGCTCCAAGGAAGGCAGGATTGTGTTCCCAGAGGAAATAGAGAACTGTTGGGAAAGAAGAATCAGGGAATCCTGGAATGGTTTGGAAAGGACCTTAAGGATCATCCCATTCCCACCCCTGCCATGGGCAGGGACCTCCCACTGTCCCAGGCTGCTCCAGCCTGGCCTCACACACCCTCATGGATCCAAGGGCAGCCACAACTTCTCTGGGAATTCCATCCTACCCTCCCAGCCAGGAATTCCTTGTCTGGATATGACAAATCGGGAGAATCTTCCCAGAAAAGCCCCAGCAGCTCCCCAGGCTTTGGTTCTTACAGACATTTCCATGGAACTCTGGAATTTCAGAGCTTCTCCTTCCTGGTTTGGGGATGTGGCTCAGGGAGGCACCTTAAAGGATGGAATTGCCAAGGAATCATGGAATGGTTTGGGCTGGGAAAGATCCTAAAGCCCATCCAGTGCCAGCCCTGCCATGGCAGGGACACCTCCACTGTCCCAGGGTGCTCCAGCCTGGCCTTGGGCACTGCCAGGGATCCAGGGGCAGCCACAGCTGCTCTGGGAATTCCATCCCAGCCAGGAATTCCCAATTCCCAATCTCCCACCCATCCCTGCCCTCTGGCACTGGGAGCCATTCCCTGTGTCCTGTCCCTCCATCCTTGTCCCCAGTCCCTCTCCAGCTCTCCTGGAGCCCCTCCAGGCCCTGCCAGGGGCTCTGAGCTCTCCCTGGAGCTTCTCCTCTCCTGGGGAACATTCCCAGCTCTCCCATAGGGAAGTTCTCCATCTCTCCCAGGGAAGGACCCAGGCTGGGCTCTCTGGGTGCTCTGGGTGCCATCCCTGCATTTTTGGATGCAGTTGGACAGAGAAGGAAAAGAGGGATCCAGACCTGGCTAAAGCTGGGATTTGGTGCAGTGCCCAGGCCAGGCCCAGGTGAGCTGTGCTGTGATCCTGCCTGAGCAGGGAATGATAGGTTTGGCCATTCCCAAACCATTCCCAGCTTCCCTGGATCCCATAGAGATCCCAAGCTGCCATTTCTCTCCTGGCACTTGTCTCTCTGGAGTCTGGGAATGTCCCGTGCCAGCCCTGCCCAAGCCGTTCCTGCAGGAACAACACCAGGACAGGCCCCAAACACCAAGATTTCTTTGCAGCTGCACTTCCACAAAATGATAATTGGAGAAACAATCAGAATATTTCTCCCAAAATCTGGAATTCCCTCTTTTTCCAGCGCTGCTCCTGATCCCCTTCCCATTTTAGGTGTTCCCCTCTTCCCTTGGCACCTGAGCTCGCTGCGGGCGCTGCCCACGCTGCGGATTTGGAACCCTGACATCACCCAGACAATGAATTCTTCACTAAACTTGGCCCTGGTCCCCACCAGCTCCCCAAATCCAAGGATAAAGTTGCTGGGGAACGTGGCCAGAAGAGGAGGGAAACCAGAAAAACAAAACAGAATCCGAGCCTGAACCATTCCAGCGAAACTGCAGCCACCCAAAAATGCAGGAGCAGCACAAAAAGGAGCCACGCTGTGCCCTCACCAACTCCCACTCCGTAATTTAAGGAAAATGCTGAAGGTCTGGGATTTTTAAAACCCTTCTCTGGTTTCCTCAGGGCTAGGATAAAAATGGAGGAGAGAAAAAATAATTCCTTGTGTTCTTTCCCTGAGTAAACAGCAGAACTCAGGGATTAATTTGGGGCTGGAGGATCCTTTGCCTCGGTTGGTTTTTCTCCCTGATTTCTAATTTTGTTCTTTGGGAGAGCAGGAGCTCCTCGTGGCACAGGAAAGGGATATTTGAGCTGATCCAGGGGAAAATTCCTGGTGTTTTGGATGAGAAATGGATGAAATTGAAGTGCTGGGGAGGGAAGGGTTGTCCTTTAATCATTCCTTTAATCATTCCAGGGAGACGAGGCCTGTGCTGAGGAATTTTCCTGTTCCCTGGGATAGGAGGGAGGGAAAAGAAAAAGGAAATTTCTCTGCTGAATTCTTAAGGATGAGCAACAACCAATGAGCTTTTCCTCAGGAAAATGGGATTGGGAATCATGTTTGGATCCCATGGAGAATCCCAGCGTGGCTGTGGAGCCTGAGGGACTCCAAAATTCAGATGTTCCCATTTTTCTCCATGGGATTGATGGAATTTCCCATCATTCCCCACAGCTTAATAGGTAAACAAAACCCACAGAATCCTGGGAAATGTAGTTAACTTTGGGAATTTTCCAGTGCTGGAAGTGATTCCATCCATTTTTCTCTATAAAGATATTTTGGTGCTCGTCCTGAACATTTTTTGAAATAAATTTCAATTCTGTGGAGCAAAAATTCACATTTTATTTTTGTTAAAGGCAAGAAAACTCCTAAAAACAGTTAGGAGTATAAATAATATATTTGGATATTTTTTAAATATTGGTTTTTCCATATATATATGGATAAATTAATTTTCTTTTCAAAAACATTGGTAAAGCCTGAGGAGCTGCCCATGTCATTCCTAATTATTTTACGGATGATTTTTTCCCCCTTCTTTTAGAGATGCCTGTTGTGATGATTCCTTTAAAAATGAAACTGAAAATTAGAATGAAATTGAAATGAAAAACAAAGATTCCTTTAAAAATGTAAAGAACGGTCCTGGCTGCTCAAATTATGAATGTGAAGGGAATTTTGGTTGTCTGTAGAAGATAGGGAAAAAGTTTTGGGACAGGAGAAGAGAATCTCCATCCCAAATCCATTGTGAGCTTCTGATGGGCGCTGATGATTTCCTTGGAAAACCATAGGAAGGATTTAACTGAGGAGATGCAAAATATCCAGGAAAAATAAAACACATGGGCTGATCCCAAGCCTTTTTCCATTTTGGGATTTGATGTCCATCAGTTCCTCCAGGATAAGAGCTGAGCTCCATTTCCAGTCTGGCTTTGGGGTGATTTTCCCTGGATTTCAGGCACTCCAATTCTACCAGGAGCACCCTGAGGGATGCCTGGAGATGCTCCAGGATTGATCTGGGAGAAATTCCCAGCTGAGGGAGCTGGGAAAGGGGCTCCAGAGGGATCTTCTGGCTCCGCAGAATTCCATGGCAGCTGAGGGGTTGGAATGTGCTCGCAGGGAACAAGGGATGAGATGAGAGGGAACGGCCCCAGGTTGCTCCAAGGAAGGGTTAAATTGGATATTTGGGATGATTTCTCATGGAAAAGGTGCTCAGGCCTTGGAATTTCACAGGAGGGTTTGGAGCGCCCATCCCTGGACGTGTCCAAGGAATTCCTGGATGTGTTGGGAATCGGGCACAGCTTGGACTCGTTGATCCCAGAGATCTTTCCCAGCCTCAGCAATCCTGGGATTCTCTCTGCTGAGATTCCATCACCACAAATTTCCATACAAATATTTCCTTGCCTGGATTTTGTCCATCCTTTATCCTTAAATCCCTGCTGTGCATGGGAATCTTTATGGCCGTGTTGGCACCGGGATTTTTTGGGATGTGGATATCCCTGTCTTTGTGGACCTGCAGGACTGCAATGCCCAGCCCCTTTTCCATTTTATCCATACAGGTGAAGCTCCAAAGTGCAGCTGGATGAAACTCTGGGATGGGACAGTGAGCCTGGAATTAAAGCTGGATAAGGACACCCAAACAGGGCATCCAAAGGGTGGAAGGAGCATCTTATGGAAGGTGGGAATTGTCCCCTCTCCTGAACAATTCCAGATCCAGCTGCTCCATCCCGGTGTTATGGACACATTTTATGATAAATCCTTTTGCCAGGATTTTTCTCCTGAGAAGCTGGGAGGCCTCAGGAACAAAATGCAAACATTGATTATCTGCTGCTGTGGAATGCAACAGGTGGGTCTGGGATTGGTCTCATGTGGTTGTTTCTAATTAATGGCCAATCACAGTCAGCTGGCTCGGACTGTCTGAGAGTCACAAGATTTTATTTTCATTCTTTGCAAGCCTTCTGATGAAATCCTTTCTCTTTCTTTAGTGTAGTTTTAACATATAATTTTCTTTTAATATAATAAATATAATAAAATAATAAATCAGCCTTCTGAAACATGGAGTCAAGATTCTCGTTGTCTCTTCCCTCATCCTGGGACCCCTGTGAGCACCACCACAATCCCGGGATGCAGAGAAGGCTCCCAACACTCAGCTGAGCTCTCCGGCCTTTTTAAGGAGAGGCCGCTGCTTTATTCTTTATTTACTGCTCATAAGAGGCTCCTGGCCAAAATCCAGGCGGGAATAACGACTCCGAAGAGCAACTTGAACTTGGAGGAGCCTCTTCCCTCCCATCTTTCTCCTTTCCTGGAGCTGAGCGCAGCCGGGATCCGTCAGAATCCCTGGCACGGGTCCTTATCTCAGCCATCGGCATCCCGGCCTTTTCTTGCTGACAAAAGAGGAATATTTGCGCCAGGAGGCTGCGGGAACGCGGCGTTCCCCCCCGGCACCGATAAATGGTGGCACAAACATCATCTGGGATCTGCAGGGAACGGACAAATCCATAAAATTCCCTGGGTGGAGAGGGTCAGACCCCACATTGCCAATCTTGGCTGACACAGGGAGCGGGAGGATTTGTTCCAAGGAACTCCTGATGCTCCCAGTCCTGCTCCTGAGTAAATATTTGGATTATTAGCGTTAATTAATAGAGAATTAATTGCTGTCATTATTGTGGATCAGCTGTGATTTCAGCATGGCTAACACAGATTTTATTCCCTTCCCAACTGGAATTTTTAACCCCTAAAAATCACATTAAATTATCTAATTCATAATTATTAATTAGACCTTTAGAAATATGATTATTAGACTTATAGAAATTATTAAATTTATAGAAAGATGATTAAATTTATACAAATATGATTAAAGTTATAGAAATATGATTATTAAACTTATAGGAATATTATTAAAATATCACTTAAAGGTGTAGAATGAGATTTTCAGGGAGAAAGATCTGAAAATCTGGCTGTTGAAAATTCCAAGCCTTTCAAGTGTTGCCAATCCCAGAAGTCAAAAAGAGGGAATAAAGGCTGGCTTTGGGGATGTGTGTGAAGCCATTGTTCTCTGGCTGTCAATCAGCAGCCTGTGGTTCCCGACAATGGAGTTGTTTTCCAAAGTTTCCCAAAGTTTACTCTGCAGAGTCATCGCAGCCTCGTGAAATCCGACTCCTGCTGTTGCTGTGGTTGGGAAATAAACCAGGGAGAATTCTCCTTGTTTTCCTCATGGCTGCAGCTTCAGGATTTGCCCTTGGTGAGCGCTTGGGGACGCGGCTTTAAAAATCCCAAATCCTGCTTTTTATAAAAAAACCCCCACCTGAATGCTCATTCCAATATCCTTTATTGATCTATGGAGTCCATGGGTGTTTGTTGGATATTGTTCCTTGAGAATTAAAAAAGAAAATTAAGTTTTTTGTGTCCAGCTTCTCCATCAGAGGTGGTTTAGTTCAGGAGTTTCATTCCACTGCTGTAATGTAAAGGAGAGCTTGGATTGGGAATGAAATGGAATTTGGGATGATCACAGTTCATCATTCCTGTCGTAGGATCCCAGAATGGTTTGGGTGGGAAGGGACCTTAAGGATCATCCCAATCCCATCCCATTCCATGGGCAGGGGCACCTCCCACTGTCCCAGGGTGCTCCAGCCTGGTCTTGGACATTCCAGGGATCCAGGGGCAGCCACAGCTGCTCTGGGAATTCCATCCCAGCCAGGAATTCCCAATTCCCAATCTCCCACCCATCCCTGCCCTCTGGCACTGGGAGCCATTCCCTGTGTCCTGTCCCTCCATCCTTGTCCCCAGTCCCTCTCCAGCTCTCCTGGAGCCCCTCCAGGCCCTGCCAGGGGCTCTGAGCTCTCCCTGGAGCTTCTCCTCTCCAGATGAACATTCCCAGCTCTCCAGCCTGGCTCCAGCCCTGAAGCAGCTCCGGGGCCTCCCCTGGATTCCAGGGCAGGAACTTCCAGCAGTTCCAGGTCTTTCCTGTGTTGGGAGCCCCAGAGGAGGTTGAGGTTTCCCCCATAAATTTTTTTTTGTTATTTTTTAATGACCCTTACTTATGGAAACCAAAGTTTTTTGTGACTCCACAGAACTTTTCCCAAACTTTCCATGAGATGTAGTGGGAATATTCTCAGTTTGGGCTGGGATTCTCTGATGGAAGCACAGTCAGATAGGATGAGCATTTGGAGCCAGCAGCTGATTCCTGAGGAACCTGCAGGGAGCTTGGAGCCACTGGATGGACCCTGCCCACCCTTCATATCCTTTGGGATTGTCCAGCCCAAATTCCAAACTCTCCTGAACCTCCCTCCCCTGCTGTGGGGCTTCATCCACGGAGAAAATCCAGCATTTCAGAGGGCCACAGAACCAATTCTGTTGGAAAAGACCTCTGAGATCCTCGAATCCAAGCTGGGACTCCGTTTGTTGCACATGGGAGTTGTGGAAATGCAGGGAATTTTCTGGGATCTCTGTGGAAATGCAGGGAATTTTCTGGGTTCTCCCTGTGCTTGGTTGTGATTAACAGAGGAAATGAAGATTTGCCTGAACTTTGCTTCCAGACCAAACATCTCGGGAATAATTCCATTTTCCAAAGGGGATTCAGGATGGGAATGGGCTTGAGAGGAGGTTTTGTTGTCCCGGCAGTGACAGGAATTCCAGGGAAAGCTGGCACTGCGTTCCAACATTTAAATATTTATGGAGAGGTGACGGGAGGTCTCTGAAAACACCTTTGGCTTTTCCTGTGCCTCATTAAACCCTTGGCATTCCCTGGATTCAGCCCAGGGAGCTGCTGGAATGGGGGGACAGTTGAGTGGCTGGGTGGGGTCACAGCGACCTTGTTGCCCTGAGGCTTCATCCTCATCCTCATCCTCATCCTCATCCTCATCCTCATCCTCATCCTCATCCTCATCCTCATCCCCAGGAATGACTGGGAAATCTCCATGGATTCCTCTTGGCCAAAGTCTGGGGAAGGGGAGCAGAAGAGGCAGGAAAGGTCTGGCCAGTGTCACTTCCTTGGTTCAGTGTCTCCTCTTGGAACGAGGAATGCCAGGATCCCCTTTCCATCCCTTCCCAGCTGCACCGGAGAGTTTGGGATTAAAGAAGCCCTTAAGGGACATTGAAAGGAGAAATCCAGGAGGGTTTTCCTCCAGTCTGACCTGGAATTGTCCAAGATCAGCTTGGATAGAGCTCGGAGCACCCTTGGATGGTGGCAGGTGTCCATGCCCATCCAGGGGGTGGAATGGGATGATCCTTAAAGTCCCTTCCAACCCAAATCATCCTGGAGTTCTGGGATCCTCATTGCCCTGCATGCATGGGTTTGATGGATCATCACAGACCTGGCTTCCTCCCAGCACAGCAACCCCAAAATGCAAAACCTAAAATGATCACGAGGGCTGGAATTAGGGGGCGTTAAACTCTCTTCCATCCCAAGCCGGTCTAGGATTACATGGATATCATGGGAACAACCCAGCACACAGATTTGGTGTGGCAGGACTTTTCTTATCCATGGAACTTCGTTAATGATTCCTTAGGGACAGGAAAATGCTCCCTAAAAATTCCACTGTGAACTCCAGCCCGGTGCTGGAGTTTAACATTGCCAGAGGTCGATGTTCTCCAGCTCCACGGGATCAGAGCTCGGAATAAATGGAAAACCAGGGGGATATTGCAGAGGAAGTCCAGTCCTGCATAAATGATGAGGTTTTTGTTGTTCCATCCATGCAATCCCCCTTTGGGATGGTTAAACAATCCCTTTGTCCCACACTTTTCTGCTTGGGGCAGGAATTTTTAATCAGGCAGAGCTGGCACGGAGTTAATGAGTAAAGCAGGGAAAATGGACTTCCAGAGGCTGGGACACAGCAGGGACACAGCAGGACAGGGTTCCCAGATGTCAGTCCCAGGGTCAGGATTTGATAAAACATGAAGGAATATTGAAGGAGGAAAATCAGGAATAAACCGCGCCTAAAACACCCCTTGGTTGTTCTGCGTCTGGAAGTGGAACTCAGAGTTTGGAGAAGGAATTTTTCCATCTCTTGGTCTCCTCTGCAAGGGAAATGTAGAGATTTCTCAGGAGCCTGATGCAAAGGCAAAAATCAGGATGTGAAAGGAGTTGGTGATCCAAGCGGATCCCAGAGTCATGGAATGGTTTGGGTTGGATGGGACTCTAAGGATGATCCAGTGCCACCCCTGGATGGGCAGGGACACCTCCCACTATCCAGATTTCCCTAAGCCCTGTCCAGCCTGGCCTTGGGCACTTCCAGGGACCCAGGGACAGCCTCAGCTTCTCCGGGCACCCTTTTAAAAATTGCTTTTAAACCCTTTATAAAAACAGATTTAACTTTTTCATTTTTTAATTTCATTTCCTCCCTCTTTAATTACAAGAGGGTAAAAAGAGGACAATAAATTTTAAAATACCCCCAACTTCACACCAAAACAACTTTTTTTTTTTTTTTTTACTTCCATATATTCAAAAATCTGAAAGAAATAAATGTCTTGTTAATATAAATGCGTTCATTTGTCCCAGCAAGACACTTTAAAGGAGAGAATTGCAAAAGAATCATAGAATGGTTTGTGTTGGAAAAGATCTTAAAGCCCATCCAGTGCCACCCATGCCATGGGCAGGGACACCTCCCACTGTCCCAGGGTGATCCAGCCTGGCCTTGGGATCCAGGGGCAGCCTCAGCTTCTCTGGGAATTCCATCCCAGCCCCTCCCAGGGAGGAATTCCTTCCCAAAATCCCTCTCTGTCAGCCTGAGCCCGTCCCTGTGCCCTGTTCCTCCAGCTCCTGAGGAAAATTCCCTCTCCACCTTCCCTGGAGCCCCTTCAAGCGCTGGAAGTTGCTCTGAGCTCTCCCCAGATCCTCGTCTTCTCCAGGATGAGCATTCCCAGCTCTCCCAGCTCCATAGGGAAGATGCTCCAGTCCCTTTATCAGCTCCATGGCCTCCTCTGGGCTGGCCCCAACGTTGCCATGTCCTTCCTAAACTGGGATCCTTCACTGGATCCCAGCAGAAAGGGGACGGGGAGCAGCTGGGAATGGCACCAGATCCACCAGTTCCCATTGGATGCAAACACAGCTCTGCCTAAAATCCCACTGGGAAGCACTGACGGTAAAAGGTTTTAAAATCATAAAATTTGAGGAATTAGAAAGAAGCAAGACTTGGTAGGGCCCTAGAAAAATGTTAAAAATAGACTCTGAAAATGCTGGGCTTTGTGTTTGCCAGATCATGTGAAATTGCACCAGCTAAAGCCGTATATGATAAATGATACAATTGTTAGATGTGATGATTGTCTAGTAATGAAATGTAATTATTGTTTAATCGTAAGAAGAATCGTGAGAAACCGTGTTAGAAGTTTGAGGGGAGCCACGAGGAGCCCGTGCCTGGATGAAATCCATGTACACAATAGAACAATATAAGTTTAATAATTGACATGAAAGTTATATAACGATAGAATATAAAAACATGTTCATCCCGAACCCATGCCAGGGTCAGATTTGGGTTTGTACCCCTGACACCCAGAGCTCTTCAATAAAAGCACCTGCACAGAATCATTCTGTGATTATGTGTTTCTGACCACTGACAGCACTGCTGGGATCACCTGAACTCAGTTCTTGTGGTGGGACTTCATTGTGTCCAACCTGAGCACTGTGAGCCAGGTTTAGTTAGTCCGAGCTTAATTACGCCCTGCTTGAGAATAATTTCAATGTACTGTTCCATGAACATCCCAGAATTCCCATCTGGGCCTCGAGCAGCTCCATGGGGCAGGATGGATAAATTTAAAAACTTAAATTTAAAATCAAAGATCGCAGAGTTCCCGAGGGCAGATGTACAGATTTGGGACACGGAGAGGATTTTTGGGTTCACAGGGGAGGGATTTGGGCCGTAACAAGGAGTTTAAAGTTGGATTTAGTGTGGGAAAAGAAGGATAAAATGTGGATAGCAGGGGGACAAGAGGAAAGAGAAAGTCCAAGTGTCTCCTTTTCCTGTCATCTCCAACCTGGATCCAGATGCTGGATGTGGCAGGAGCTGTGGAAAGGGTCAGAACACTCTGGGGAACGATTGGGATACCTGGGAATAAATTTCCAACCTCACAATTTGCTCCTCAGGACACGCAAAATTCCCTGTTTTTTCTCCTTCCCCCCTTAATCTTCGATACCAAAACCAGTCCCAAATGTCACTAAAGGAAAATGCTAATAAAAGCATAGATTTTTAACTTGGAGGAGGGAGGAGAAACCAGGATCGGGTTTGGGTTTTCCACACCCTCTTATCACCCTAAAGCAGCAGTGATTTGAGGGAAAATCCCACGGGATGGGATTTTTCTGGATGTTTCTGCATCCTGTACGATCTGATCCTGTTCTTTGCACACCACTCATGGGTGAACTCCCTGACCTGGATTTGGGGATGGAACAGGCACAGCCACAGGCAAGTGGGAAATGGAAGCTCAGGGATGAATCCTAAATTCCCAGTCTTTTTCCTGCTGGGTCTGATCCTCCCCAGGTTCCTGAGCCAGGGAAAAGAGTGGCAGGAGAGTGAGGAGCTGGAATATCAGTCCTGGAAAAATCCACGTTTGGGAATCTGAACCATTCCAAGGGATTGAAAATCCGAACCATTCCACACACTTCCAAGGGATTTTCCACCAGCAGGAGCAGGGATAAGATCAGACCCTGACTGGAGGCTGAGACAAGCGGGAATAGCAGGAGGGTTTTTAGGGAATAATGAAAATATTTTGGGATCAGGTGAAAAATGAAAATTCTGGGACTGGGAGGGAAGGAGGGAGGGGTATCCAGCAGAAATGGAGAGGGAAGATCCCGAAGGAAGCAGGAGTGAAATCCGGAATCACACAAGGTGGCAGTGCAGATTGTCAGCGGGGGCTTGGGGACATTGGGAAAAGGCTAAAAATATTCCATGGGATCAGATGCAACAGGAGAATCCAGGCATGGGCTGCTGGTGGAATTCCAGACAGGAATTCTGCTTGGGGGACTCCGCTGCATTCAGAGTCCTCAGAACAACCCCCAGGTTAATTCCTAATTGTTCCCATGGATTAATGAACACCATTTCCTGATCCCGTTGGGTTCTGCTTGGAATTTATCCAACTTTTCCACCGTCACTCTTTGGACACCATCACTCAGATTGGGCTGAGGGCAATTGGGACCTCAAGGAACACAGAAAAATTCCAGAATCTCGGATCCACTGCTTGGATCTGATAGCCAGGGGGACATGGAATGAGCTCCATGCAGAGGGGAACATCCAGGTGTTTCCTGGTAAATCTGGACACCATGGAATCCCAGAATCCCACCATGGTTCGGGTTGGAAGGGATCTTCTCATTCCAGCTCCTGGATATTCCGATTGTGTTAGGTTGTGAGGAGTTTGGAGCTCAGCTGGGAATGTTCATCCTGGAGAAAAGGAGCTCCAGGGGGACCTCCTGGGACAGGAGCGGGCAGCCAGAGGGAATTGGGATCTGCTGCCAGGGAACAGGGACAGGAGGAGAGGGAACAGCCTGAGGTTGTTCCAGGGAAGGGTTAAATTGGATATTTGGGATCATTTCCCCATGGAAAGCATGGTGAGACATTGAAACCACCCAGGAGGGTTTGGAGTGCCCACCCCTGGAGGTGTCCCAGGAATTCCTGGATGCGGCACTCGGGGCTCTGGTGGGATCAGGCACAGCTTGGACTCGATGATCCCAGAGATCTTCCCCAGCCTCAGTGATTTTAGGATTCTCTGGATGCAAAAGCTGCTTTTCCCAGCTCCGTTCCTCCTCCACACCCTCCAGCCCCTCCCTCATCCCTGCCAAAGCTCTCCAGGTGAATTGAGGAACTCCAGAAGAAGAT
This sequence comes from Melospiza melodia melodia, assembly GCF_035770615.1. Classification (NCBI taxonomy): domain Eukaryota; kingdom Metazoa; phylum Chordata; class Aves; order Passeriformes; family Passerellidae; genus Melospiza; species Melospiza melodia. The sequence goes on from NC_086194.1 coordinate 1,584,381, forward strand.
TTTCCAGGGGTTTAACCCCAAACTCCTCAGGATTTTTGGGAAGCAATTCACTCCCAGTTCCAGCACATCTGAGGGAGGTTCAGGTTGGACACCAGCAGGAATGTCCCCATGGAAAGGGGGCTCAGGCCATGGCAGGGGCTGCCCAGGAGGGTTTGGAGTGCCCATCCCTGGATGGGAAAGGATTGGTGGGAATGACCTTACAGGGACATCAGGAACTGCCCAAGAAGAAGATGTGTGAAAATCCACTGGAAAACACTTGGAAAGCTGGACCCAGGACAAGTTTCCATGATCTTGGTAATTTTAATATTTATAATTTCAAGGCTTCTACAGAGAGACCTAAAGGAAGATTTCCCCCTGAATGAAAGATCTTCCCAGCTAATTCTCCAAAATTTTGGGATGCTGAATGAGGGACAGGATGATGGCAAAACAATGGGGATGATCCCTGTCAGGAATGTGCCACTGATGCCATCATGGTGTCATCCCATGGCAATGGGATGCAAGAGAGCAGGGAAAATTTCTCCTCTTGGAATTAACAGCAGAACCTTCAGTGTTTCATTCACAGCTCCAGAAATCCAGGAAAGACATCAAAGAGGGAATAAAAAACAGGAAAGAAAATCCAG